>NW_027226204.1:0-600000 GCF_022539635.2 Chironomus tepperi | reverse complement strand
GTATACTATTTTAGTATACCAGTATACTATTTTAGTATACCAGTATACTATTTTAGTTTACCAGTATACTATTTTAGTATACTATTTTAGTATACTATTTTTTAATATATCAGTATACTATTTTAGTATACCAGTATATCACTAGTAACGGTCACCTAGTATACTATTTTAGTATACCAGCATACAATTTTGATTGACATCACTCATTATCGACCCCCAGTTACTGTAATTCAATTTAATATTTTCAATTAGCTCAAAATCATACAAAAATATTTTCACACAATTTCAATTCCATCTAAAAAAATCATCCAATTTGTATCCAAGCAGCGAAACAAAACGTTCAAATAAATTTTTTTAAAAGCTTTTTTTTCAGCCTTATTTATTCAATTGAAATGTAAATGAAGTGATGATTAATCTTATCCGAATAAAAAATTTCTGATTTTAAAATGCATTTGAAATTTCCTAAGTAATTTGTCAATGTGATATCATCATCATCTGTGATCACTATGCATATTATTACATTATACACCTACCTACCTCACCATACACAATATATCAGATACTTTTATATCGTATATGTTTAAAAATACATAATTTTCATGACATTTAACAATGCAACAATTAACAACGAAAAACTTTTGTCGCTCCAGCTTTATATCAAATTTCCGGGGCAGAAGATCCGAGAATCGGAATTGAAAATATTTTCAACAATTAAATCGCATAAACAAAAAAGTCTCAGATTGTAGTCTCATGGAATTTTAATGTTAATTCACAGGCGTGTTACACATTAATGGTGTATTATTCAAGCGAAGCCGCAAATGGTGTTTATTTTTTAAATTACGCTTTCCGCTTGCAAAAACCGATAGAAAAAATATGTGATGGGTGAGATATACGAAGGAACTCACTATGTAAGGATGGGCACAATATACAAAAGCAGTAATATTTTGAGGAATTGCTCAACCATTCAGTCACATCATATCGATAGATCTTTTTACGCAATTTCATTATTTATTCTTTTTTTTCTGACTGATGCCGATCGTGAGGGACACAATTGCTGAGCGGAATAATTTTTTAAGGCTGGAGTTTTGTGAATTAGATTTGATTTTGGCAAAAAAGAGGGAGACAGAGCAAATAACAAATTTTTTTGTTACAATTGGGATTTGAACCCGGAGCAGTCAATCTCGATTTGAGGCACATATCGAATGTTATAGACTATTGAGTTACTTTTACAACTTTTAGAATTTATGGCAAAGACGTCTATTTATTTCAGATCGATTAACTGACGTGTGCTTTTTGGCTGATTGTAGAGCTGCCACCCTTTAAATAAGGAATTATGGAAAGGCTTTTACTCTATCCTATATTGTAATTATACCGGCACAGGGCTCGGTTGCCATCGGTGTATTTAGCGATTTCAAGGAACTCCACGAGATGATACACTTGACTTACTTACTTACTTATTTCGCTGGGCGTAATTTGTTATCATTACCACTTTGTTTTCGTCTTAACCCTTGTCATTTACCGATGCCAAGTCTGAAGCTGATAGCATCTTTCCTGTCTTTGCAACAGAGCTTGCAAGTTACCGATGTCAAGTGCATTAAAATCGCATCTCTGCATAGACATTCAGTCATTATATTATCTTTCCATGAGTTCTTGGGGTGCCCTCTTGATCGATTGCCTTTTATAAAATCAGATTTAAACTTTTTAAAGTCGGCTTTCCTAATTCCCCAATAATGGTGTCGATTAAGTCGTAGTACAAAACAATCAACAAGAATTTATGCACAGATCCCAAATCCCAAACCCAATTTAATCATTTTAATCATTTTCAACCACATTTCTTCATCCAAATTCCAAATCACTCGAAATTCTACCAAAATCTATTCAAATTAAATATCAAAAATCTAGATCCATCACAGTGTCTATTTAGAGAATAGAAATAAAAGCAAGTAGCAAGTGGCTTAGTTGACATTATCAAAGAACTTCAAACCGCACTAGAGCGCGTGATGTGAATAACAAAAAAAAGTCAAGTAATTTATGGTGCGTCTACAAAATTTTAAATCTTTTTATTTTTTTGGGTTTTATTTCTGTACAGAAATTTATTTTTGAATATGCCGAAAATGTAGAACAGCAAATATTTTTATATGATAATCATTTATTGTAAATGTCAACTCTTCGTCCCCGGATACCAACAAAATGATAACACAACAAAAATCAAGGGATAAAAGGGACGAAGACATTCTTGAAAATTATGGACATAAGAGCTATAGATAAATGGAAGAGGAAACAAATTATTGCAAATTTGATTTACAAAAGACGATAACAACAGAAATGTTCAATTTTAAATAAATCTTGGGCCCTTTTTTTGGTGGTGGTCACAAGATAATTTTAAATCAGTCCTTTTCGAAAATCATGCGTGGCATAAAATTTCCTTTTTAACATTTTTCGCTTCCACAAAATAATCTCTTCATGGCTTGTTTCCTTCTTAGTTGTTGGATTTGATGTTGTGGGAATTTCGTCAGGATTTTGGGGTAATTTGGGTGTTTTATGTAGGTTAGTATTGTGATGGCTAATGCCGAGTTTATGCTCCGAATTCTCGAGAAAGACCAATGAATTCCAATCCAGGATGTGTAGAAAAAGAAGCTTAAATCCTTGACATTCTGGACTGGCAGGCATTAGAGGCTCTTGCCAAGGAAGTAAGTAAGAATATGTTCCGAACAGCACAAGTCGGTTAATACTTCCCAAATGGGACATAGGACTGAGGTGACTGTAGCATGTTTCTTCATGATCCATGAACCATGATCGATTACAAGGAAGTCATCCAAATTTTCCGGATTTTGAATCGATTAATCGACATCCTCATGGAAAGAAGTCTGTCGATAGAGTTGGTAATGCACTTGGTATCGGTAATTGGCAAGCGGCAGTTACCGATAAAGCCAGTTTCAGACGCAAACTAGATCAGGCCAAGGATTACTTTTGATCTGTACGGCTAGCGAATGAAAAGAGGAAGTAACCGACTTTTGCCATTCGTGTATCATCTAAGTCAAGTTTTAGCCCAAAAACAGCTAAATAAACAACCGAATCCGACTAATCTTTTTCCTGGAATCGAAATCGGGTCATCAGAATCGGTAGTCTGGCACTCTAACCACCATAAGTCATGTAATTAACTGACAATTTACATTGTGCTTCTTTAATGATACCCAACTGCCTATTTAAGGCAATTAGCATATTGTACCTAATTCAAAAAACCCTAAAATCTGTATAAATTCATCAAATTTCCCCAAAAACTCACCATAATCTCTTCGACATCTTTCTCATCACTTATTTCACATAGATCACCACTTAATCTAAATCCAGCGTCACCATAAAACAATTTCCGTTCGAAAAATCGTTAATTTTATTTTTTTCTCAATGATTACAAAGCAGTCAGCATTTATTTCAAAGTAACCTTTCACATGAACTTGATGTCGTATAAAATATGTTTGAAGCTTTCTTCAGATTTTCTAGTTTAATATTCATATTTTGGTAGATGAAAAGAAGCCGCTCAATCGTTCCTGTGAACCTTATCAGTCATCGCACTAAAAAATTACTCACAAGCTGTCATTAAACACGATGAGGCTGTGTATTATCAGTTGGGTGATGGATGGGGAATTTTTTGTGTGGAAATTTTGATGGTTTTGGACCAAATTGTGGAAGTTTCGTTAAAGATTATTGATAAAGTTTCGTTAAATTTTTGAAAATTTCGTCAATTTTTTTTGAAAAATTCGTTAAAATTTCGTCAATTTTTTGACAAGTTCGTTAAGTTTTTTGAAAAATTCGTTATTTTTTGAAAGGTTCGTTAAGTTTTTTGAAATTTCGTTAAAAATTCATTCATTTTTTTGAAAGTTACGTCAAGTTTTTTTTGAAAGTTACGTCAAGTTTTTTTGAAAAGTTCGTTAATTTTTTTGAAAACTTCGTTAATTTTTTGAGAAATGCGTTAAATTATTTGAAAAGTTCGTTAATTTTTTAAAAAGTTCGTTGCTTTTTTGACAATTTTGATAAATTTTTGAAAAGTTTGTTAATTTTTTGAAGTTTTTTTTATTAAAATTCTTTTAAATTTTTGACATCAGCATGAAAAATATCAAAAACTCAACTTTAAATTTAATTCAAAAATGCTCACACAAGGGACGCCTGAAGTTTAATTCTCAAATAATAAAAATAACAAACTCCATGCTTTGAATTTTGATGAATCTCGTAATCCATGATGTTTATGTTGAACATAAAGCATGTAAAAAACACAATATATGATCAGGCATGTGTAGATATACAAATATGATTTTTTGGGGAGGAGGGAGGGGGCTATGATTGAGCATAAACATATGAGATATATAGACATGAATATGATGACTGTGACCGAAACCAATCACTCTTATCGCGAATGAAAATTGTCTTATTTGTGTAATGTCAATAAAATTGACGATATTTACGATTACGCACATGAAACTTTATCCCTTTTTCGATTGTCTTGTCATTAAGGATAATAAACTTTTTGTTCCTTATAAGCAATAAAATTTCATGATTTGTTATTGATCAACGAAATCTAATCAAATGATATGCCATAATTCAGCTCACTTACATACGCTCTGACAATCAAAAATACATAAAAGTGTGGAACTGCTTCTTTTTTTACTGTCATGTGATTATCTCATCACAGAAAAATTGTCTGCTCGATAATTGTCGAGCTCTCACAAGTATATTTACATTAATACACGAATGAGATGAAATAATAAAAAAATTAAAAGCTAATTAATCAAGAATATTTTTTCCCCACTCCTTCACTTCTCTCGTCATCAACAACTGATCAGTTTTTTTTGGGGTTATGACTTAGTTATTGAACTCTTTTATGATGTAGTTGAATGTATTTTTTGATGATTTGGCATTTTAGTGTGAAGCTCAATGTAGATATCTATAGAAAGTCATGCAGGTTCTTTGCTTGTCAACTCCCTTGGTAGCCTCTGGCAATATCCTTGACAAAATCCTCAAAAATGGTTCTTTAACCCGAACAGCACAATGTAGCTACCAGAGCACAGCTACCTCAACGCATTGAAGACAAGACTAGATGGTACTTTGAAGGCTACTTGATAACTTTCCGACTATTGAACGACACCCATTGAAATGTCTGACACAGCAATAACTGGAACTGATAGTGATCTGATATCTGAATAAAACAGGCTATGATCGTTTATAAACTTGACAGTTGATCTGATCACGACGTAATGAAGAGTTGTCACCAACAGATGACTAAGCAGTAGTATACTTAGAATCGAGTGGTAGCTAATCGGAAAATTTGGTTACTTTCACAATCTAAAATGGGTTCTAAGTATGTAGACTGTCTGGTCGTCGCCGTAGGGGCAATATTTCAATGTATGATGATCAGGTGGGTAAAAAGCTGCTGATCGGATGAACGAATCAAGCGGTTGATGCCAAAAAATGTCAATTTACACAAATGTCAAGTCATTATTAAACGTACGGTCGACTTAATTTATCCAGTTCAATTCGGGTAATTTAGAGACAATTATTGAATTGAATTTGCTTATTTATGCCCATTGGTTGCCAATTGCGTTTGAGTTAATTGTTGTTCATGTTAGTTATTGGATAAATGCAGTGTTGGCAATATTTCATTGTATCCTGATCAAGTTTATGACTGAATCGAACCGTTTTAGACCATAATATATGTATAAATAGGACAAACATAGTCCAAAAGCTAAATTAATCATTCAATCCCAATTTAATCCTCTTTCAACTAATCTCAACCACTAAACTACCAAAAACAATTAATTCCAATCCCAATTTACATCGACATGAGCCACTGGAACTCCCAGAAAGTGTCCAATAATGAAGCCGAAATCCCAATTAATATAAAGAGAAACATCAGAATGAAATCGATAATTGAGCAGATCCATGATGATGTTTGTTATAAATTTTTTTTTTATATAAAAAAGGGAAAAATTAATTGCGTGGAACATCATCGCATGAAGCACACACAGCTACGACCAACGAGAAACGAGTAAGGAAAAAAAAGAATAAAAAAAATATGAAGCGAAAGATTTTTTTTAATTAATTCGTTTTAAATAATAAACTGAAAGATTAATTAAACGCCATGAAATGAGGCACGGAGAGGTTTATAGTTTGGCGCTGGCCACAGAGAGATAACATACATAAATGTATGAGTTAAGGTACTAATAAAAGAAGTCAGAAAAGAAGTATGAGTTTTAAAATTGGCTTTAATTCAGACCACACAAAAACTTTATTTTCATTTAAATTTGAATATTAATTTTTTTTCATTCCTTTATTTTTTATTTCTCATTTTTCGAATGTCTTGGGATGTATAAAAAAGAATTGTTGAATTTTATTGCGTTATTCTTACATAATTCATGATATCATAATGATGTGAAGCGCATTTTTTATTTGGATCGAAGAATGTTTAATTTGGACTGAATTTTTAAAGTTTGAGAATCTATAGCACGAGTGTAGACATAGCTTTGTCGCATAGACGGCGACTTTAAGTCAAATAGCTCAAAATCTAATAGTTGTGGATCATTTTTTTGTGTGCCGAGGTACTATACTTGAGCTTGATTCATATTTTTGAGCTATTGGCGGGTTGTCTATAGTTGTATGCTACAACATGCTGCCTATCATTGTTATAGGAAGTGAATTTATCCCATCACATTTCCATGACTTCTTTGGTCGCTCTCATAATGTGTACAGATCAGATAGAAGCAGAGTTGATAATGAATACCTTTAATAAAGGCATTGCCTTTGACTTTGCAAAGATTTTGCTTTTTCAAAGTCAAAGGCAAGATATCTACACTGGATAGAAGTATTGCTTCGTTAGAAGCTACCTTATTCTTTCTTTTAAATTGTCATGAAGAGAGCAAGATGGTGACCTAGAGTGGCCATCTGTTATATTTTTGCCGGGATGCTGGTTTATATTTTTCCGTTGCTGCTTTGTCCCGCAAAAGCCACAAAATGTCCCGATTTTTCAAGAAATTGAGAATTAAACTTATTTTAGAGATTTTAGAAAATTTAAAAGAACCTCAATAGTGCCAAAGACTAGATATGTCCCGACTTCTTCCAAAAGTGTCCTGATAATTTTTGAAAATCCTCTGATCATTATATGCCATGCATGTTTCAGGGTTCCGTCAATTGACTGATGAACTATTCAGATTTAGTAAAAAATGCTCAATTTGTTCCTCGATTGCATCTTAAAGTTTATAAAATGTTCTTCATGTTTTATATGAAAATGTCAATCCAGCTTCAATCCCGAGTGACACAAATGAAAAGGATGTATGGAACTTATACATTTGTGTCGCACGGGATATAAAATACAAGTCAACTTCAAGCTCTTCTTAATAGCTCTGCCAAACAGCCAATCTGCATCTTCAATTCACTAATCACTTATCCAGCTGTTTGCAGCATCACCAATCTCTCCCCTTCTTAGTCACTTCACATAATATTATTGGACATTAAAAATATTTTTTTTTTTCATCATCAAATGGACACAAAACTTAAAAACAATAATTTTTATATCCAACATACAAAAGTCCAAAAAAAAAACAGTCATATAATGAGAACAAAGTCACTCTAAAATGCGACATATTTTTCTGATGATGCGCTTCATTGAGTTTTAATTGTCATTATCGAAACGACGAAACAGAAAAAAAGAGACAGACGAAGGCCATAGAAGAAAACAGAAGCTGAAAAAAATAAAATAAATGAATGGAAATGCGAGAGAGAGGAAGCCACTATCATTTAAAATAAGACAAGAAACTACAAAAAAAAACTTATGGATTGTCTTCTAATTTATCAGCTTAATTTATGACTTTCTTGTTTGTCGTTCACTCGATTTCACATCGGACTTTTAAACTTGATACTTTTTAACACCCGTTTTTAAGTCATTCTGTCCAAAAATTAAAAGGTTCTATTAATTCGTGTGACTTTAGCGCATTTTATTTCTGTCGATTGGGAGACAATTCGAATTTAAAAATTAACGGTCGAAAAAATTTCAAATATTCGAGGGGTAATCAACCATGTGTTTTTATGGATAAATCATTAATTAAAGCATTTATCAATGGTTTAATGCTACCAAACTAATCAAAAAGCCAGGAGATTGAAAAAACAGAGCAAATGCTTCAAATCCAAGCTTTCTACGATGTCTAATTCCTGAAATCTAGCGACTAAGTCAGTCAACCAACCAAATTGAAGTTAAAATCATTCAATTTTCTCCCAAAATGAGCTAAAAAGAGAGACTCAAGTCAAGTATGTGTGTTTTATTCAAATTTTGTCTCGCCTTATCAACATTCTGTGATCAAATACTCTTCTTTATTATGAATTTCAATAGAAGTTGTCCTAAAATTAATTTCTTGTGTGCTAAATGCCTTCAACTCCGGTCGAAAAAAAAAGCAGAAACAGATTCCATCTGATTGATAAAACATTTTCATTCTTAATCAAATGTCACAATCTAATTATCAGACAGTATGAAATGATAAATGGAAGATCTACTTTTGGTTCTCGGGAATCTCATTTTTTTGTGGCTGGATCTTTTTAGTTCCAATGAATTTTGTGTATGAATTATTGATGTTATTAACAATTTAATTGGCAATAATCGACTGATTTTCCAGGAATTTAAAGTAGTTAAATTATTGATTCCACTCCGTAGATCCGCGTCACTTTCATAGAGTCCGAAATAAATTTAAAGTTCCATTTTTTTTTGTGGGAAAAATTCTGGTTATGAAAAATTTACACAAAAAGGTTGTAAAAATTAAGGCACGAAATTGAGTTCTCAAGAGATTGTGTATGGAAATCTGAATGCATATTTTCTGGCATATTATCATAAATTAAGCTTACTTTGATTTTTATCACGACTTGATTATCTATTTTTTTTTTGGACTAAAATGTTGCCATGTTACACTAGATTCTACTTTGCTTGATAGGTCATTGAACTTTAAGTTGTATTGGAATCTAATTTGTTGATTGATAGAATCAATTGAAGTTTGATTGATATTTTAAAATGAATATTTGGCAGCATAGATTGATATGTAAAAATTTGTATTGATTTCTTTGCAATTTGAATGGATTTTAAGAACAGGAAATGATTAAATGACAGTTGATCAAACGATGAATTGCGGCATACTAGATTGTCATGTAAGATATATAGCAATTGCTCAAATTCTAATGAATAACATCCTTACTTTCTTACTTAGCTGACCGTAATGAATAGTAGGGAGCCATGAGCTCGCCCTACGTCGCCCTATGTCAGCCTACGTTGCCCTATGTTGGCCTACGTCGCCCTATGTCGGTTTACTTTGCCCTATGTCGGTCTACGTCGTCCTATGTCGGGCTATTGTGCGCTATGTTGATCTATTGTGCGCTAGGTTTGTCTATTGTGCGCTATGTCTGGCTATTGTGCGCTATGTAAGGCTATGTTACCCTATCTCGGGCAATGCCAATCTATGTGGGGTATGTCGCCTTTGTCCGGCTATGTCACTCCAATGCCACATTGTGCCACTCGAAATCAACAGCATCCTCCACGAGGATCATTCACTTTAGTAAAATTTTCCTTACAATTCAGAGTATGAAACATCTAATAAGGTAGTCCTATCATACATCAACAAGATAGCCACCCTACTTACCATCCACATCAAGCTAATTATCATACAACAACTCTATTTTTTTTTGGCAATATCAAATGAATTTATTTTTGAGGACACATCAAAAGACTGGAAAGTTTCCGGTCCACATATCATTTTGCATCAAAGAAGAAGTCCAACAAAAGACATCAAAATTCTATTTTTAAGAAGGTTTAGTTCGGTTGTTTTGATGTATTTATTCATAATTTTTGACATTTTTTTGAATGAAAGGAACTGATCAAAAGAAAATTTTCGGCTTCTTTTTAGATTGGCTAGGCACATAATGGTGTATGGTAAGGTTTGGCTCATTTGGCATGAATGATTTAAATTAGGAAATTTAAGTGGAATTTGTTTATGCACTTAACTGCGAATTCTACTTACTTACTCACTTCGATGTCCGTACAGATCCAACTGTGGTCCATGGCTTCCTTCAGATGCGATATTGAATTCTATTTGAAAAGGGGTGTGTTGCATAGGATAGACAGAATAATTCTGCAGAATTCTGAAACACAGTGTCGCAGAATTCTGAGACACAATACTGCAGAATTATTCTGCAAAATTCTGCAGTATTATTCTGTTATATCAGAATTATTCTGCAGAATTATTCTGATGAATGTCACATATCTCACACGCAACATTTTTTTTAGCTGGCAGAATAATTCTGCAGAATTAAACTGAGGAGCAGAATTAAACTGATGAGCAGAATTAAACTGATGAGCAGAATAATTCTGGAATTTAATTTTAAGAAATTTTAATGATTTTATTTGCATAGTTTTAATAATCAAATACTTCACAAGGACTAATATTTTGTATGAAATTATATACTTCACAAGAGGATATTTTTTCGTACATTTTGTATGAAATTATATACTTCACAAGAGGATATTTTTGAGTCCGGATCATCTGGCAGAAACTATGGATTCCATGGATTTTGTGGAATTTGTGGAATCCATGGAAAAATTTATGGAAATTATGGATTTTTTGATGGAATCAATGGAATCCATAGAAATTATGGATTAATTCGTTGAATCCATGGATTCTATGGATTTTTTCATGGAATCCATAGAATCTATGGATTAATTTATAGAATATGTTGATCCTATGGAATTTGTGGAATCCATTGAATCTATAGAATCCATGGATTGTGGAATATATTGAAATAATCATTGAAAAAACTCTAAAATAGAATCTTTAAATCATATATATCCTTTTCTAATGATTTTTACTTATAGAATTGATAGAATTACTTCAAAATTTCTGCAAAATTCTGCATTTTCATTACCAAAAATGGAAAATTACTGTTTATTCCAAGGTTCATTAAATTTTCCGGACTGTCTGTACAAGGAAAAATTATAGTGAGCGTTTAAAAAATTTTATGCGCCCATCAGTTATTTTGGATTTATTTGTAAAAGGAAAAATTACAGTAAAATATTTAAAAAAGCATGAAAAATTAAGAATTTTTAAAAAAAGGTCCATGCATTCCATACTCCATGGATTCCATAGATTCAATGGATTCCACAAATTCCATAGGATCATCAAATTCAAAAAATTAATCCATAGATTCTATGGATTCGATGGAAAAAATCCATAGAATCCATGGATTCAACGAATTAATCCATAATTTCCATGGATTCCATTGATTCCATCAAAAAATCCATAAATTCCATGATTTCCATAAATTTTCCATGGATTCCACAAATTCCACAAAATCCATGGAATCCATAGTTTCTGCCAGATGATCCACTCCCGATATTTTTTCGTACATTCCGTATGAAATTATATACTTCACAAGAGGATATTATTTCTGAATTTTTTGTAAAAAGAAAAATTACATTTAAAACCTTAAAAATTTCTAGTCGATTACATGTTTCGACCACTTCGGGTTCACAATGAATCCCGTTCCAAAACTGCCTCTAGTTCCGCCACTGGAGAAGTTTGCAATTAATTATTTAACGCTAATCTGTTTTCTTTTAGCCTTGGTCGTTATTAATAGATTCAATCCGTAATTCCTTTCATTGGGTTTCGTAGCTTTGATTTAAAGATGACGGCTTGCTAGGCCGACGAATCCTGATTTGTTAGTATGAGGTTTGTAACAAATATAGTCCATCTTCTCTCACCACGAGAAGGTGGAATTGGTACTTGGTGGTGTTAAACTAAATGATGCACAATGCTCCATGTTTTTCCACATTCACCACTTTTGAGAAGTCAAAATTCATACAAAATATTCATACATAATAATAAAAATGGGCGTAAAAATATCCTCTTGTGAAGTATATAATTTCATACGGAATGGGCGAAAAAATATCCTCTTGTGAAGTATATAATTTCATACAAAATATTAGTCCTTGTGAAGTATTTGATTATTAAAACTATGCAAATAAAATCATTAAAATTTCTTAAAATTAAATTCCAGAATTATTCTGCTCATCAGTTTAATTCTGCTCATCAGTTTAATTCTGCTCCTCAGTTTAATTCTGCAGAATTATTCTTCCAGCTAAAAAAAATGTTGCGTGTGAGATATGTGACATTCATCAGAATAATTCTGCAGAATAATTCTGATATAACAGAATAATACTGCAGAATTTTGCAGAATAATTCTGCAGTATTGTGTTTCAGAATTCTGCGCAACTGTGTTTCAGAATTCTGCAGAATTATTCTGTCTATCCTATGCAACAGAAGCTTTGAAAAGGACAAATCGGATAATCGATCAAAGATGCAATCCAAGACTGACGTGACTTCAAACATACCGAATCCGATTTAATGCTTAGTAATGCTGATTTATGCTATTTGGGCTTAGATGATGATTGAGTTATCAGTCTCTGGTGGGAATCGAACCCAAGAACTCACAGAAAGAGTCATGCAAATATCCGGTTTGTTGTCTAACCACTCGGCTGAACATGCCTTAGTCTTCCACTGGCAGAATCACCTAAATATGACTCGATACCTTAGATTACACTCTTCTCAGATACCACAGGATATTGTAAAGATAATCGACTCACAGAGCAGCTTCAAATCGCAATTAGAATCATTTTTGATCTACTTAAAAATGACAGCATATCCCAATCCCATAAAATATCACAACAAAAGAGCCTTCCATCAATTGATAATTAAAGAATTGAAATTGACAATTGTCAAAAAATTAATGTCCACTCAATTTGAGGGTGAGATCAATTCTCATAAATATTGTTTCTCATCAGACACAATAGCCAGTCAATAAAGTCACAACTGCTATCTGTTCCTCAATTAAATTAAATTTTTGTATCTTCTTTATTGCCAAAACAAAAAGACTAACAAGGATGTCTTAATGGCATTGCTAAAATGTGAAAATGATCAAAACAAAGTAATTTATGTCACACTAGGGAGCGGGGTTGGAACTACTTTAAGTAGGAATAAAAGTTAAAATTGCTTTGTTTACTTTTATTCCTCAAAATTGCAACTTGACCGAATATTATCCAAAACATTTACAGCACAACTATTTTAACTAGTTATATTCTCTCGTTTCCGCTCAATTAATTTTTCCAAGCAAGCAGCACATACTCGGCCGTATGTGAGGGAGAGAATATTTGTGTATGCTCTGTTCCTTCAGGAAATTTATATAAATGGGCGCACAATTGTTTTATTGCTATCGAAAGAAAATCTTCTGCTGGTGACGGCGACGATATTCGGAAAAAGGCAAAGGACTAGTTGAGATTTGATCATGTGAGGATTAAAGGAAGCTGTTGCTTTTTGGGTAAAGAATTGATGAATTTTGAAAGATTTAAAAATAACGGTCAAAAAATATTTGAAAATTTTTGGTAATTTTTTTAAATGTAAAATAACGGTTAGAAGTATTTTGCATAATTAGAGTTAAAGGTATTGAGGATCGCCTTTAAGTAAGAAGTTACATAGTCATACGTACGTATTTTTACGTACGTATTTTTAAGTACGTATTTTAACTTACGTATTTTTACGTACGTATTTCAATTGCGTATTTTTACGTACGTATTTCAATTACGTATTTTTACGTACGTATTTACACTTACGTATTTTACGTGCGTATTTTTACGTACGTATTTACACATACGTATTTTTACGTACGTATTTTTAAAACGAAGATACTTTTACGTACGTAATTGAACGTACGTAAAGTAGAGTTTTTGATTAATTCAAGTAAAGAGCCATCAAAAACACATTTTAAACCAGAAAAATCTTAAACCTAAGAACTAAAAGAGCAACATAGATTCAGACAGATAGATAGAACTAGTGCCACAGAGCAGCATTCTATTCCTCCGGATAAATTTCACTGTAAATGCCAGTAGTGGAAGTTTTAATTTGGTTATCGTTGATGTGTGGTGTGTGTGTATGCTACTCGAAAAATATAAAATATATATCCACAATTTGAGATGTGAAGGGTCACCAATCATGCGAAACATTCGTCATCTGATGACTCCCGCAAAAAAGCATGTCATCAACAATTCTTTTGGTCTAACGTCGTCATGCTTCACTGAGTCGGACGAATGTAATTTGCAAATTTTTTTTCAGCAAGAATCATGTGACTCCCTCAACACATTCACTTGCACGACTATTTTGAAAATTGTTTATTTTATATTTTTCGGCAAATTTTATGTTGTTGATAGATTTGGCAAAATCACGCTCATAAATGATGAGCGCCCTTAACGAAAATGTTTAGTACTACAACTTACAATAACTATTAAAAATCGTGATCATAAATATCTTTTTTAATAATTTTGTTTTTTCTTTATGTTGGAATATTAATAAAATAATTTTTTCCCAATTATATTTTTGTCGGTTTTTCTTATTCAGGCTTTATTTTTTTCGTTGTTGTTTTGTGTGCTTATGGCTTGATATATCTGAATGTGGGTGCCCAGGGAGCAAAAAAAAAATTAAATTTCGATCTGATACTTGATTTCAAAGCTCATTCGCTTTATGTTCTGAATCTTTAGGAATCGAACCTTTGGATATTTACTGTAATTCTAATGCAATTTCCTACTGCATCAATTAATTTGAATTTAATTTTTGCAATAACTGCAATTTATTATAATTAGGATTGTATTTTAATGCTGTCGATAGAAATAGTGTCACACTTGGAATTGGTAATTGGCAAGCAATAGCCAGCGATAGAGCGAACTTCAGGAGCCGACTAAGAGAGGCCATGGATCACACTTGATCTGTTCGGCCAGCGAAGTAAGTAAGTAGGGATTGTATTTTATGTTAATATATACACAACTTAATAAAAAAATAATGGGAAACCTGTGTGCCTCGGCACGATGGTGTGCCGACAAAAACTTTTGCAAACGCTAACGAACCGGAGTCCGTGTGCGGTTTCAATTTAGGTTTATCCTCAAGGAGTCCAACAAAAAATAAAAGAATGCCCACTATTTTAATAAATGGTTTTAAAAATATAACATTTTAAATCATCAGGACTAAGAGATCAGAAACTCTGCATAGTTAATTTGATATAAAATTATAAATCAATACCTACATATATAAAAAAATTGAAAAAAATATAATTTTCTGGAAAGCAAGAGAATAAGTGATCATAATATTATTCGTATAAATTAGGATTCGAACACTAAATAATAAACTAAATTTATAATTTTTTTAGCTTTTTCATTTGTAATTTTAATAAAATTTGAACTAAAATTCTTTTTTAACAACAATTAATTTTCTGTACAATTTAAAATGGATTTGATTAGTGTGTGCAATATTTAATTTTTCACGGCACACTTTGCTGGTAAGCATGGACCGAAACTTCAAAAAGCATAAGGTTCATAGCACATTCAAGAGTTTTTGGATGCATACTAGTGTGTTGCGATAATCAAGTTGCCCATCACTGGCTTAGACGATTAATTCAAACCTTGTTTATGAGAGCATCTCTATAGTTTGGTTACAAGATAAATAGTATGTAAGCATAAAAATCATGTATTTTCCTAGAATATTTTCTAAAAAAAAGTCAAAATTTTTAACCAAAAAACCCTTTTTCATCATTTTCCACCAACCTGGGACAATTGTGCATGTGAATTATGGCAAATCGACTTGAATATATTTTTCCTGTTACGCTAAGTCACCAAATCATTATTATGAACATTTCACATCGGCGACGAAAAGTTTGTGCGGGAAATTGTGGAAATTGCTTTTAACTGTTGAAATAAACAATATTATTATTATAGATTTCCTCGCAGTATGAATGAATGACAATAATCCTTCATGCCATCCATATTTTTTATTTTTTTGTGTTTTCCTCAAACCCATTTTTACCTATGCGCGACATTATGCGTGGCAGTTATGAAGGTACGAAAAAAAAATAATGTAGAATGAGGAATGAAAACAAAAGGGTTAAAACACGCTATAGAGCTGACGAAAAAAAAGTTTTTCATAAAAATGCATGAAACTTTGATTGGTTTCTCCACCATTTGACATTTTTTTCTTCTCTCCTTTTATTATTATTTTCTGTTCAACTCGTCAATATAAATTTTCATTTTATTGTGTTGCTACAATTGTGAAAAAATATAAATAGAATGAAAATGAAATAAATTTTTGTAAAAAAAAAGTAATAATAATTTGGAAAAATGAAGCGTATTTTCAGGATTAAAAAAAGGTAACAAAAGTGTTTTCTATATCCAAAGCATTGATGATAATAGATAAAATTTTAAGGATTTGAACCTTTAACTTTCATGAAATTTATGACTTTTTCATTTTTTATTAGTTATTATTGTGACTTGATCACAAACATAAATCTCTTAATTAGTTGCTTACTCAGCAAATATTCCTTTTCATTCTAATTGGAATGAACTTAACAAGAACTAGATAGCAATACCGGCCAAAAATTTGATTTAATTGCATGAAAATGATTAAATTTTGAAAATTTTCCTTTAATATCTGACAAAATCTGACATTTTTCCGTCAAAAGGTGATAAATTTAGAACCTTTTGGAACAAAGCCTTCAACATACTTTCTAGACCAGTAGTGATTAACATGTGTGCCACCAAAAATTTGTGAAATTGCTCTACAACGTATGCAGTGTGCGGTTTCAGTATAAGCTAACCACCAGGATGTATCATAATAAATGGTTGACCACCACTGTTCTAGTGCAGAGCTTGCAAGTGGTTTGTATCACACTATAAACTGGAGTTCTAAAGGGTGTGGTACAACAGATTTAAATCGTAGTGCCTTCAGCTCATAAGACTGGTCCCTTCAATCATTATAAATACTGTTCTAGAGTATCTTGAAGACTAGATTTCAACGAATTTTTGGATCAAAGTAAGACACTATAAAGGAATTCTTCCTTGTCTCAGCCTCAACTAATTTCAAGTTCAAGACCGGAAAGTCTTGACCTCGGTCTCCAGAACCAGAGCTACAAAACAGTTACTTGTCACATTCAAAAACCGTACAATTTATTGATAATTTATATGATTTTGAAAGAAAAACCGGCACGGTTTTTGCCTATGACAGGTGTCTGTGTTGCAACTCTGTCCAGAACTCTTCACACTTTCCTTACAATTTTGTTTGCAAAATCTGAAAATTTAAAGAAATTACTTAAAAATTAAGTTTCAAGACCATCACTTGAACGATGCAGAGTTATTTTCCTAAGCAAATTCGCCACTATGACCTGATTCTCAAACCTACAAGTCGGCCAGAAAAACTGCCTTCCTTGAGTTAACACACCAAAAAATTCCCAGCTAAATAATCGTAAGTGAGTAAAGGTGTAGGGCTGAAAATTCTTCAAAATTTTCTCTCTATTTTGTTGATTTTTGTTCTTCGAAAGTCAATAAATAATAGTTTTGCGCGCTTCAACCTGTATAATTTAACCCGTTTATATTTAATTTCTTTAGTTTATAAATAAATCCACCCTCACCAATCCTCACTGTAGGCACTACAATATATATTGTTTTTATTTCGTATCTGTTTGTCACGACATATCATGGAACTGTTTGTAATAATTTTATTTTAACCTGAATTCAATGTGAGTCTACACATTTTCATATTTAATAAGCCGCGTATGAAAAAAAGGGTTATGGATAGGATATATGGGCGAGAAGGTGGCACAAATACACGTGAAAAAAATGAAATTTACATAAAGCATATAAAAAGGCATTAAAAACTCATAAAAATAAATTCATTTCTTCAGCTATTAAAAATGTCACATTCTGTTGACTTTTAAATGCCAATTGATTATGTCGAGTGATGCAGATATTATCATTGTATGTGATTAAATGTAGATTATCATAGGAACTTTATAGTTATCATTAAAAAATCATATTCACACCAAATTTTCAATTTGGGTGAATATATTGTTTTTGGTCTATCACTGAAACCACTTTTTTTGATTTTCTGGATTACTCTTAGGGAATTGCCCCATATAGTTGCTATAAAAATCTGTGCCTGAGAATACCAATCCAACATTGAAAACCGCATCTCAATTCGTGCTTCTAGTGCCGAGAAATCGCCAAAAAACGCTTTCTGTCATTAAGTTAGCAAGTTAGCAAGTTAATCGGTGCGATAACTCGTTTCAAACTTAATATTAAGACTTCGGGTTTTTTGCATCTGATAGATATCGGTTATGGCAAGAACTGATTAGTTTTTGGAACCATAAGATGCTTCCAGTGAGGTACATGATGCAAATAACTGTCATTTTTTGCAAAATTATAGCCGATTATTCCAAAACACATTTCGAAAAAATCATATTTTTTGATCATTTTTTCGATGTTACACTGTGTAACAGTGAAAAAATGACCGAAAAAATATTTTTTCAGCACTTGTTACACAGTAACATCGCTAAAACTACCAAAAACCACTTTCATATCGCACCAAATATTTAATTTCGTATTTTTTGATCATTTTTTTGATGTTAGTGTAACAGTGAAAAATTTACCAAAAAAATACGTTTTCAGCTCCGGTTACATAGTGTAACATCAAAAAAATTACAACAAGCACTTTCATATTCACACCAAATTTTCAATTTGGGTGAATATATTGTTTTTGGTCTATCACTGAAACCACTTTTTTTGATTTTCTGGATTACTCTTAGGGAATTGCCCCATATAGTTGCTAGCCAAAAATCTGTGCCTGAGAATACCAATCCAACATTGAAAACCGCATCTCAATTCGTGCTTCTAGTGCCGAGAAATCGCCAAAAAACGCTTTCTGTCATTAAGTTAGCAAGTTAGCAAGTTAATCGGTGCGATAACTCGTTTCAAACTTAATATTAAGACTTCGGGTTTTTTGCATCTGATAGATATCGGTTATGGCAAGAACTGATTAGTTTTTGGAGCCATAAGATGCTTTCACTGAGGCACACGATGCAAAAATCTATCATTTTTTTGCGATTTATAGCCGATTATTCCAAAACACATTTTAATTTCTTCATAAAACCGAGAGTTTTCGGTTTTTTTGAATAATTCCGAAAACGTCTAGAGATATTAGCACATAGTTTATGTATGTTTCAACTCATAATAGTGAAACCACTGACCACCAGGGCTATATGAATGTTTTTGTTCATTCTCCTATTGGTGCACATGTAATGAAATTTTTTCTGCATAGGTAATCTTCTATAGCCTATAAAAATCCAACTGCAAAATTTTTAAGGTCTAACTCACTTTATCATATTCACACCAAATTTTCAATTTGGGTGAATATATTGTTTTGGTCTACCATGGAAACCACTTTTTTTGATTTGCTGGATTACCCTTAGAATTGCCCCATATAGTTGCTAGCCAAAAATCTGTGCCTGAGAATACCAATCCAACAGTGAAAACCGCATCTCGATTGGTGCTTCCAGTGCCGAGAAATCGCAAAAAAACGCTTTCTGTCCTTTAGTTAGCAAGTTATTAGCAAGTTAGTTAGCAAGTTAGTTAGCAAGTTAATCGGCATAACTCGCTTCAAACTAATATTAAGACTTCGGGTTTTTTGCATCTGATAGATATCGGTTAAAGAACTGATTATTTTTGGAACCATAAGATGCTTCCAGTGAGGTACATGATGCAAATAACTGTCATTTTTTGCAAAATTATAGCCGATTATTCCAAAACACATTTCGAAAAAATCGCGGCCTCGCTTCGCTCGGCCGCAGACAGTAACATTGTTTCCTATTCATTTTCTTTAAGTAAAAATTAATCATTTATATATGTGTTTTATCCATGATGTTATTTTAAGTTTATAATGTGATATGGCGGAATGCACTCCTAGGAGAGTATCAACATTTCTTCTTAGGTCATGTGTTCAAATCCTACAAGATTTTTTTAAATTTTTTTTTTCTATTTTTTTATTGTACGCGTAAACTTTGCCCAAAATATAAATAATAAATCTAGTAATTAAAGCATAAAAAAATTTATGCCAAATTTTAGTTAGCAAAAACTATAGAAAAACTGACCGTTATTTTGTGCGGTTTTACATGAATTTGTATTTTTCAGCACTCGAAATTTGTAAATTTAACGGTAAAAACACAAAATTTTCATTGTTAATGAATCAATTGATATTTACTGAATTAATCATATATATATTGATATAATTAAAATTTATTAACTTTAACTGTTAAAATCAAATTGTATCTTTAAAATTCATGAAGAAATCATTTTTTTGTGATAATTTTAAACAGTTTTTGGAATTTCAAGCATAAGTACTAAAACGAATTCTCGATCCGTTTACGTTTGACTAAAACATGTGATAAAATGGACTCTTTTTGGAATCAACTAACTATGAAATTTTTAGATCCCTTCTTTTTCACGCATAGCAGACATATGTATGAGTCTATCGAGCAAACTTTCATACAGATTCTAATGTGATCTACATTAGTACTTTAATCTACCCAAGTCGGGCGCGCGAAGCTCATCCGGCTCGTATAGTGATCTATATAAAACTGTAATCTAAAGTCGGGCGAGCGAAGCTCAGCCCGGCTCGTTAGTGATCTATATAAGGACTGTAATCTAAAGTCGGGCGAGCGAAGCTCAGCCCGGCTCGTATAGTGATCTATATAAGGACTGTAATCTTCCCAAGTCGGGCGAGCGAAGCTCAGCCCGGCTCGTATAGTGATCTATATAAGGACTGTAATCTACCCAATTCGGGCGAGCGAAGCTCAGCCCGGCTTTTAAGTTCTATATAAGGACTGTAATCTACCCAAGTCGGGCGAGCGAAGCTCATCCCGGTTCGTATAGTGATCTTTATAAGGACTGTAATCTACCCAAGTCGGGCGAGCGAAGCTCAGCCCGGCTCGTATAGTGATCTATATAAGGACTGTAATCTACCCAAGTCGGGCGAGCGAAGCTCAGCCCGGCTCGTATAGTGATCTATATAAGCGCTGTTATCTACCCAAGTCGGGCCAGAGCATTAGAAACTGCACTTGTATCAAAATATGTTGGCATGAGAAAAAAATAGTTCGAGCGAAGCTTCGAACTGAAGTAGTTCGAACGCAGTTCGGACTTGCATTGAGCGAAGCTCACAAATTTTGCGCCCTCAACGGAGCGAATCGAGTGAAGGCGTGAAAATTTTCCATCATTAGAAGCTACTTATATCAAAATATGTTGCCGCGAGAAGAAAAATAGTTCGAGCGAAGCTCGAACTGAAGTAGTTCGAACGCATGATTCGGACTTGATTGAGCGAAGCTCACAAATTTTTGCGCCCTGAACGGAGCGAAGCGATTGAAGGCGTGAAAATTT
The DNA here is from genome assembly GCF_022539635.2 of Chironomus tepperi. Taxonomy (NCBI): domain Eukaryota; kingdom Metazoa; phylum Arthropoda; class Insecta; order Diptera; family Chironomidae; genus Chironomus; species Chironomus tepperi. The sequence goes on along the minus strand of NW_027226204.1, from coordinate 578,687 downwards.
TCCCAAGCATCAGAAGCTGCACATATATCAAAATATGTTGCCATGAGAAGAAAAAAAATTCGAGCGAAGCTCGAACTTAAGTAGTTCGAACGTAGTACCCAAGCATTAGAAACTGCGTCCAAGCGAGGCTCGAATTATCACATTTATTTGATAAATCTATTATTTTGTTCAAGTTTTTTTTTTTACTTTTCTGTACAGTTTTCTGATCTACGTATGGTGTGAATATTCCATGAAGCGTGATCCGCTTCATTGCTAGTTTATAATTTGAGTTAATTTGAAAATAATATGTTGTTTTGAATGCGACTAGATTCACATGACTTGATATCATGATAATTGGTGGTCATTGTTAGAGAAGAATCAGTTTCTATAGTTTATGTGATTTGACACAAATGCTGTAACTTTTGAAACTTGTAGGTGGGAAATATGTTTGTGATGAGTGAATTTATTGTTTAATTTGAGATCTTTTGACAGGCGGTTGTTTGGAAATTTTTTTTATTGGATATTCAAAGTCATTTTAAATTGGATTGTTTGGAGTCGTGTCTCGATTTAGAGGCATTGATGATGAGTGAATTCCAATGACAATGATGAGCAATTTAACTAGGAATCTATAAAAAGCCGAATGATTTTTAGGTCATGGCAATCACTAAAATTCGTGCGAAATCCTCTTGGATTCTACAATATCCCTAACAGACAAAAATATCGCTTTTAGGTATTGAAGTGGTCTATCTGTACCATAAAACATGCACTTTGTCTGTTTGGGAAGCCTAGTATCGTCAAGGAATGTGAAGCCGCTTTGCTAGCAACGCAATTTAAGCGCGGATCTTATAAAACACTCTCACAACTTCTTGACATTCTGTTGTCAATACGTTGGCTGTTAAGAATCCTCTGTGGAGCAATCGATAAGCTGTTTGATACAAATTTGTTGTGGTTAATCGAAGGTTATCAGTTCAAATCCTTTGGAACTCAATAATTCATGAAAATTGATATAATGTAAATTAATGAACTTTAAGAGTAATTCTTTCATGCTTCATGCTCAACATATGATCTATCTGGTACTTACAAAATGATCTAAATTCGGCTTCGACTCTGCAAATTACATACTTAATTAGGGGCCGTTCACTTAGTTCCTTGGAAAGTTCCTCAGAACGGCCCCTTACTTAGTTCCGTTGCAGCACAGATGAAATGTATAAAGTCGGCTCCATCATTCAAGAACTCAGTTTGGAAAATTGATTACAAATTATTTACATATGCTTACAAATCGAATTATTCTGAGTACGGGAACATCGAGTGGTAAATACAGTTTCAACACAATGAACAAGTAGTGCTCTAGTATCTAGTATTGTATTGTTTGGATATGCAACAAGCTTCCAATCGCAAACTTTAAATGAGGACTTGAACCTTTTCTTTCATCATCTTAAGATGCAATTCAAAGTCCTAATACCTTAGCTCCTCATGTCATTTACTCTATTGATATTTTTGAATAAAAAATTGGTAATTTTTGTACTGGATCACAAAAATTATCAATTCTCCTACCAAAAACTATCAAAAATCATTCAACCGAAAATTATTTATAGGAACAAGGCATAACCATTCAAATTTACATAAAATTATTTATCAAAAAAAGCTTCTCCGCTTCAACTCCTTCTTTTCATATCCAGAGAAAATCGAATATTGTTGTCGTAAATTTACGACCACCAAATAGTTGTATATTTAAAAACAACAAACTATGCGCACATAAAACTAAACGAAAGTTAATAAAGAACAAACAAAACTAACATGTGTAATGGAGTTAAATTGTCCTTTTATGATACTTTATTTTTAAATATTATAAAAAATTAGAATTTTATGCATTTATAACCCTTTTAAAGGTATTTATGAAGAAGCAAGATTTATGATCGAAAAGTTTTGCCTGACTACTTCGTAACTCAATCGTGAAAATGTCAATAGCATAACTGTCACCTATTCACAAAAGCGTAAAATGACTTTTTATGGTAAAGTAGTTATTATTGTGTGTATAGAAAAGGAGTGGTGGTCGAACTCAGTCTATTGTTTCATTTGCTGCTGCTGTTCACTGCTCAATTTTTTTCTAAAATATTCATAAATTCAATATCTACATTTGGTAAAAAGAGCAGACTATCTATTAGTATATTTCGGGGAGATAGATACTAAATTAATTAACCTATTGTGTGGATACGAGCACTAAAAAAATGTATATAAATTCTTTTATAATAATTTCCTGTTATTGTCTCGCTCTCACACTAAATTTTCATTTCGAAAGAAATTGATGTCAATTTAATATCATTAGAGATGATGATGGGGTTGCCCAAAAATAGAATCCCAGAGATGTAGATTTATTAATTAAATTTAGTTTGAAAACGTTTAACATAACTTAAGGAAATTGTCGCGATTAGGCGAGTTTGGAGATTGTCTGAGATGGTTGTTGGAAATTAAGCTGTAGATAAGCATTAGATAAGAGTGATTTAATGAGATCTAATAGGTTATAGCTTGAAATCGAAAATTTCAAAATTTGAAATTCAACAAAACTGTCAATTTGTTTTCAACGAACTTTTCAAATTTGAATTTCAATGATATTCCAAATTTGAATTTTAACAAAACTGTCAACTTGATTTCAACGAACTTTTCAAATTTGAATTTCAACGATTTTTTCAAATTTGAATTTTAACAAAACTGTCAACTTGATTTCAACGAACTTTTCAAGTTTGAATTTCAACGAATTTTCCAAATTTGAATTTCAACGAAACTGTCAATTTGATTTTAACGAACTTTTCAAATTTGAATTTCAACGATTTTTCAAATTTGAATTTCAACGATTTTTTCAAATTTGAATTTCAACGAATTTTATAAATTTGAATTTCAACAAAGTTTTTCTGATTAAAATTCAGTCACTTGACTTTCCAAATTTAAATTTTAATTCATTTTATTTAAATAATCTGCAGAATGTTAAAAATACAAAAATAAAATTAATGCCTGAAATAATTCTTTTCATTAAATTTAATTGCTTCCGATCCAAAAAAAAAATATAAATGGCAGCCACACATTCACACTCGATGCACTCATTTCCATTGCAAAATGCTAAAAAAACATGTCCATCATTACAATTATAATCATAACAAGGTGTAGCTCGGGTAATTTGACGGCAGACGACTTGAGGCTTCATCTTATGATTATGTATAATTTTATTGATAACAATTTTTTTTTTCATTTTTTCATGACAAAAAATCATTTGACTTCCATAATAAATATAAAAATGGATGGAACGGAACACACACAAGTCAATTGACATGCAAAATGACATGAAATTCAGTTTTATTTGTTCGTTGCCATCTAGATCAAAATGAAATTATTTTTTCGTGGCTTTTGTGAAGGCGCACATGAATAGAGCATTCAAATTTAGTCAAAAATGAGCTTTTAAATCTCTTTTTATTTTCGTTTCTTTTCCATTTTATTTATAATCTTGATTGAAGGAAATTAAGACTCATTTTAATGTTAAGAAACTAACTATCCAACTATCATTTTTTGAATATTTTAATTTAAAATAATGCAAGTTTTGTGTCTGAGTCGAGACGAAATCTCGTGTTGGGACAAATGAAAACATAAGGCAACACACAATGTTAGTGGACGATTAAATGATTTTAGTGGCTAATCTGTTGATTAGTTTTTTGTCGTTTTAAATGCTTTTAATTCGATTTTGGCAGTGGCGTGCTTAGTGGAGATTGGTTGTTAATAAGACATTTGGATTTGAAAAGATTCTAGATATTTGAATTAAAAGTATTTTTGGAATTTATAGTTTAACGGATTTTTAAAAATTGAATTTCAATGGATTTTGAATTTTTGAATCTCAACGGATTTTGAAAATTTGAATTTTAACTAATTTTTAATTTTTGAATTTTACGAGTTTTGAAAATTTGAACTTTACTTTGACATTTGTATTTTAATTGATTTTGGATTTTCGAATTTAACAAATTTGAAATTTTGAATTTTAACGGATTTGGAATTTTTGGACATCAAAGAATTTTGAATTTAACGAGTTTTGTTAATTTGGATTTTAACGGATTTGAGATCTTAGCAATTTGAATTTTAACGGATTTGGAATTTTTGAATTTTAATAGATTAGGAATTTTTGAATTTTAATTGATTTTGGATTTTTGAATTTTAACTAATTTCTGATATTTGAATTTTAATGGATTTTATGTTTTGGAAATTTGATTTTTAACGGATTTTAGATATTTAAATTCTAACAAATTTTGAAAATTTGCAATTTTTGAATTTTTTGAAAAACCAACTTTTCGTCCAAATAAAACAAATTATGTCCACAATCATTTAAATCAATAAATCACAACCTCGAAATCAACAAGATAATTTAAATCAACCTTCAACAAGCCTCAACCTGTAATTCACTTTCCACCAGCAACATAAACTGAAAGTATAAAAATGAATAATTGAGACGACAATTAGTGAATAATCAATAATTGACGAATAAGAGCTTTTTGTTCCATAAATTGTTTTCCTTCCCATCCATTTGCATTTCACAGACTTTCATTACGCCAGTGTCGAGTGACGAGAAAAATATAAAATGAAAAAAAAAAAAATCTCTTTTTCCGATGAGAAAAAAGCCACCCATCTTGCTGATGAATATTAAGTCAGAATAAGAGGCATGCTTCTAATGTGGTACAGGAAATAATCGTTATGGCTCATCAACATATTCATCTGAAGATTATAATTTCTTTCTCTTTTTTGTTGCTGTCGTGAAATGGATGCATATTTACTTGATGACATTTTGAAGAGGTGCTGAAAAATTGGATCTTGTTAGTGCTTGGTGTGTAATTGTGATGTGCAGGGATTGGGTAGGAAAAAAAAATAATTCAGAAGTTGGGAATTTAAATAGCAAAAATAAATCGAGTTTTGAAGTGGCCATCGCAATATTTTACTGTAAATTTTGAGACTCGAACTCAATGATTATTAATTTTTTCAATGTATAGATAAATTTATGCTTTTTGGTAATAGACATTTTGGTATTAATGATATAAATTTATTGTAATTTCATGCTATACCGACCCGAGTGACACAAATGAAGAAGATTCATCATGGATCCTTTAAGGCCAATCACGAATAGATCAGTCACAAGAGCCAAATAGAAACTGCATTGATAGAAGCTGCATGCAAACAGAGGAGGGGACGGATCATAAACCCATCAAATAGATGTGGATTTCATTAGGTATTAATAAATTAGTTCATGACAAAGTTCTATAATCTTCATTAGTGTCGCTCGGGTAAGGAAGACAAAATTGATGAAGAAACCCATGGAGCATCTTATTGGAATCCATACTTACTTACTCACTTACTTACTGGTATCAAGCTCTAATATGGAGCCTATGTTGCTACATATGACTTTCCATCTGACTTTATTGCTGGTCGAATTACAAAGCTTGTAAAAATTCTTAGTTTTGACATCTAAGTGGCATTTCATCATTACCATTCTATGTCATGTTGCTAATTGGAATCTACCTAGTGTTCGAATTTCGTGTGAATTTTCAATTGCAAATTGGAACTCTTTAAATGACATTCAGGAATGGTATAACAGATTATAGATTGTAGTGCCTTTTCATCTTCGACGGACCTAAATCTATATTCTATCAATCTATCTACCTAATCGCTACTAAATGGATCCATGTATCGTCCGTGTATATAATTTCGTTTCAAAAGCCTCTAACCATCCATATCCCACCAACATCCCTGTAAAAGAAATGAAACAAAAAATATTTTTCCAATACTCGATTGAATCATCAACATATGCGCGCATGCAAAAGGAGAAACTTCATGCCGACGGAGTAGCAAGACATTGAAAATTAATAAGTCAATTATTTTTATTTTAAATAAATTTTTATTTTATTTTTTATTTCACTTTTTGTTTTCTTTAATAATTTTTTTTATCTCTGAATGGATTTTTTTTTGTATGTTTTTTTTTGTCATATTTATAAATAATCGAATGCAATTCTTTTTTTGTTACCAAATAAACGGTATTTTTCAAAAATTGGAATTAATAAAATGATTTTTTTTTTATAAAATTTTCTAATTTTTTATTTTTTGTCTTTCCATTTTTTTTATCATTCATTCAGGGTTAATTGATTTTTTATGTCAACCGCTTTTTTTTAATAATTCTTTTTTTTTGTTTTCCTTTTATTAATATTGCTTTAAAATTGTGAGTTTTTTTTTGTTCATTCATTCCAAATATAATATATTGAAACTGCTCAATTTGTCTATTAAACAGAAAAAAAAATCATCTCTTTATCTGATTTCAATAAATTTGTTAATTATTTACATTTTTTGCTCATTTCCATCTTCATTTTTATTTCTTGTTGACAAAAATTGAAAAAAATAAAAATGTTAAGAATTGAGCTTTTATTCATTTCCTTTTAAGTTATTAACTAAAATTAATTTACATTTACAAATTCATTTTAAGTTATGTTTATATTTTAAAAATATTGCAAATGATTTTTTTTCGAGGTGAGTTAAATTTTTTAAGAAGATTTTTTTGATGAAAATTTTAAAGAAATTTTGATTTTTGAATTGATTTAAGAGATGCAAAAAAATAAATTTTTGAACAAGTTTTACATTTTTAAATATTTTTGGATTTTTGCAAAATTCTGCATCATTTTCTTTCAATTTTTTTTTAAATTTTTAATTTTCATAGTTTTGTAATTTGTATCGTTTATAGAATTCTGAATCATATTTTTCAGATCTTTGCATCACTCTGATGAAGTTTTGTGTCTTTTTATTTCAAACTTTGAATCAATTTTGCAAAACTTTGCATCATTTTTGTAGAATTTTGCAACATTTTTCAGAATTTTGCATCATTTTGTAAAATTTTGTATCATTTTTTTAGATTTGCATCAATTTTGTAGAACTTTAGATCAATTTGCATCATTTGTGTAGAATTTCGCATCAGTTTTGTAGAACTTTGCATCATTTCGTAATATTTTTTAAGATTTGCATCATTTTTGAAAAGTTTTGTATCATTTTGTAAAACTTTTCATCAATTATGAAGAATTTTGTTAAATTTTGCATTTTTTTCAAAATGTTTTGCAATTCATAAAACTTTGATCAGGAAACAATTTCAAATTCAAATAGATCGTTAAAATTTTCACCAAAAAAAAATCTCTTTTTTTCACAAAAATTTCTCATACCTCATAGTAGTTTGTTGCTGATTCATTTATAACATTTTGAGGACATCAAAAACCTAACACATTATTTTTGCAAATGTAGAAAAAAACAGAACTTCTTCGACATATATAAAACCGAGAGACATGAAGAAAAAAAAAATCGATAAAGACTAAAAGGAAAAAAAATTCTTCGTTCGCTGCATGTTTGTGATTTGAGACGCACAAGAAAAAAAAACTTTTTTTTTTCTCCTCTCTTTTGCGAACGTCACGAGACGAGAAATAAAAATGGCAGCCATCTCAGTGTTATGTGAAACATTAAACAAATATATTAAATATATTATATAGTTAGTAGTTAGTATCTCCCCTATAATCATCAAAATTAATCAATATCTTTGGTATTTTTTATTTAGTTCATTATTTTTTTAACTTTTTTTTTTCTCTCATGTCTCTTGCGTTTTTCTGTGTCTTTTTATGAATTTAATTAATGAATTGATGCGAATGGCTGGAAATTGAAAACGCTTTTTTTGTATTTGTGAATTTAATTTTGGGTTTTTGTTGAAATTTTTTTGAATTTAATTCAGGGCAATTTTTCATCATAAAATCTCTTTAGAATTGGAATAGAATTTTGATGATGGAATCGATTGAATAATTATGATGGTGGTCAATTTTATAGCGATGCAGATGTTCTTTAATGTGGCTCTTTTTTGCTTTTGAATTTAAAATTGATTTATTTGGAGTTTTGTCTTAAATCATTTTTAAATGTTTTAATTTTACTTAACTATCTGCTTTTAAGGTTTTGCGGTTAGAGAAAAGTTTTAATGGTTTTTCGGATGGAATAAGCTTTGATTGGGTCATGATAAAGATTTCAAAATGTCAAAAAATCTTTTGATAAAGTTTGAAGCTTGTAAACTGTTCAATCAGAACTCGAAATTTACTCAGATTTTGTAAAAAATTAAAAAATTTTAAAATTTTTAAAAAGTTTGTAAAATTTTGTCTTCAAAAAATTCATTAAACATTTAAAAAAAATGGTTTTAAATTTGAACTACAAATCAGTGTAACCTTTAATTCTCCAAAATCTTTTTTAAATTGAAAAATTGAAATTGAAAAATTTAAAAATTTGAAATTTAAAAAACTTTAAAAATTTCTAAAAAATTTGAAAAAATTTAAAATTTTGAATTTTCAGAAACCATTTAAAATTAAATTCAATTTGAAAACAATTTTTGAATTCTAGAACTTTTATATTGATATTTTTGATATTTTTGAATTTTTCTAAATATTCAAATATTAATGCAAAATTCAAATTTTCTATTTCTCAAATTCCTTAATATTCCAATACCTAAATTATCAAATTAAACCCAATTAAAATTGAAATTAAGATTTTTCGATACCCAAAATTTGATATCTAATTTGCATAAAATTTGAATTTCTGTTAAATATTGTGGAACCTCCTAATTTCCAAGAAATTTTCAGAAATCAAGTAAAAATTTTTTAATAATTTGATATTTTAGAATATCCATTGATTATTGATATTTTGAATTCTTCTAAAAGTATACTCAAATATTAATGCAAAATTTCGTAACTAATTCTAGATCTGAAAAATTCCTTAAAATTTCATTCCTAAATTATCAAATTAAACCCAATTTTTCATCTAATCCAGTCCCCAAATTACCATTTTTCGATACCCAATAATTTGATATCTAAGCTAATTGCATTAAAATTCATCCCATAATGCCTTCGGTGTTAAATATAACACTAGGTGGATACCTCCTAATTTCCAAGAATTTCTCTAACCAAAATCAAGTCCAAAAAAACTCATTTAATAATCAGTTGATATTTTGCATATCCATCCATAGATTATTCATAAACCACATTTTATCGCAATTCCATTCCAAAAACTGCAGAGCCTGAATATGAAAATTGAAAGAATCTCTTCATTATCTCAGTGTGAATCCTCAAATTATGATGATAAATAGTAAAATTACAATTTATATCCATAATCATCATGTGTGTGTGTGTGTGAGTGTATAAACAGAAACTGTACAGCTTAAAAATCATCAATTTTTTTGTACAAATTGTCATTATGTTCATCTTAAAATTTAAAAATCATTTAATAGGTTTTTATGCTATGTCTTTATGTATATATATATAGAAATTAATTAATTACAATAAAATTTTCTTTATTCATATTTGCACATAATTCTGATTCCTTAAATTCTACTTCCATATCCAGAAGTAATTATTTTTATCGATTTTTCAAATCCATCCGTCAGATATCTAAATCAATAATATTAGCATCGTCAAATTTAGTATACTGATGTCACTGATCAAGATTAATGATTTTCTTTTGATCATCAGGCGATATTGATCGTAATGAGCCTGATGACGCTAATGATGTCGGTATTGTGCCATTTTGATGCATTTCTAAGCCATTCACCATCTTTTCCATATTCTTTAATTCCGATGCTGTCGTTGAGTTTTTCTCAATTGTACTATTGTTGTTACTGCTGCTTATGCCATTACCATTTTTATTTCCATTCTTTTCATTATTATTATTATTATTATTTATCGTATTGTTGTTATTTGATGAAGGAACCTGCGGCGTGAATGCTGACGATGATTGTTGTGACAGCGGACGTTGTGTGGGTGATATTGAATGCGGACGATTATTTGATGATGGTGAACTTGCATTGAGGTTATGTGATGATAATGCTGGTGGACTACTACTTAAACTCCTCTCAGGTGGTCCAATTGAGTTTGAATTTGATTGACCCGGTGTGACAGCATCAAAGGCAGAACCTTGATGTAAACCAGGCAGGCTATATGGCGAGAAACGATGCGATTTGAGGTTATGTAGTGGTGATGATGGTGAATGACCCGAATAATGTCCAAATAATGCTGGATGCTGTGCGGCTAATGCCAATTGAGCATTCAAAAAGAGTCCGGGATTCATTGCGGGATTATGTAGCAGTGACAATGGGGGTGCTACTGGATTATAAATTCCATGCGGATATAAGTAAGGCAATAAATGTGGCGGCGGTTGTATTGGTGGTCCAACAGATATATTTGGCGATGGATATGATGAACTCGAATTATTTTTTGAATTCTCTTTTGGACTACCCGCACCCGTTGGTCGAAATGCTCCGCCACTACTCACATTATCCGAACAATTTGAATCACTACCATCTTTCTCGTTGTCATCGGCACCCTGTAGCCTCCGACGTACATCCTCCATATGTGCTTCAGTAGCAAAATGATTAAACCAACCTACGTACATGATTATTCATTATTGTTTTGTAATTGTAATGACGCGAAACATATCATGTAGAGTCATGTGAAGAAAAAATAGACAGAAAAGAAAATAGAAAGGCAATGTAAGTAATCATGATTTATAAGAAGACGACACATGAGATGAAATTGATTTATAATTAAATAACTCACCATGAGCTTGCGATTGCATTTGTTGGAGTGACGATAATAATGGACTCTGCGGTGGACCGACGACATCAAGAAGCTTATCATCATCGTCAATATGGTGTTGACTTAAATGAAGATGATTATGATGTCGAGCATCATGAAGTCCCAATGGTCCACGCGATGAACTATATGTTTGACTTGGATTCAATTTATCACCATCAGAGCGTTGTGATGACATTAGAGATTGTCGGCTGTAAAGGAAATAGACATAAAAAAAATTAATTAGTAACTCTTGTTATGTAGATGACAATAGAGACAGTCTAGAATGAGAGAATCACTGCACTAATGATCTAATTCAAGCCATAGAAATGTCATTGTTGTTCCTGACTATCATCATGACCAGAATTTTAATCTTCAACCCCAACATTCTTTATGAGGTTTCAATTTCACGAAATAATGAGCATCATGTTAATTGTAATGCCTTTTTTGGTAATTCCTTAAACGTACTTTTTGTCAACTGTTTATTTTTCGAGGGAGGTAATTTGACTGACAATGACTTACAAAAAATACAGTCACAACAATTTAACGCGATGATAAAAAATAAGAGATTTTTTTTTATGTTTTCGAGAAGATTTGATTAATTTAGTGTATGCACACATTCCGGGATGTAGAGGGTGAGAGAGTGAGGTATTGACAACAGAAGCATATCCATCCAGTCGAAAATTGAAACGAAATTAACATTAAATAGGGTGAAATAAAATTTTATTTCATTTCGATTAAATGAAGCATATTTTTTGCGTCTTTTTAGGATTTTTTTTTGTGTCTGGTGTTGAGTTGGATGTGCTGGATGGAGATGGGAAATTTCGTTTGTTAGTGATTGATTCGGGATGTTGATAGAATTCAAATTAAGAATTTGTCAAGTTCTTCCAATGTGAAATTTGAAATTTAAAAATTATGTGATAAGAGATAGACGAAGATAAGGTTCGAATCCCAAATTCCCTAACATAATTTGAAATGCAAACTTTAGATTTACCTTTCACTTTTAATTTTGTATTCTTTTTTTGATATTTTTTTTTTGTATCTTTAACTCTTCAACAGCACCTTCCATAGACACACCACCCAGCACATACACATCCTCCTTCTTACTTCCCAACCCAATTTAATCAAGACATAAATTGACTCTTTTATTTCACAATTTTTTTATTATTTTCGAATCCATTGGAAACAAAGCAAAAAAAGAATTTAATTCAATATCAACATCATGAAGGCATCGTGTGAGGCTGACTATCAACATCACACATCACATGTTTAAGATTTATATATATATGTGCAAAATGCCTAGTCATCTCAACATGAATTTTCATTTTATCTATTTCTCTGTTTTATGTTTTCATAACATCATCATCATCATCATCATAGTCATAGTCATACTCGTTGATTTTTTTCATTTTTGCACTGTCATGGCAACGAGACTTGAAAAGGAGTTCTTTTTTTTATATCCATTCTATGCGAAAAAAATAAAGTCTCTAGTTTCAATGTGCATATGTGAATGTGGATGTGCTTGAGACACCTAGTCATGAAAATTTATTATATATATATATATATAGCAAAATTGCCGCTATCATAGACAGAAAAAAGCAGTTCTAACGCTTCTATCAAATGGGAGTCATAAAAGGTGGTGCCAAAAATTTACATATAAATTTCCTAAAAAAATTTTCTATGCTGAACACTTTGAAAATTATGCAAATACTTTTTTTTCATTCCTTCATAGGTAAGCTGTTATCTATCGCACTAAACAAAAAAATTTAAATTTTCAATCTATTCAACAAAAAGTGTTCTATATTGCCCTCCCTTATATTCTATATAGCTCTAGGCAATAGCAGAGTATAGACAAAAAAAAGTGAAAATAATCTCATCGGGTGCAAAAGAATGTTTTATGCAAATTTAATGCTAAATTAAAACCACTCCCTGTAGAACATAAATTTTCTAACTAAAAAGTTAAAAAAAAATCAAAAACTTTTTTTTATTTATGTGGTGAAGGCAGAAAACACCTCAACAATTTAACAAAAGGCTTAGTGTTGATGATGCACAAGACGCGATAATGAAATTGAGTTATTTATGTGAAAGACTATTGGGAATGGTCGTGGTGTTGGATAATTTGAATGGGTGAAAATTTAATTTTAGATTATTTTTTTGGTTATGGTAATTGAAATTTATTTGGGAAAATTGATGTAAGGGATGGAATTGGATTTGTGAACTTAATTTTTTTAACAGCAAATTAATTAAGTTTTTGCAATTACTTAAAAAATGAAGTTTTGTAGAACTTGAAATGGAAAATTTGCTTGATGTTTGTTAAAGGTTCAAATCCTTAATTCATTATGATTAAGAAATAAGTTTTTTATATGTTGATCTTTTTTTTGACAAGTTTTTGGTATAAATAACAAATTTTAATGAAATTTTTGTCATTTTAATTATTTAAGTTTCGAAGTTCATTTGAGCTCGATTCAGTTTATTTATTACTGAATAACATTTTCATAGTATTTATTTCTGTTAAAACTTGTGAAGTATATAAGTATAATTTAAATTTCCATCAATTATTAATCGCATTATTGCGGGCTCAATAATTAATAAAATTATTTACATTTAACCTTTGCTCTTTTTATTATAAATTGGATATATTTTAATATTAGGTAAGGTTAATTAAACTTTAAATGTTAGAAATTGTTCATTTGTTAAATAACCGTTCAATTCCAGTCGTTAATAATCAGTAAAAATAGTTTATTGTAAATATTCAGATCGTTGAAAACATTTAAAGGTTCGAATCCTAAAGATCTACAAATAATGTTCATGGTATAGTTCTTCGTTGTTTTTCTTTTAAATTCCTTATTTTTCAACAAATTCCCAATTTTAATTTTTTTTTCTACCTCAAAAAACCCAACATTAATCAAATTAAATCAGAATGCAGCAACAGAAATTAACTAATTGAATTATTTCACAATAAATTACACTTTATTTCCATCTACAGTCAGTCATCAATTCATAAAAAAAAAATTCATTCCTCATATCTCAATGAATAATAATTTCACTGGCAATAAATTGGGCACGACATTGTGAATCTAAAGCAACACATAACATTCCGAGATAGATGAATGATTGTAGGGTTGGCAGCACAGCAAAAAAAATTGCAGTTCAGGAAAAATTTAATTTAATTTCATTTAAAAAATATGTACAATTGAGGAGGAGGCGACGAAACATTGTCGAAATTAGATGAACACAAAAAAAATGTATAAAAATAAATGAATTGGAATGCTATAAAAGCGGTTGATGCATGAAATAGCGCAGGAATCATCATAACTATGCGCCTCACCACTGCTGCCTCTATATATGCTGCTATATAAATCACCAGAGAAATTAAGCGAAAAAATATTTATGATTCATCTCGTGCTGTACAGGGCAAAAAAAATTGCAGAAAAAGAAATTTAATTCTTTTTTCCTCTCTTTCACTCACAATATCCAGCACAAGCAGTAGCGGCAAAAATAAAAATTTTTCATGTTCGGAAAAGCGCAACAATTGAATTCAATCTTAATTGGATGTATTTTAGTGTAGATCCGATGAATGAATGCTCTGCACATTCACACAATAATAAAAAATATAGCTTGCCTTGCAGGCAGACAATAAAAGTGTAAATTATGAAAAATGGAAACAATCAACATTCAACTCGAAAAGAGGGATTAAATGGCAAGATCAAGTCAGGAGAGGACAAAAAAATAAAATAAATTCCTCGAGGCTACAAATTATCTCACAATTCATGCGAATAGCTATATGACACATTTGTTTCATATTTAATGACACATGAAAATAAATATGAAGTTCATGCTTTCAGTCATGAAATTTCAGATTTGTCGCACAGTTAAGATGTTGCGCACAATTTTCTTTCGGGACTATTAATTTCAATAATCGCTGCACGCTCTTTTGTCTACTTTTTTGTGGATGCATAATTGATTTCTAACAGCGCGGTTTTGTTAGCGGATTTGAAGAAGAAAATTGGTTACAGTTTGAAACTTTTCTTCCAGTTATAACTTTGTGGGATCAAGGAACTATGTAAAGTCTTATTGATTGTCTGTTTCTTGCCACTTTTTTCTATAAGAATCGATAGAAAAACTACAAAAAATCATGACTTTTAAGCCTTAAATTCACAAAAAACTTTTCGAAGTGAGAGCAAAAAAAATTTCAAATTTTGAAAATACGTTAAAAAATGCGCTTGAATTTCTCCTGCTCAACAAGTAAATTACTCAATCTTATTAATACATCCACAAACTGCATGACGGCGTTATTGACTGATTCATGAAATATTCCACAATCGCAAACATAGCAACTCCCTTTCACCAGCCAGCAAGATCAGCATATTTATGTGAATGTGAAACCACTAAAAGGGTTTATAATTTTCACAGCGAGAGCATTCACTCGCAAATCCGTTAATTTTCAATCCCTCTTTCACTCTATAATAAAGACACACAGTATATATTTATAGGCGATAGCAATTTACAGCATTTAACAGTATTAAAGGGTAACTTTGCTGTATCATTTAATGAGGACATTCACAGTCATCATGCAAAGAAAGTATTTAGTGATGAATTTAATTGTCACCAAAACAAACATAATTGGGGTTGCATTAAGAATTTGATACATTTAATTATGGAATTTGATTGTGCTGAGGAGAATTTACAAATGACACGCTAGGAAAGAAAAAAAGGGGTTGGATGGCAAAAATCACAATCGTAAATATTTATTGTTGCACTTAACAATGAGATTTAAATTGTAGCTATGAAATTGTTTGTGGATAAATTGAGTTGTTTTGCGTATCAATTTATGGGATATGGTTAATGATGATGGCAAGGGAAAGTTTTAAGAGCTGATTTTTGGAATTGAGAACTATTTTTGAAAAAAAGAGTTAGAAAAGTTAAAATTTTTAAATTTTTAAAAAAAAATTAAAAGTTGGTAAAAAAAGATAGAATAAATATTTTGAACTAAAAGCATAAGAGTCATATTTAATCATGAGAATCGAACTCTTCCACATTTCAGTAAGTTTTGAAAATTCTTCAAATTAAATTATTAATTTAGATTGTTTCAACGTAAATATCTATTTTAAATTATATTTTCGAGTAGTAATTTGTCAATAAAAGTTAAAATTTTAACATTATTGATATTTAGTCAAGAATTTCAAAAACTTTAGAAATTAGAATAACTAAATAAATCCAAAAAGTATTATTTTTAAATTGCAGCTAGATTCTCAAATTCTACTATCGAATGGAAAATTTATAAAATTTCATAATCAATTAATTTAGAATGGTTAGTTACCTAATTGAAGAATTGGTGAGTTGCTGACCGCTAAGATACAAAAAGAAAATGAAATAAAAAATTAAAAAAATTGAAGAACGTTGAAAAATAGAGATCAATGAGTTAAATACAATTTTAACTTTTGTGAAAATCTTAGGATTCGAACCTTTAAATCTAAAATTCACAGAAATTACTCAAATAATCTATGATTAAAATTTGACAAAAAATTCCTAATAAATACTACAAAATATTCAATAATCTTCAAAATTCTAATGCCAATCCTCTCATCAATAAATAAGAAATTGTTATCCCATTAGCAAATGGCAAGTAAAATTCAAGTGCATGATATTTAATATTTATCTTTTCATGTTTATAGAAATAATTCCATCCATACATTCCCAAAAATAATTTCTCTAAAATCTCCTAAATTTCATTATTCTATTGACAATATGAAAAAAAAAAAAATCCCCCTATTGTGTCATTTAAATCGATTGTATGTCCCACACACAACAAATATAAATGTCTAACATAACAATTGCAAGATGCTTCATGTAATTTTCTCTCTCATACATTTATTTATTGCATTTTCAAGTTATTCGCATGATTGATTTCAATAAACGAATTAAAGATCAACCTTTAGTCATTCTGCTTCCCTTTTTTTCTTCTCTATTTTCCAAAAAAGTAATGTGACAGAGGCCTTTCTTCGTTTAAATTGACATAAATAAATTGAGTTGTAAATATACAGTAGTAATGCTAAATCTAATACCCTCAAATAAATATTTACATTCACTATACGACATCTGATTATACATATTGAGTGATTTTGTCGTCCTTTTTTGTCAATAGATATCAATTTCGTTGTAAACAATTTTTAAAACATTTTCTTTATGTCACCCTCGAATTTTTTATTTATTTTATTTTCACAGTTTCTTAAAAGAATTGAAATCGGATGTGGGTGTCGTGTTGGATTTTCCTTACGGAAGATTGATAGAATTCTTGGTGTTGTTAATCGAGGGACTTAAGCGCAGTTTTATTTGAACAATCGAAAGAAATTGTCAAGTTAAGATTCAAAATTTTAACGGTCATTTTAAATTCAAATTTTTAACGGATTTTTAAAATTTAAATTATGACCTTTTGTTATTCGAATCTTAAAGAATTTCGAAATTTGACACTAAACTTAAACTTCAATTTTGAACTCTTAGTGGAGTCTAGTTGCATCACCTTACCCACCCTACTAACCCCCTAGCTAAATAAACTACAACTTCCTATTTCTCATGACTCAAGACAATATTCTGAGGGTTCAATAGTCCACTGAATGTCGACATATTTACGTTAAATTTCAATCCAAAATCCATCAACATGATTAAATGTGAAATGTTGTGAGGGTGAGCATGAAGAAATTTATTTAAAGATGATTATACTGCACATGGATAAAAAAGAAGAAGTTCCTTTAATTTTTTTTCCAATCATCCAAAGATTATAATGTAAGGCAATGTGTGGCTGGTCTTTAATTTTCGCATTAGACGTCAATTTAATGCTTCGTTTATATTAAAACATACATCATGTTATAAGACACATTACATCGTCATGATGATAGGCTTATAGACTTAGTACATTGGTAGGATTTACTTTTAAATTTGAATTTGTAACAAGATTTTCTGTTCTCTCACTCTTGCCGCAATATACTTTAAATTGATTGATTTGTGTGGATTATTTAAATTAATTTTTACTGTCTACTTACTTTTTCTCCCTTTTACCAGCACCAGTATCACGAAATCCCTTTGCAAAGGGATTATTATCAATTTTTAATTGTGTTATCTGCGTGAAAAAAGAAAAGCAAATGTTAGGAATCAATTTTAAATTGGATATTTTATATGTTGCAACTAGATGTAGGGGATGGGATGATGGACACCCGGTGTCTATATTGTCTATATTGACAGATAGGTTAATAAGAGAGTTCGAGAGCTGGGGTAAGGGGTTCCATAGATTTCAAATTGAGACTGGTCTGATGAAGACTGTCTTCTAACTTGTGGTGATGGGGTAGAATGGAATTTGGGGTTTTGGGTCATATGTAGACGAATCTGCAAGTGCGAGAGTAAAGCCACAGTGGTCGAGTGGCTAATCAACTGAATGAAAATCAGTATTCCATCTCTTTATGAGGATGTGTGTTCGATTCTCACAAGAAGTTACTATCTCATTGCTAGCAACGTCCTAGTTGACTACGTTGTGCTCCTCAGGAGTGTTATTGATATGACAATGCACAGCATTACAAGATGCTCACGACATTATGCAACTCTACATCCAATTCAAACCAATAATCCCTTACCTTCTCATTTTGATATGCAGTCACAGCTATGAATTCAGTTTCCTTAAAAACATATGTTCGAAAAGTTGAATACGGCAATTTGAGGATGTCGGTGGTTCGGACTAGATGAAATCTAGGTTGATATTTGTGCATTGAGTTCAGAATTGTCTGTAAATAGATAGAAATAAAAGAGATGAACAGATTAGTTAATGAGTCTTTAAAAAATATTCGAGAAAGACTTTTTTTTTCGCCAGTACATAAATCTTTTCAATTTTAATAGTCTGGAGGAGCCAGCATAAAGTCGTCTGGCGACCAACTGTTAATATGGCGGCAATAATAAAGTCTACGCACAAAATGAAGAGAATATGTTAATTGATTCTAACTCGGTGAGGTCAAAAAAATTTAACTTTCCCATAAAAATCAATAACAAATTTCTCAGTTCCTCGATTAATTTTCGCTGATTTCTTGTGTTTCATTCATTCATAGAAGTTTAAGATATAGAAATTTATCAAGCAATAATGTTAATGAGTATTCAAAAAAAATGAGAATGACCTTCACATATTTAATGGACCTCCACAAGGAAAACAAACGATTAACATAAATGATGATGACTCTTGCTGTGCTTTTTATTTTTGTTTTATTCTTTGTCGATGCCCAATATACCTTTTGGAAATGGACTGTGAGATTATTTTTTTTTGTTCGTCTTATACCTTAAGTCCAATATTATTCATCAATATACATAAAAAGAAGATCTCAAATCACACACAAAAGTCAATTTACATAAAATTTCTCTTTTAGCGTCTTAAGAAATTAATTAATGAATCGTCAATGTATTTTTTTTTTTTGTTTTTTGGATGAGATCGATCTGGATTAAGGCAGGGTTGGTGTGATTGACATGTTTTGGGGATTTTAGGAGGTATTTTGAAGTTAAGAATGAAATTTATTAGAGAGATTGAAGCAAATTTGGAAGATATTCATGTTAACTAAGCGTAAAGCCATCAAAAGCTTTAAATTGGAACGAAAAATGCTTAAAAATGATAAATTCAAAATTAACGGTTTTCTAAAATTAGAAATTTCGTTGATTATTCAAAAAATGTTCGTTTAATTTGAAATAAATTCGTTTTTTTTCGTCAAAATTCAAATAATTCGTTAAAATTTCCGAAATATCCTTCAAAATTCAAATCAAAAGCCGTTAAAAAACCTTGACAAAGCTTTTGAATTTTTCAAAACTAAAAAATCCGTTAAATTTAAAAACTGCTAAATTCCCAACTCCGACATCTTTCCAGAACTCATCTTTATTTCATTAAGTCAGATTTCGACTTTTTGTTTTAAAAGACACACAGAATCATCATCATCTACTTCCTTTTGTCATAAAGAGTCTCGATACATGCATGAAACTAGCACCCATGAAGCTTATTTTTTATAAATAATTCTTCTTCTTTTGTCGTCTTATTGCATGAAAGTGTTGCTTTAGAATTTCAATGAATGTCCACTTGAATAATTAAAAATAAAAGAGTCTCAGCTTTTTGTGTGTGTTGCTGTTGATGCTTCATAAAAAGACTTACAAAAAAAAATAAAAAGATGAATAGATGTAGATAATAAGAATGTGAATCGCGCGAATGATATACTCCATGAATAATAAAGTGTTTATAATATTTCTCCGTTTTGAATAATTAATTAGTCTTCCTTCTCTCTTCCACGACTCTTGTTTTTTGCCTGCTTGGGCATTTTTTTGCTGTGCCTTTTTGAGTGATTTGTTTGGTATAAAAAAAAACTATACATACTGTATGAGTTGAGCGATGAGATTTTAATTTGAATTGTTTGCCGTCTTAATAAGCCAAGATTCTCGTGAAACAGACTTCTTCTTCTGGGCGGTCTAGTTTACACTTTGGATAATTTAGTGAGGAATTTTTGTAGGGGGATTTAAGATTTGTTGAGATTAGAATGAGGTGGAATTAGTTTGTGAGGTGTCTAAGTGGTCTGAATTTTTTAAGTTTTATTGTGGGGATTGTTTGAAATTGAATTTTAAATTTGGGTAAGAATTTTTATTGTTGAAGCTTAAATAAGAAGTTTTGTCATAATTTCAAATGAGAAAATTTGAGTTTTATCAATAAATTTGGTAAATGCGAAGGTTCAAATCCTAGATTTTAATAAACCTTATGATATAAATATTTTAAATATAATTGGGTTTTGAGATTAAATTTTTTGTCCATTTTTTTAGTTTTGATTACAAAGATGAAGTTTATGGATGTAATTTCCTCAAGTGAACTAAAATAAAGCATCAAATTTCGATCAAACAGGAAACACATTTACCTACATTTATGGACCTCAAAAATTTAAAATCATTCAAATTCAGAAAAGCCGTTACATTTTGAATGTCCAAAAATACATATTTAACATTTTCTAGGCTTAAAGTCAAATATTATTTGACCAACTCAAGAACTCTTAAAGAGAGACTGTTGATAAAGACATGGAAGCATTTCGTTTAGGAAATGGACCAGGGACACCCAACAATAGAGCCAATAGAACAATTTTTGCCCGATCAGGATGATCTTTACAACCAGCAAAGTAAGAAAAATCAAATTTTTCCAAGCTGTCTTTTACAGACACCAGTCAACATCAGTTGACGTGAAATTCATCACATCATCCAAATCAATCCACAAAGTCAAATATTTCCCATCATCATCAACCAAAAACCTTAAATCAAAAATCAATATTTAAGAATCAATTCTGAATGATATTAATAAAGCAAAAAAAGAAGAGTTTTGATCTTTAAATTAAAACAACAGATGAAAAAGAGAAAAGAATTTAATATTCTTAAATCAGGTTCTCGCTCTTATTTTAAACGCTCATCCACATCATTTAAACACTGAAAATTTGTGTATTAATTACCTCCGAAGAAATACACATTTTTAAGGCTCCTCATTTTTATTATTTTTCCGAAAACGCATTAAAACTGAGGAGATATATAAACGAGACCACCATGACTTTGCCTCTCCATTTCTCTTACACCGATTATCTATCTTATTCACTCGATTCAATCGTTTTGCCGCAACAACTTCTCTTTTTTTTCAGTAAACACTCAAGTTATTGGCATAAAGAAAATTATAATTACACACAGAGACTGCTTTTGCTGCTGCATATTGGCTAGGCTATAACTATCTCATTTTGAAGCATTTAAATGTAATTATCGGCAACAAGTTTGTGTGACTTCTTTATTTATATATATATTTTTTTAAATGGAGTCACCATATCTCCGTGGGGTAAATATTAATATTACCAATCAATGAAGCTTGCATAAATGCATAACTATTTTGAGAGTGGCAAAATGATGACCACGTTGGTGGTCGACAGTCGAGCAAAAAATGTAATTAGATGAGAAAATAATTCCAATGAAAAGCCGAGAGGTCTTCATATATGCATTGAATATGATTATGTCTGCAAATTGGTTGAATTTTCTTTTTTTTTTGTAATTTATGCTGCTCGCCATTTTTTTCCTCATCCAATTTTCAATTGAGTAATTGATTATTAGCATTCAATAGGAATTGATGAATTTTCTCGCATTCAATTGAATTCAATCATTTCAGCCACTTGGTGGTCAACAGTAACAGGAAAGGAAGAAGTAATTTATTTCAATAAAACTAGTCGTTATTCTTGAATGAGTAAGCAGTACGCATTAATCATTGAGAAATTGCTGTTTTTGGGAATGACAGGTTAAAGCTTTTTTGAGATTCGAACTTAAGAATTGCAACCAAAAATTGTCAACTGCTAAAAAAATTTCAAAATGGCGACCAAAAAATTTATTTTCCCACCTCAAAAAGTTTAAACAACTTTATTAAGCCTAGACGCCAAACTTCCCAAACTTAACAGACTCATTAAAATTAACAAAATGGCAAGAAACTAATAAATGTATTCATGAGAAGTCAAAACACTCGGTTTATTAGATCTCTAGCCTGTTGAACTAGCCGAGTCATAAAATTCATTGAAAATTTTTTGGCACACAACAAAAACAACCTCCCATCATCAATGTTTAGGCTTTCTATCGATCACAACTTTTACACACGAAATGTAAGAATAACAATAAAAAACAATAATAATAGCAATAAAAAGAAGAAAAAAAGGCTTGATGATGAGATTCATGAGTAAAAAAAGAAACTGTTATTACTTCATTTGCATAATTATTGTTCCATTAATATTTTGATTTTGTTCTTTTTATTTTTTATTTCGGGGCCAGAAAGCGAGAAGAAGAGGAAAAAAATAAATTAATGAAAATCTCTTCTTCGTGTTGGGCTGTTTTCTGTGCGGGAATCTTTGCTTTCTTCTTTTTGTTGCCTTTCTCGTGGGTTATAAAAGATTCATTCTCAATATTGACCCCAACGATTTGTATGCAAATTTGTTGGCTTTTTTTGTTCAATTTTGCCTTGGTTTTATCCCGAAAAATATAAAAAAATTATATTATGAAACATATTTTAATGGATGTCGTAAAAATCTGGGAGAGCAAGGGATGGATGTTGTGAAGGACGTGATTTGAAGGTTGTCACTTTTCTGTAAAGGCTTTAAAATTAGTCAAAAAATATCAAAACTTGGAATTTTATCTGAATTTGAAAGTTCAAAATTTAACGGTTTTCAAAAATTCAAATTTCATGTTTGGGAAGAATTTAAAATAAAGTCAAAATCAACTAAGGATCTGAGTTTAATATCTTCAAAAATCGAACTTTATTGCCTTTAAAATTCAAAATTGAAAGCTTTTCAAAATTTTAAATTTTAACGTATTTTAAAAATTTAAATTTCAAAATTGTTAAATATTCAAAATTTATTCAATTAAAATGATTTAGACACTCTAATAAATACTCAAGAATCATTGACCCGACACCAAACATTCATCCACATTATATAGTGTTAATGCTCTCAATGACTTTATAAACATAACCTCAAAAAATGAATAAAATTTAATTAAAGAATTTTGAAAATTTACAACCATTCCATTTGCATATTAAAAAATCTTTAATATATTTTATTATAATTAACTTCAATAGCCTTTATGGCGCTTAAAATGCAGTCCATAAATTTTTATTTATTTTAACTGCGTTACTTTCCCTTGGAAAAGCTCATATCCATTGAAAAAATAGTAATAATGAAGAAATTTTGTGAGTGTTAAAACAACCTGTTTCCATTAATTGTCATATATTCATTTTTCCCATATATTTGCCTTTTTTATATCATCTTTTTCATTTCATGATATAAATTTTAATTCATCTATAAATCAAAAAAACAAAAAAAAAAAGAGAACAGATAGTAACTTAATGGTCTAGTCTTTCAACAACTCTTTTCTTATGAAAATTTATATATAAAAAGTTATGAATATGTAATGGCAATAATATCCGCAACCAAGAGAATAGAATAAAATAATAATTTTGTGGGGCGATTAAGAAAGACACAGGCAGGCAGGCACACACCGGCACAAGATGATAGACAAAAAAAATATCATTTCAAGCTCTCTTTTTCATATAATTGGATTATAAATATTATTTTTTCGACACTTTCCATAGAAACGAAATAAAAAAAAGAAGAAGCAGCAAGAACTTGGCAAGGAGAAAAGAACTGTCAAGTTTTAGTGTTGGTTTGAACATTATTCACGCATCATGGAAGCTTAAACACAATCTTCTTTCGTTTAGACCGTCCATAAATGCTATGAGCTATACGGTTCGTTACTTTTGAAAATGAATGAGAACTTTTAATTTCTCATTCTTATTATTTCTTGCACTTCATAACGCTACTTGGTCTTTAACTTGGATATTTTGGATTAAAGTAAAATGCGGTTATGTTTACATTTTGTCTAGTGGCTTTTGAAAAAATTGAGATAGCTTGAGAATAATAGAAGTTGTGGGTTTTATATTTGAGAATATTGTGCTTGCCACTTTTTTGAATGAGAATTCGAAGGGTTTTTGAGATAATATTGAGTTATTTTGGAGAAAAATGCAAAAAACTTTTCGAGGTGGAGGAAATTTTCGAAACCAAAATTTTTGAATTCTTAAAAACCGTTAAAATTTTGAAATTTCAACTGACAGTTAAGACATCATTTTGAAGACGCTTTAAGTCACCAGAACTCAACCATCAACTCAACTTCCTTTACTACCTTTTCTCCATTTCCTAACAACTTCTAACTATCTTACTTACAAGTCGTTGAGGAAATCTAATGCTTTTTTAATTAATTTTTATTACAACTGTGAAGTCTTATTGAATTAAATAATCATAATCTCTTTAATAAAGTCTCGTCCCTTTAATATAAACAGATTTAAAATGCCATGAAGTCCAGCGTTAATTTGTAAATAAAAGGCTTAAAGTCACTCCGAGTTTAAATTTGTGACAAACAATGTCAATTAATCATTTTAAATTTTTTTTTATTTAATTGATTTAGGTTCTGTTTCTTTATTTTCGCTGTTATTCTCATTTCACATCCAATTAGCATATTCAACACAATATTTTCATTTTGTGTCAGCAACAGCAGTTGATTTAACGGTTAGTTAAGTTGCCGTTGCATATAAATATCTTTTATTTTTTTTGTTCGAAATCCGAGTCATCTCCATGATGACGATCGGTGATTTAATAGAGAGATATCTATGTCACCTTTAATGACAATAAATGCAAATACTAAAAACATTAATTGGATGATGCTCTATAATGATCAATATAAAAATTATTGTTTTACAGCTTTCCAAAAAAGAAAATAAAAGCATATAAAGGCAGTAAAGTGGTCAGCATTATTGACATTTTTGAATATCGGGTCTTATTACTTGAATCAAGAGCTACGGCGCATTTATGAGATGTTAATAAAATTTCAAATTTTAACGGATTTTTGGAATTCAAAATTTCAACGGTTTTCTGAAATTTAAATTTTTAACGGCTTTCTAAAATTCAAAATTATAACGGTTTTTTGAAATTCAAATTGTAAATGCACATTTAAGAGACAAACCAAAATGCATACAGACTGCTCGTCAGCTAAACAAAGCTAAGGCTTAAAAATCATCTTAAAAATCTCAGTCCATCACCCAAAAAATATCGAATGTAAATAAAGTGTGAGAAACATCTTTCCCAAGCTGTTGATCTATAATAAAAATGAGCCCATAAAACTTGTCAACTCATCATTCGGCAAAGACGAAAGAGATGCTTGTAAATAAAAGAAGCAGTAGTTTATTCATCGGCAGCAGGTTTTTTTTATCAGTATCTTGGTGTTCTTTTCTTTCCTACCTCATTGATATCTTCTACACTTTTTTCACTTCACGTCGTTCTTTCACTCGACAAAATCGATTCAGAGGTTTTGAAAAAAGAGGAATTAATTTTGTTGGAAGTGATATAAATTTTGAATCTTATTGCTTACGGAATGCTTTATAAAAATTTCTTAATGAAAAATTTTACTTTGTAGCTTCCTCTTGTGAATTTTAGTATATTCTGCGTGACGGGATTATGAAGTAATATTTGAAGGAATCGAGTCATTTTGAAGAGATTCAAGTCGTTCTTAGGAGATTCAAGTAATTTTTAGAAATTATTATTTACTGAAAATACAGCTTCATGAACGCATTGAAGGTATTGAAGGTTAAATTGGTAATTTTTGCCAAGAAAAATTAAAATTGGAATATGGACTGAGGTCTGTAATTAAATCAGATTAAGCTGTTGTAATTGCTTTTTCAATATTCAATTGGCAATATTATCAGATTTCATAAGACTTAAGCAACATTGTAGCGAAAAGATAACTTTTTCTGTGATAATTTGTATATTTTTATGTTTTGCAAAGCTTACAAGTCATTTGCCGTTTTTTAACCATTAAGTAAAGATGCTTGCCACTTTTTTAAACGAGAATCCGCTAAGTTTTTGAAATAATATTGAGTATTTGTGGAAATAAATGCAAAAAACTTTTCGAGGTGGAGAAATTTTTTCGAAATTAAATTTTGAAATTTAAAAAACCGTTATAAATTTTGAAATTTATTTTACAATTTTTGATTATTTTGCTGAGTTTTTAATTCAAACAATTCTGTTGATTTTAGAGCATTGATAACGAGATCAGCATCCAAAAGTCCACAATAATCATCCAAAGTATGACTCAACCAACCAAATCACATGACAACACAAACACTTGACAATATAATTCACATCCTCAAGTCTTCAAAGGTCTTCCGTGACAAAAATCAATAATATCAAAGCATTAAGCCGCTCATTGATACAATAAAAATTTCAATAATACCTTCATCACTACAAAACAGCTACCATATAATCCCCAATTTAAACTAAACCCACAAAAATCCTATCAAACAATTTTCACTTAATTTTTTTGGTTTTTTTCAAACCTCTGAATATATTTTTTTTAATTTTATTTCCACCTTATCTCATTCACGCTGATGGCTTTGACTCTTTCTTCTCTTTATGTTCATTTATTTACTTTTCGTCTTATGAAATGCCATCATAAAGAGCTAAAGGAATATTCAACATTGGAAGCTTCTTTTCATATGATGATAAAAAAAAAGAGTAGCAGCATCAAAGAGATCAAGAATGTAAAAGATCTGATGTAGGTGAAGTCTTCATGTGATGAAAACATGAAATTAAAAAAAAAAGAGTCGTGTGATAAAACTTCTTCAAGTCATTAATGTGTTTCAATTCAGCTTCCAGAAATGGAATGGGATTTTTGAACGTAAAGGAGATTGAATTGGGGGTGAGCAGGAATGACGTCACATGTAGGTCACTCCTTATTTCCTTGGTATATAAGCAAAAGTAAGTACTTCAAGTTCGAACTTTTTCGAATTCGAATTTAATTTCGAAATTTTGTCCGAAAATTTAAATTTGAAATGACCGTTAAACAAAAATTTAAATTTTTAACTGTAAATTTAAATTCAAATGTTTGAATAGTCAATAATGTGATGATTTCAAACTCAATCAAGGACAGGGCGGCCTTAAAACCCATTTTTAAATAGACATCACTTCCAAACAACCCCCAAAAAAAAGATGAGAATATGTGGCCCTCATTTTAATTTTTTAAAAATTCAATCCATTAACAAACGATATAAAAAAACACTTTCTTATTATGCGCGGGTTATATTTCTTCTCCTTAATTTTATCTCATTAGTTTCTTTTTGTCTTCCACATTTCACAAAGAGTTATCGCTTAAAACAGCAGCTACTGTTTACATTAAAAGCAAATATTTGTAAAAAATTTTCATAATATAGATTTCTGTCCGTATATTCATTTATGGAAGCTGAAAAGGAGCGCGGTAAATTACTTTTGGTGTGATATGTCTATACCTTAAGTAGTATGAATGTATACACCTGTGTGTGCTCTTAGCTCGCTTTTTTTTATCGAAAATAAATTTCCGGCTTTGTGGAATCTCTTTTTTACCTTATTTTATATTTTTAATTCTTTTAAATGACTCCAAAATATATTTCTCTTTACATTTGCCACCGACGACGAATTTTTTTTAGCTTGTTTTTTAAGTGGTGGCATCACTTTGGGGTAAGGTCAGATAAGGAAATTGATTAAGATATGGATAATGCAATGGATGTTAAGCTGGACAACTTAAATGGTCATTCCAAGCTTCTTTTAATGATTCTGTAAATAACTGCCAAATGAAATTTGAATTTTTGAATATTTTTTGGCCGTTATTTTCGAAAATTTAATTTTCAAATATTTTTTGACCGTTATTTTTAAATTTAACTTCCCAATATCTTTTGACCATTATTTCGAATTTAATTTTCAAATATATTTTGACCGTTAAATTTTAAAATCCTTAACTTCCATACAAACCCAAAATGCGCTTCCTTATGCCACAACAGAGATTCTTGTCACCCGAATTTTCACTTTAATTTAAATTATTCTTTATCATTAACATTTTGTCAATCTATCCATCTCTGCTAATGCTCTCAAAACACGTTATAATGTTTAACAATCGCAAACTTTCTGCACTGTGTACAATCGTGAATTTATAAATATTCTCTCAAATATCAGAAATAAAGTTTGAAGCTTGTGCAAATATTAAATGATATGAAGGTGATTTATTCAAGGTTACATGTCAAGTCACATTTTGATTAATTTCGATTTTTATTGCTTCTTAAAACACGAAATTCGAATTCGTCTGATTTGTAGCGGTATTAATATCACATCACATGCTCTCTATGTACAACATGTTCATTTTTCTGTTTTGTTGATTGTCTTCCTGTCTGTATGTCAATACGAATTTATCATTTAAAAAAATTTTGTTTAACAACATGACGAAGATTTGATTTGAATTTTTTGGATTTGAGTAATGTAGCTGAAGAAATGAAACAAATTGAGGCATGTTGTAGTGACTTTGAGCTGGTTAATGAACAACTTGCTTGAATTTGATTTGGATTTGGATATTGATAGGAGTTTTAATTAGTTTTGAAGAGATTTTGTAGGTAATTTTGAGATTTAAGTTGGGAATTTGCAGGGAGTTGCACTAAGTTGCTGTAGAGCTCAATTGAACAAATCAGCAAGAATGGAGTTCATGTTCAGAAACTTGACTCTGATCGGGTTCAAATCCCAAATCATCTATTGCATTATATTCGAATCCCATCCTACATCTTAAGATCAGGTTCAAATCCCACAAAATTGGTCGAATCTGGTTTGAATCACACACAGCATCAATGGAATCAGGTTCGAATCTCACAAAATCTTTGGATCAGGCTTAAATTCGATATATTATGAATCTGGTTCGGATCTTACAGCTTACTAACAAAGTGTTTTGGACACTTCTCCATCTCCTTCCTATCAATTATGCTATTATCCAGCAATTATCACAAACACGACATACCTCTCAACCATCCACATCCCTTTCCTCAACTGATTACTTGCTGATTACTTTCATTCACAATTTCCCCAACAAAGAAACTCACAACATTTACATCATCTCCAACTAATTACCCAGTTTTTTATTAAGTGACAGATTACAAATATGCACAACATGAAGTGCGCAATTCCAATATTAATTAATGCATAGACGACTAAAAATGATAACAGAGGTGACAAGCTACGATGCAATGTTTATGCATTGAGTGAAAAAAAAATATTTATATTCACAGTTATTGCCTTGGGTCTCTCTAGTTGATAAAGTTATTACTGACTTGATATTTTTTTATGGACTGTCTTTAAAGTGCTTATTTTCTATCATAAATGTTATTGTTGGATGATGAATTTATGGATGTGGTGTTGAAGGGAGAGATGTTTTGAGGTATTGTTGTGGATTTTTGGTGGAATAGGATTGAGATAAGGGGGTCTATGGTTTGGATTAATGAGAATTGGATGAGATATTGGGGGGTTAATGCTTTCTAAGCATCTAAGCTTTTTCTTAAAAATTGGGATGTAAGATGATGGGGGTCCATGCTTTGGATAATATTTTCGACAATTATTCAAACGAAGGACCCCCAAAAATTTTGAAATTATGCTTCATGAGTGTCCAAACCCTCCAAAAAACCTCATCAACACCGTAGAGTCTGCGTAATATCCGATATCATAATACAATTTCCAGATTACATCTTCACCACACTGACACAATTCGTACAGCACAGAAAAGAGTCTCGTCATTCTCATAACGTAATTCAATTTCATAACACAAAGCACATGTTGGAAACACCTAATTATTTTCATATCCACTTTCTCTTATCTGTAAAATCTCTGAATTTCATAATTTTTAATGTCCATCTTGATTCCATTTTTTGAAGTTAATCAAAAAAATTTTTTTTCGGTTGCTCATCATCCGTCATCCGAAAGAATTCTTGATTAATTAACAAAAGAAGGAAAATAATAAAAAGGTTATAATCTGCTCGGTTTTGTGGTTATAATGGATGGAATGTAAGACGATATGAAAAAAGGGTAGACCAAAGATATATATAAAATATTTATCTACATACAGTGGCATCAAGCGAGACTCCAAAATGGTACTAATTATCTTTTATGCAACGCCAATCGAGACATAATAAATTCATGTCTCCTGTCCTCTATTTCTTTGTAAAACACAAAAATATACAAGCTCAACAATAACTTTGTCTTTTTTTATTCATTCTTCTCGTTTCTTGTGGTCCACCGCGAAATAAAAGGAATTGAATAAAGACAAACACAGAATCAAGGCACAAGAATAAAAAAAACAGCAAGATGACATTGCGAGATTATTTTTGTTGAAAAATTTTGCAATTTTTACTGATTCTTCTTTTCTCATTATCAAATAATCATTGTGGCTCTTAAATTTTGAATTCGTCGCAATATTTTCTTATATCTGGATTCCTCTTTACTTCTTTCTTTTTTTTAGGCATTTTTTTAGGCACAAACCGAAAATGTTTCATCATAAATATATTTACTTTTTTTTGTTTCTGGTTAAAATGTGACAATAAATACATTTTTACTCTGTTGATAGTTTGGACTATCTCGAAAAATTTAATATATATCGATAAATGCCTTGTTGCTGCTGTCATCGGCGGCCGCAAGCACACGAGAATTTTTTGAAAATAAAAAAAGTGAAAGAAATTTTGGGAATGTTGGATGATTTGGAGGGATTTAGGCGCAGTTTTGTGGAAACAATTAAGTTTTTTGAAATTTTAAATATTTAACGGCTTTTTGAAATTCAAATTTTAGAAGATTTCAAGTTCAACATTCAAATCTTAACGGATTCTTCAAGTTCAAAATTCAAATCTAAACGGTTTTTTAAAGTTCAAAACTCGAAAGTTTTTAAAAATTCAAATTTTAACAATTTTTTAGTTCAAAATTGAACGGTTTTTTGAACTTCAAACCTTAAAAGGTCTCTAACTATGAAATTTAAAGCCATTTAAATGAGTTATTCAATTTATGATGATTAAGTTTGATTAAGTATGTCTCCAATCCCCAGACATCTCAACATACCAACCACAAACTGCATTATTATGCTACCCATCACCCAAATATACGCTAACAAAATAAAAAGAAGTCCGATCGAGGCTTAAAACAAAAGAAACATTCTGTCCTACAATGGAACGATCAACATAAATTTTCGTGGCTGGCGCCGTATTCTGGATGAAATATTTTTTTATATATTCACTGTGTGTCCATCTAGAATAGTGAAATGAAGGAAACAGAGTGAGTGAGAGAGATGGAAAACATAAAAAAAATTATAATATGCTGAATGGGGAACAAAAATGCGCATCTCACATCTCATATCATGTCTTTTCGTTCAGAGTCAACTAACTATATCCCACAATTTTTTTTTACTTCTTATTCCACTTGTGTGTTGCTTTTTTGGTGCTCTTTGTGCGCCTTCGATTAAATGGCTGGTATAATGTAAACGATTTCTTATAAAACAAATATGCGAACGACAACGTAAAGAAAATTGGTAGAAGAATTAAGAGAAAAAAATAAAGAATAAAAAGAGCTGATCGCTTTTTAGTGTGCTTGGAGCCCTCCTATTGTGATCTGCACAGGTATAAATACAATACATAAATTTATTTAAATTTAATATTGGTTAAACATAAAAAAAGAAGGGTGAAAGAGAGGAGAAAACTATTCTAAATAGCCTCGACAGTAACATTGTTAATTGATTTCGTGTTGTGTGTGGAGCAGCGCAAAAGCGCCGTTTCATGTATAAGTCGCGCACATATTATTATTATTATGGTGAGGTCGATCGGTATAGTGGCGCTATAATGCCAAATACACAACACACTGTGAGAGTTTTTTAAGCAGCAAACATTAAAAAGAATGAAAATGAAAAGAAATGAAAAGAAACCCGTGGACGGGACAAGACACAAAAAAAAAAAATAAGCAGTAAGATTAATGAATTCATTTCTCTTGTTCGAATTTACAGCATTAATGCTGCGTATGGATGACTATTATGTCGCCCTAGAATTTAATGATTTATTTCATTAGTCAATTCCTAAATACACCTCTTAATAATTCCTATGTTGCAGGCAACAGAAACAAAAGAGAAATAATACATAAAATATATGTATACGATAACGAGGAATCGTTTAAGCAATAACAAGGATCCTTACAAATGAATTTTATGTTGATTCAATCTTATCTTTTTTTCTTTTGTTTTCTCGCTCGTTTGCCATCGCCAAAAGTCGCTATGTCAGGTAAAAACTCTTCTTTCTGTTCCCTTTTGTCGCAACATTGAATTTATATGAAGGAACTGAAATCTTTCATAGACAATTTGTTTTATTAATGCACCCCTCGACATTTATTTTTTTATGTGCCCATTCCTACTGAATGATGTTATTTCACTTGTAGGACAAAACGGAAATAAAGTTATCAAAAGCTACTAATGAGGGGTGTCCCTTTCATCATCGTCATCTCCTTCTTTGTACTCAATTATCGCGTGATTCTTACAATAAATGATGATCATTTACATTATTTTTGGAATCATTTTTTTTGGAACCTGTTTGTTATTTTTGAAGTGGTGGATGGAATTGAATTTTTAAGATTTAATGGGTTTGTTTAGCTTCTGTGTGGTCATGATTGCAGGTTAGGGAATGGGAATTGTAGAGTAATTTGCAATTCTGATTGGAAATCTGGATAATTTGTTTGTGATTTTGAGAATTTTTCTCACTTGGGGGATTTATTAGTGAACATATTCGTGAGGTCAGTGCTACTGTATGGCTGTGAGACATGACTTTTGACTAGCAAAGTCAAGCTTAAGCTTCAAGTTTACGTTAATAGCTGTCATAGAATAATTCTCAAGATTTGGATAAATAGGAATCCAGACGAATGGCTTTCAAATGAGAAGCTTCTGAAAAAAGCAGGCCAGTAAGTCATCAATAGGTAGATAAGCCTGGATAGGATATACAATTCGAAAAATGAATGCCATGTCTTTGCTGGGATAGTTTCAATAGTTTGTTTCACCGCTCTTGGTTAGAATCCGCAAGGGAAACGGCGAGCAGGAACTTCAAAAGCTACTCGGCCGCAGTATGCCAAGCTACTTGGTGAACGATCCTCAGCTCAATATGTTGATAAAGAACTTGTACAAACTAAGTGACATAGTCAGAAGGAAAGCGTTTTGTTGTAATCTAAACTCCAAATAGTAACATGGTTACAGTAAGTAAGTAAATAAGCGATGTCTGAATTTTGTACATTTTCTACGTTGTATGAATTAAGCATTGAACCCAAGAAGAAAGGAATGAATGAAATGGTACTGAAGTTTCTAACAATTAAGAAAGCATTCAGATTTAAGCGCCACTCTCAATTTTCAAGCATCAATCTCTCCTTTCTCCAAAATCACTTCCAACACCAAAAGCCCATTGACACCAACCCAAACAAAAAAAAAAGTACAAACAAGTTGAACAACATTTTTAGCACAATTTCCTTTTGATATCTCCTCAACTTTTTTTTTTACTCTATTTCTTCTTGCCACAAAGAATTTTTCTGCAATTCAACATTCCATTCAATCTTTTTTGGCTGCCAAAAAATTTTTCCGATTCATGTGCCACCGAATCCGTACACACTCAAAACACAAGAGCGAGAGAAATAAGAGCCACGAGAAGAATGGACCAAAAAGAAGAGGAAAGAAGTAAAAAAAACAAAACGAAATGTCTTTACTGTCACTTTTTATCATTTTATTGACATGAAGAGAAATAAGACTGAAATCTACCGAATTGGAATCGTCTGGATTACCATGTCATGTTATTACCCGCTGTTACCAAAAAAAAAAAAATAATACAAGCATTCATAAAACATTCTTGTGTTTGTTGTTGTTGGTGCTTGATGAACATGCCATTTGAAGTGGAGCCAAAATAGAAGCATCAAAAAAAGGAGAAGAACAGAAATCAAGAAAAATGAGAATTTTTTGTTCCGGAATTATATTTAAGTCGTCGCTCGTAAAAAGAGAGAAGAAAGGAGAACATCACGAAGTGATCTAAAAAGTCGTTTATTGATTTTATATTCTTCTAAACATTTATGATGTGGAGATGAGATATAAATGAGAAAAATATTAAGGTTGCGTCACTATGGTGCTGTGACTTGTGGGAAATATTCATTAGTTAAGCATTAGAGCAGCCAATTGACCCTTTTTAATTGTTAGATTATGCATAAATTTCTAATACCTGGAGGTCCTGGTGCTGCTCCTGATTATGATTTTGGTGATAATATGAAGCAGCGATATATCCAGGCACAAAAAACTGTAAATATTTTTTATCATTTTTCACAAAAGTTTTCAATTTAATTAGGATTAGTCTCAACTTGCTTTAAATGGTCAGATGATGGTTTTTAGGAATTTTTTCGACTCTTATTTACGTATTACATAACTCAAGAAAATTAGTGCCTTAATCCTCATTACCTATTTCATAAGATTTATATGGTGCCTAAGATCCCTCCCCGTTTGTGTGTTTTGCAGTTAAGGGGAAAATCTGGTCTGTTTACTCACAAATTCTTTCAAAATTTAGATACAATTGTAACGAGGTTTAAAGCTATCCCAAAATGTACTCATTATAGAAAAGACGAGAAGCAAGATTCAAGTCCTAAAAGACAAAAAGACCACTTTTAGGTACCATAGTGGTATTTCTGTACCATAAAATAATGCTCTTTGTCTGTTAGATGCTGAAGAACATGCTTTCATGGTACAAAAATACTAATTCGATACCTAAAAGCTGTATTTTTGCCTGTTAGGGCAAGTTAGCGTGAATCTGGTGATAAGCTAGATTTCAACGAATCTGACCTCAAACCAGAGTCATGATAACCAAGTTTAAATGGTCTATGTTATGTGCTTTCTAGGGATGTTCTTAAGTAGAACAAATTAGCCAAAAGAAGACATGCAGTACTTATAAGGACTCCACTTGGTCTCTTGAAGCCCCGATCTCTATGTAACTTCCAAAATGATTTCAAGTGATTTCAAATGCTTTGTGAAACCCAAAAATGTGCCTGAGTTTTCATATAGCTGTCTGTGGATAGGTACCTAGTTGTTTCATGGTAAATCAGTAGTTAACAAGTCTGTATGAAACCATTTAATATTGTAAAATTCTGCAACAATTTTGCATCATTTCTATCAAATTTCATCACATTCCTGAATTGATTGAGCAGAAAAATTGTAACAAAATTTCCTTAGAAAATAACAGAAGCAGTTCCTCAATATACGAGCCTCGACATCATAAAAAAATAATTCAATTTTCTAAACCATGCGAGTGAAAACTCCTTTGACATATAAATAACATTAATTTTTCATTTCATTTCTGTCATTTTTAGAGCATTCGTCAGGAAAGTATTATAAGAATGTGCCCTTTTTCATATCAACAAATACAAAAAAATTGTATAAATTAATCATATTCTATTGCAAAAAGCATGCGAATCGATTTGTAACATATTTTTACGTACATCCAGTGTCGTCGTATTTTGTCAATTTTTATGTTTCAATATTTATCATATCCACTACACCACTGTGTCTCAATTTCATTTCATATTTGCTTGTTGACTTGGTGAGATGGATCAAAGACATAATAATAATAATAATAATAATAAAAAGCACACAGAGAGAAATTCAAGAATATTATCCAAAAACTTTCAGACTCTTTTTTTTGCATTTCAAGCGACTGGCGCCTGCTCGAATAAAAAAAAAAGAATTTTTTTCACCTCTCTTTTTCACCCAAACGGCGTTTTGGAAATCGTGATGGAGTTTAAATATATACAGTGAGGTCTTTGATACAATTTTTTATATTGCTTATAAGAAGGAAAAATTTTACTTGCAAATGGCGCTTAACGATAGAATGTGTCATGATATGTGGAAATTTAAATTATATTATTACAAAAAAAAGGGAAAAGAAAGCCACAAGAAATTAAGAATTTTTTTATGGTCGACTTTTTTTTTGTGTCATGAAAATATTAAGACATGTGGTCATAAAACTTATAAGCTTTAATGAACTTAATTTTTTTGTTGTTGTTAATAAAATACTTACAGAACAATGTGCTGCTTGTGATCCCTAGAACAAGATTGAGAAGGTTTTTCATTTAAAAAGTTATTTTTTTTTTTGGAAAATTTGACAAAAATTTGAAATTAATTTTTTTTCAATCACAAGCTTTCGTAAAATTGTCGCCAAATATAAAATTCAATTAGAAATTTTTTATGAGAATTTTAATTTTCTCGAATTAAATTAAAAACAATTAGATATCTTTCATAATTAATTCCTGCAAAAATTGTTAGCCATCTACAGAATTTATAATTTTTTTAAAGACCATAAATATTCAATTTTCATCACTTTTTGCGTGTTCGCAAGCTGAATCCATTCAGCACCGTACTCATTAACTTTTTTGGAACTCAATAACATAACATTGGCGAGGAATAGCTAATTATTAAGTCATTGAAACGATGATGTTGTGAAACAAAAGTACCACTACATTTCATAGACTTAAAGCTACCCGAAAAAAAAATTTATAACCTATCAAAAGTTATTGAAGCATCTAAGAATTCACATTAGATTCTATGTGAGAAATATTTTTATTATTTCTATCGTAAATGCTTTACTATCGGATTATTTCAAAGAATTTCTTAAGAATTATTTTACTTATTAACAACTAAGTTGAGTTAATTGGATATAATTTTCTGTGGAATCAGACTGATTAGCGGGAAATGTTCTCAAATTAAGTTTAGAATTGAGGTTATAATCTTGGTTTTTAGTTAATCTAAGTTTTATTTTCTTAAAGTTTTGGATTTTAAAAGGATTTTTGAGTTAATTTTAATTTAGAAAAAAAAAAAACGTTAAATTTTGAAAATTTGAATTTTTCTGCAATTTTTGATTTTTAAATGATTTTTCTTAAATTAAATTTCATATAAATTTCACATTTTTGAGTAGATTTACAAGGAAATATTTATTGAAATAGCTTTGCTCACAAAAAATTAACCAATTGCAAGTTTAAGATGTTCTCTAATATCAATAACCAAGTCAAAATTTAAAGTCGAAATCTTCAAGTGAGAACAAAAATTGTAATTTTATTAGTTTGATTGCAATTAAAGTCAAATTAAGATAAAATTGTTTAAAACGATAGCAAAATATGTAAATTACTAATTTTGGTGAACAGAATTAACTATAATAGAGTTCAAAATCGGTATTTTTATGTAACATTGAAGTTGCTTTTCCTGCATAATTTGAACTCAAGCACGATATGCAGACTTAATATTCTAAGATATTACACTTAGTTTTTACATAGAAATATCGAGTTTTAAACTATATTTTATGATTTTAGATTGATTAAAGGTTAAATTTAGAATTTACACGAATTATTTATGAATTTTTGCTGTATTGCTGCATGCATGCTGTATTTTACAAAAATAACTCATTTAAAGATTCAAAAATTCAAGAAAAATCTCCAAAAAAATTCAGAGATTTTTGATATTAGATAACTGTTCACAAAATCAGATCTT
The DNA here is from genome assembly GCF_022539635.2 of Chironomus tepperi. Lineage (NCBI taxonomy): Eukaryota > Metazoa > Arthropoda > Insecta > Diptera > Chironomidae > Chironomus > Chironomus tepperi. The sequence continues at coordinate 541,083 of NW_027226204.1, read as the reverse complement.
AAGAAAGCGCCGGCGCCGGGCAGGCGGAAACACAATTTTAATGCCAATAACCCGATATAGGAACAGTCTCATCGCCATTTTGCAAGAATAAATTTCAGATCCTTTTTAATGCATACATTTCCCATTTATATTAACTGTCTGGATCTCCTTGTCACAACCTAACCTCACATTTTTATCCAACAAAATCGACAGTCAACAGTAGACATAAATTTCCAAACGCCATATCTCTATTCCACAGTGATTTCTTAAAGGAATAATAAATTCTCAACTGTATATAGCATCAAGAACAATAATAATGGCGATGACAATAAGAAATAACAAGAGACAGTCAACAGTGATTGATGTTATCAAAAGAAATAAGAGAATATATATAAAAAAATTGAGAGGAAACATTTAAATGAAAAGAAAAAAAATATTCTCAAGTGTCTTTCTTTCCCCGACATCTCCAATTCCTCTCAAGTGTTCTTTATTATTTCAATTTTTATTGTCATAATAATAAAATAAGAAGGAATGACAATTTTTTTGATGAGACAGGAAATTTTCTCGCGATATGCAATAAGAAGGAGCCAATGCATATGAAACCTTAGAACATTAGATTTTTGTCCAATAGCGCATGCTTTATAAGATGGACATTTTCTTTTTATTTGCTTAGAAAATTTTACTTGACATGATGTATGCCATGACACATAATCGAGCTTTTGTTGCATATTCAGTTCTCTCATTTCCTTTCATTTTCATTCCCAACACCATCCATGTCATTCATTTATTAAGTGCAAAAATGCACGAGAGAGCCAGCATGGAGAGGAATAAAAATCGATGCATAATTGAAAAATAAAAGGGTTGGAAGGTTCTGTAGGTAAAATAAAAATGAGTGAATAATGCGAGACGAATGTGTGCATTAAAAAAAATGCATGGCGAGCATAATTACAGGCGATGAAGTGAATTTCTTTGTGCATTATAATAAGTGCAGTGAATACACAAATGTGCGCCATAATGCATTTTTTTTGTCACACATATAAGGAATAATTATAACACGACACAAAAAAAAATATGTAACGTAGAGTATGAATGATGAAGTACATCATGGTATATGCAGTTTCACGTTTATATGTGTAAATGTTCCCTTTTTGTGCGACATGGATGACATGACACGACAAAAAAAACTAATTTTTTGCACATATTTGATATTTTTGACGTATGCATGTACATACATACACATTACAAATGAAATTATGATGAGGAAAAAGTGGTTCTTATGTGTGGAATGATCATCATCAAATATATCTCGCCACACCTATATATGCATATGTACGACTATATCTGTGCATGGGAAAAGGTGGAGCGGCTAACTAACTCACACACTCTCCCTTTATATTTAAGAACATTTTTTACTTCTTCTTGATTATTTCAGTTCTTTTCTGGTCAGTTGAATCCTTTTGTTCTCTTCTTATTCGCGAGACTACATTTGCAATCTTTTACTTTTTTTTCTCATACACAAAAACGAGTTTTTTTTATTCTTTTCATTCTTCTCTTCACGAAAACTCATAAAAGAAATCTGAAATCTTTGCACATTCACGACCACACAATAAAATTATTATTTAAGATTTCATCTTGATGGGCAACTCAGAATAAAGAAAGAGAATCTTAAGGAACTAGTTTGAGAGTTTTTGACATCAGAAATTGTCAAATTGAAGCGCATTATTTTTGGTATCTTGTCAGGGATGATTTGAGAGATTTGAAGATTTCCTGAGGATTTCTTGATCTGTTAAGGTCGTACTTGTCAAAGCTACGTAATGAATGTAGTTCAAAATCAAAAGGCATGGCATAGTACATACTTGCAGATTAGGCGGAATCTACGGTTTTAGTGAAAATTGAAATTGTCCTTAGCTAAGTCGAAGATTCCTGTATTTTGTATGAACAAAAAAACAATAATTATTAAGCTAATGCAACATCAGCATGAAAAAGTGAAAAATAGAGTCGGACTTTATCTAATCCGCATCCACGTCTACTCAGGCAATCATTGCTTTTCTTAACAGGTAATGAAAGAATACTCAGTTCAACTTGTAATGTACAAACCTAGGTGACATAACCAGCAAGAGATTCATATGAAAAGCTTTCCGTTGTAACCTAAGCTTCACAGAAGAAGTTTGTAGTAAGAAAGTAAGTCAGCTGAATTAGACTTAAGATCCAGTCTTAAATTGCAAATCTCATTTCAAAGGACCAACACAAGACTCCATTTCTTAGCCATTTTGAGTTATTGCCATATTTGTATTGGATTTTCCAGCTAGGATAGGACCAGCTTTAGGTAATTTGAGGGAGGCCATGGATCACAGTTGATCTGTACGGCCATCGAAGTAAGTAAGTAAGTAAGTGAGTTCCATATGAATCCCAAGTTGCTGCCTATTTTGAACTTATATTGTTTGACAAAACAATTACCAACCATATTAAGCTAGTCAGCAATCAAAGCACAAAATCATCCAATCCCATTAAAAGCAATCAACATACCCCCATAACCCAAAATGCATCTCAAAAGCCACTCATCTAATAAAAAAGACACGACAAAAATCTTAACAAACAAAAAAAAAAATATTCATATTTAATATGAATTAATAAATTGAGTGTGGGAAACAGTGCGCGCATGTGAAATTCATTATTTTCATCACTTAAAAAAAAAGAGTTTGTTCAATTCATGCATGCGATTGTAAATGACCGGAGCATGAAGAGAAAAGGAAAAGATTTTTAATTGAATCTTTTGTGCATTTGCAGCGACACTTTATGACTTAATTGATTTGTCTCATTTTTGTGTTGCTTTATCATACAAGTCACCACATAACTTTCGCTCACCATAAATTAAAACATTTTCATACATCGTAATGTGTAATATAAAGTATAAAAAAAATGGGTAAAGTTGTTGATTATTTATTAATAATTCCTTTCATTCATTCAGCGAATGGAATGTCACTTTATGTGTAGTTACTTTACTAGTTTCAGACCGGGACAATATTGCAAATATTTATAAATTTATATGCTGAATTGAAGCATATTTTAGTCTTGTCGCTATAGTCACTGTCATATCTCTTTGTACCTTTATACTTTTTTTTTTTGTCTCATTTCATTCACTGTCGATTTAATGATTTAATTAAGACAATTTAATTGAAAATAATTATGCAACCTTCATATGTGAAAATGATTAATGTATGTCTTGTCATGTTGATCTAATTTTATGCGCATGCTAAGCTTCTCCTTCTCAGATCTCAACTGTCTAAATGCGCACACACATGGCACGTTACAATGTCTTTTAATAAGAAGTAATAGTCGATTATATAAATATATAATAATATTGTATAGTTTAGTAAGTATATTAGTAATGATAATGATCAATAAGCAGCAAGCGGATGTGCAAACTCAGCAGATATATATTGTCAATGAATTACTTAATGGAAAAGGCTTCTCAGTCTACAATCATGTTTCATTGCTTGATTATGTTGTAACAGCTTTTTATTTAATTAGGTGAGATATATTTACAATCATGTTATTTTATGCTGTGATTTTTATATTACTTTATGTAATTTTAATATATATCATGAGGATGTTGGAGTGGCTGGCGATGTGATGGATGTGAAAATTAAGTCATTTGGATGGATGGTAGATTAATGGTGGATTATATGGCCAAATTTCATGAATTTAAATTGGTTTTTGTAGTTTTCTTATAGATTTTATAAAGTTTATGCAAATTTCCGTACTCAAACCTAGATTTACAGTCTCTAGTGAATACTAAGTTGCTCTTTTGGTGACAATACTGTCTGTAGTGTACTAATAGGACTGTGAATCACTTTTTTAGTAGGTAAAAGCTAAATCTCAAAATTTTTGGATGTTTCCTGATCTAAAGGATGTTTAAACCTTCCACAAAGCACATCGTTATCTAAAACCAGCACATCTACTCTCAAAAAACCCAAAATTTCAGCAATATCCCCCTTAACTGTCCCAAATAAAACTTAAATCCCCGGGAAAAATAATCACAAAATTAATCAAGCTGCTGAATTTTCCATCACCAAATATTCCCTCCTACTTTCCACAAAGGGACACACAAGCACACATATGCTTCAAGAACATGAAAATTTTTACGGTTGAAAAGTTTATTGATAAAGGTAGCACAAGTGTAGGATATAAAAAGGGATATTTCTCTACAGAGATAAAAGGCTCACTTCAAATAAAAAATGTACAGCAGTCTAAGATAGAATGCTCATCTTAACGAACACAACAAGCACAGGACCTTTAAAAGAAAAAAAAAGGCAATTTCAACACACATGATGATGCTGATGATGATGGTCGTTGTCGTCCCAACTGATTTTGAAAATAGAAAAATTTTTTCACTTTTTCTTTTGAAGTCAATCATTAGACTGTGTAGTTTTTCCACAATTTCCCATATCATCTTATGTCTTTTATTTTTATTTTCGTTTGTTTGAAGAAAATTTGCTCATGTGAAAGTGCTAGGGATGGATGTAAAATGTCACTTGATGTACGCAAAAATGATTTTCATTGAGTGTTGGAAGTTCATGAAGGTTTTTCACGAGAAAAAGGGCAATTTTTGGGATGTTATGGAAACACAAAAGTTGTTCAAGTTTGAGAATTAAATTAGAATACTTGAGAATCACTTGGGAAGTGACCTAAGAATTTTAAAATATTTTTGAAATGGCACTGGATTGTTAATTGGAGTATGATGATTGAGTTAGATTGAAATTTTTTTGCTGCAGATATGTAAATGGAATTTTTTATTTAGCCACAAATGGATTTTTTTGCTAAATGAGAAGGTTTAGATTGAAGCTTGAGTTGTGGATGGCAAGCTTTAATTCAAGAAGATTCTGAGTTTAAACTATGGCAACAAAATTGCTGGAGAACATTTTAACGCTTTAAGTTTAGATTTTGCCAACTCTAAAATAAACATAAATAGTTCAAAACTAAAATATTACCGAAAATTGTAAAGATTTGAGTTCGATTCCCAACTCGGTGTGGTTTATTGTTAATAATTCGATTATTTTTTTGCTGTGAAACGCGATATTCTCCCAAGATCTAGCAACTAGCTTAATCTATACAATTCTAAATTTCTATATAATCTACATATCAGATTCATAAATCATTAAAATTCTTAATAAAATACTAAGGAACCTTCGCACTTATCCGTTGTACCACTACACGTTGTGATATTTTGGATACCTTCTAATCTAGCGATAGAACCAGATTTAGGCGACATCTGAGGGAGGCCATGGATCACAGTTGAACTATACGTCATCGAAATAAGTACGTAAGTAAAGTATCTTCTAGTCTTTATTCAACATCAAGTTCCTGATCAAAACATTACTGCAAAATTGCCCTCACGATAGCCAATTACACAGTATGGATAAAACTAATCCGTGTCTACAAAGCATTGACAGTTTTATAGAAGCTGATTGCATATGCATGTTAATATCGCTTACGCCTAGATTTGGCTTAAATGTCGTACATCACGTTATAAGTGAACGGCTTTGCATGATTGAATGTGTTCAGAACATTATCTTTGTCTTTTAATATTTATAGTTCCTATCCACATTGATTAAGCAGCTAGATCTAAGACTCACAGCTGTATAAAATTCTAGAACTCTGATCTGCCTCTTTGTTGCTTAGAGAACCTTTAAATTACTTAATTCCAAGAAATTTAAATAAAAATCGCACAAATCATGTCCAATGCTAACCTCAAATATCCTCCAAAAAATGATCATCTAATGACTCAATTCATTAACAATGAAATCTCATTCATTCATAAGTAAATAAAATTCAATCCGACAAGTTACAGTCTAAAGAGCAAAAAATATTCTTAGAGAACCAGCCGCGTTAACGATACCTAGGTAATGTTCCACTTAACAATGAATTTTATTGCCATCAATCAAAAAACACCAAAAAAAAAAACAAGAAATCCAAAAAGTTCTCGCTCATGTTCATTTTTTATTAGGTATTTCTATCTATATATTTAACATTAATTCATGTGGCATGGAAAAATGTTGATTCTATATTGAAATTATAAGGTGCTTAGTAGGAGTTGGCAGGCCAAAAATAAATATCAATTATGTGTGTACTTCTCACCAAAAAACGAAAAAAAAGCAAGAAAAGCTACAAAATAATATTTTATAGCTCGAACTTACTTTTTCGCACAGTAAGTGTAAAAATGTAAATTTATTAGCACCCAGTTATACTGCGAATAAATCAAATCATGCTCGAAACACACCGCTTAGAAAATAGTTTTTTTTATATCCATTGCCTATGCCTATGTACATATGTATAAATACACACTTTTATACTGTGCGTTTATTGTTATTTCGGGAGGGCGAGAAAAGAAATATTTACTAGTGACGGTAATTTATGGTTAACTAAAATAACTGACTACCCCATAATTTGTCCGACACCCAACAAAAATTTATATGAATGTATGTGAGCAGCGCGCGAGCGAAAATGAGAGAGAAATTATAAAAATGCGTACTATGAACCCGAAAATTCATCAGGATGCGCATAATACGCGTAAATAAAGGAAAAGAACATAAAAACACAGCAAGACGACAGCGTCGAGTGAGAGTGCTACAATTCTCATTTAGACGATTTAGAATTCCATTGTTTCCGACGAAATGGTTCGCGTTAAGCACACATTTTTGACTATAATTATTATTTAATTTATGATGTGAGATATTAATCTCATTCTCGAATTTTTTTTTTGTTTTATGTCATGAATATTTCGTATTATCCACCTCTTGCCTTGGCTGGCTGACTGTTGTACATTTCGTGCTTAGTTTCATAATATTAAATATGAATGCGGTATGGTGTATTATTCATGAAGAGACGCATTGGGTAGGAAATAAAGAATATGTGTGTATACACACAATCAAGACGCAGTCAGTCAGAGTTTGAGTCCTCTTTCGAAAGAATAATCATCATCACACCCAAAAAAAAAGTAAACCCATTCACCTTTCACTTACTTTTTTATACATTCAACCCCTTTTAAGTGTCTAACGTGTATTATTATTATTATTGATATTATTCCTACTGTACATACATGTAATGTCGAGTATAGAGTATATCCCACCATATTTGAATTCATTTTTCAAGTTGTACCATTTTTTTTACACTCTCATTCGTGTCTGCACACACATATTTAATCATAGTTAATCAGAAGTTTTATGCATATACACACTGCAACATGCATTTAACCTTGAATTTCTTTTGCCTATATAGTCATAAGTGAGATTTTCTGTTCGGATTTGCTCGTAATTGATGTAAATTCATATTTGATTAAATGATTAGGAATGTAATTACTTTTTTTCTAGAGCACAATTTATTTCTTATCACTTCTAACTGTCTATTATTGACTGGGGGGTCTTCGGTTTGGATAAAGTTGACTTGAATTGATTAAAATTTAACGTTACAAAATTGTTTAAATTCAGAAAAATTTAAAATTCTTAATAAAATTCATTTAAATTCTATAAAAACTCAATTTTTCAAACCACAGACCCCCAAAACAATTACCTTCATATTTTGATATGAGAAAGTACATTCAATAATTATTTTCAATTGTTTTACCCGTGTGTTAAAGGTGTAGGCATAAAAATCGGTAATTAATCATTTGCTAAGTGCTTTTTGTGTTAATTCAATTTACAGTATGAATAAATTTTCAAAATATTCAAATCACATATATTGCCTTTAATAACGTGTGATCTTTAATGAGATTTACATTTGTTTATTACAGCTTATTTTACATGATTTTTTAATCGGATTATGAGTTATTGGCAAATAATGTTGTGCGAATTGGATGGTAATATTGAAAAATTATATAGATTGATGTTGTGCTATTAGATCGAATGTGTAATTTGATTTTATGATGTCGATTGTTGGGTTAATTGATGTGAAAATTGCTAAAGTATATACATGTTGATTGTAAAAAATTAAAAATATGCTCGATAATTGCTGTAAAAATTGAATTAAGGGTCATTTTGTTAAAAAAATAAATAATTGGTTAATTAGAAAATAACATGAAATTTTGTAAAGTTTTGAAAACAATTTATTGAACACTTGCCAGTCAATATTGTCAAATTGAGCAAGAGTAGCAACATTTAACAAATCATAGTGAATTCAGTAAGATTAGAGCAAGTCAGTTAAGTGCGCTGAATTCAGCAAGACTATAGATTTAAGCTTCAGCTAATCTAGTTGAATTCAAGAAACAAAGCACTATTCAGTAAATTAAACTGCATATAATAAGTTAAGCATCATAGCTATTTAAGCTGAATTAAGCAATATTAGTGAATTCATAAGGTCTAGCAATATTAAGCTAGTTAAGCTGAATTCAGGAAGTTTAGGACTATTCAGCAGATCTAGATAAAAGCAACTAGATTAGCATTATTCAGAAAATTGATCTAAATTCATCAATGACAGCACTATTCAGCAAATCAGACACCATTTAACAAACTTAGCAATATTCAGCTAGGTAATCTGAATTTAGCAGGTTTAGCTTTATTCGGCAAATCAAGCTAAATGCAACTAACTCAGCATTTTCAGCAAATTTAACTAAATTTATCAAACTTCAGCATTATTTTACAAATCAGACACTATTCAGCGATTTCTATTGAAATAAGCAAGTTTAATAGTATTCAGCAAATTAAGCATTATTCAGCTAATTCAGCATTATTCACCAAGCTCAACTTAATTCAGCAAACCCAAATTTTCAAACTAAAACATCAATTCATAGTCAAATTCCTCAGCCCATCCAGCAATTCTAAAAATAATCCTTCAACAAAACCCATAACTTTTTTCCACCTCAAGCTTCAAAGTTAACCAACTCATCCACAATTAAAAACAACAGAACTTTATCCTAACTTCTCATGATTAAATATTCATAACCGAATATTACACACAGTTTTTCCATATCTAACTCAACATGCTCAATTCCCTTTTGCTTTGTAATTTAAACACATTAAATAATAGAAGAAGAACTGAGAAGCGACAATGTTGGCGACAATTTTCATGTCCATTTTCAAGTCACATAAATTATAGTTTTCAACTAAATTCATATCCTTTTTTCTCCATACCTCCTCGAAAATAGTGTCTTTAAGCTATAAAAAATTCATCGAGTGATTTTTTTTTTCCACTCGACATTCACCCAAAATATTTTGAGAAGCTTCTACGCGCACGACATGATACAAAACAACGGAAAAATGATAAAATATTAATCAGCGCACATTAGTATTAATAATGTAAATGTTCTATTTAATGTACGTACTAGTTTAGAGTCTCATATGGCACTTACAACAATATATCGATAAACATACAGTCAATTTGTGTATATCCAGAAGAGACACTTTTGGGTGGGCTCAATTTGAGCTTATTTCGAAAGGAAATGGAAGGAAATTAAATAATTGATTTTTTATGACTAATAAAATTCTTCTCGTTTCGTTAAGCTTAAACATTTTGCTGTTTCCTATTTTTAAAATCTCTCGCTTTTTAATTCAATTAACTCGATAACTCGATGTGTAGACATTTAATCAGTGGCTTGGAGAATTATGATAATTTTCATCTTCCGACGATTGCCTTACTTGTAAATATTTTGGCAACATTGAACATCTCCTTTGTTGTTCTGTTTTTAGAGAAGTGGAAATAGGCAGGGATGTAGCTAGGAGGAACGGTTTTATGCTATTATAAAGACGAGATCCCTTTTAAAGCGGAGATCAAATTTGTTCGAGGAGATTGAATGTTGCATTCAAACTGAGATCGAGCGACTTTAAGGCGTTCTGTCCGCACTGCAATGTGCTAACATGCGCTAGAGTCAAGACAAAAGCTGACGGACACTCGACCATCAATAGAATCTTACTTAGAACAATACTAAAATGTAGGAATTGAACCGAATTCTTGTTGATATTTTGTCTGTATCCTAATCAAAGAGAGGTTGTAACCTTTACTGACAATTAATACCATTCAATAAATTCCAAGTTTCGAACCTATGATCGTTGTGTATTGTTGGAGTATTTAGAACTTCCGTGTCTATATCATTTCGTCCCAATGTTTCTATGTCTGCTTCGCTTTGCTTCCTTGGCTGGGGCTCACAAGGGCCCATTGCCGCGTTTAAATAGCGAACGTCTGTAGACAGCTCTATGTTTCTATAGCTCACTGAAAAAAGCCTTCCAAAAATCCCAAGACGTCCACCCTTACTCCATCCCTGTCATCAACTAAAGACGACACATTTTCAAAAATTTGCGTACTTAGCTTTGACATGTGAAGCATAAAATTTCTGTTTCTTAAGAAAGACGAAAGGCACAATGAAAGAAAAATTTGTTGTAAAGTGGCTAGAAGGAAGTTTATGGTTAGAACTTCATACTCTTATGGCTTTTTATTATGAAAAATGTAAAAAAAATTTTTTTTCTTCTACAGACTAGCTTGACTCAGATCTCTATCTAATGCCCGAATAAAATAAAAATGCAGAAAAAATTCTTATTTTTCTCCTTCTTTCTTTCTCTTACTCTTTATTAATACACGTATGCGGGGATTTTATACGGGGCACAGAAAACGTTACACTTCGTCGCGTTTCCAAGTGACATTTAAGTTAATGCGAATTTGTGTAGAGGCTTCAGCGAGCTGGAAGAACAGACGAAATATGCCGATCTGACTCTCTTTAATGTTTTTTTTTTTCTTCAGCAGTTATGTATTTACTTTATGGCTTATTGAAACTATTTATTGAATACATGAGACTCTATTATCCATTGACTGTGGAACTGAAGTGGTTTTTGGGGTTTCGGAACTTTTGTTTTTGATATTTTTTTGAGGTTTTGATGCTTTTTTGGCATGGATTGAGGGAATTTTGGGGGTTTTGTGATTTTGTGTGGATTTTTAATAGGATTTGAACTTGGAGATTCTTGGCATTTCTTAAGAATGTGATGAAAATCGTTCATATTGTAGGATAAATAAGTGCGACTTAATTCTGACTATATCTATTCCTCAAATCTATAGAAATTAATGACAATCATCAAAATACATCCAGAACAACCATAAAATTTCACCTGCATCTCAAAACACCTTCCCATTCCACAGTGACAAGCCCTTTCATGTCTAATCATACCTCTCAAATTTTAAAATAACCGCGACTCTTCTTCACTCCATTCTATCAACATCTAACGTGTCAAAACTGAGTCTCACGTTATATTATCGACAAGCAGCATAAAGGAAGGCTTAGAATATTTTTAATTTGCGTTAGAAAAAAATAATTTTTTTCTTCATAAGTCCGCTCAAGAACAAAAATGGATAGAATTTCACATTTCGCAACAAAGTTTGACCAAATATGCGCCTTTTTTTCCTTTCCCTTTTCGGCTTCTCTTTTTCAAAATTCCTCCTATTGATCTTATTTCATGTACTCTTTGCCCCTGACAAAAAAATCCTCTTCAACCTAATTTAAATCCTTCTTTAATCTCTTTATGTGCATTGCTGCTTTTTTCAGTTAGTAATCCCACATCTAATAATTTCATACGTATATATATCTCCTCTTTTTTGGTCTACCGATCTATATCAGTTCTATGCCATTCTCAAATGCTCTCTAGGGCCTTTGCTTTTGTTGGATTGATTTCTATTTCTTCTTTACTTTTCGTTATTTTCGGTAACATATTGAGTTGAGAAGTATAATGAAAGCATTTACGGAGATTAAATATATCATCATCAAATACAAGTCCCCCGACAACTCTTTATGAAAGAAGTACATTAAAGAAGTACTTTTTTCTTTTTTTTTGTGTGTATGATTGTTATCTGTTTAAGCGCCGAAAAAAAAATGAACAGAGAAAGAAGATGTAAGAATTTAAGAATAAGAAAAACCTGAAGTATTCATCAGTTTATTTCTGGCGTAATAATTTTTTTCTTTTCTATTTCCATTGTCATTGTCATCCCAGATTGCAGGAAAATGATATAGCATTTATTTTTTGATGTTTTTATTGCCTATTGTTGTCATAGATGGGTAATGTGCAAATTTATAGAACGTGTAGGCATTCATAGAGAACACAATTTTAGTTTTTTATTTAATGTGCCCACTTACGAAATGATCCGCGAAAAAGAAAAAGAAAAGAAAACTGTGTATTTTGACTTGTGTGCTTTGATGGAAGCTTGTGGCGGCATAGATCAAATAGAAAATATGGATTTAAGAGGAAATTGAATATTGTAGAAAAAAAAGTTTTGAAATCAAAAAATTTATGACAGGCAATAACTTTTGTTTCTTAGAAAATGGAAGCATCAAATATGTTTTTACGAGGAGTTAAAAGATCTGAAAGTTTCTAGCGGTTCCTAGAGTTGTTGACTAGGTTTCTGTGATTGGATTACTTTGCCATAATTTCTAACGGTTTTTTTGAAATTTAAACCTTGCTAAAAGCAGACACTGCTAAAATTGAAATGCTAAAAGCAGGACAATTTAATTTCAATATATTCATTCTTTTAGCAATGAATGGATGTACAGCACACACATGCCTGTTGTTGAGATCAAGACAGCAGGGGCAAAATGCTGGAATTTGTCATCAGCTTGTTGATCCAACAGAAAAACGGATAGTTTTGAATATCGGATCTCGAGTGGGATTTGAACCCACGTCCTATGGTTTTCTGTCATATCCTCCTACAACTGAGCTATTGGGAGCTGTAACTTCATGACAAAGTGTCATATTTAAATTATACATTTTCTGTAACCCATTGACTGCCAACTGACTTCTATTCCCAATGATATACTATTACAGGAATCCCATTCCAACAGTACTTTGCAATTTAGTAGTGTCATCTGCCTAGTAATTGATATAATCACAAGATCCATCCCTGATCATTCCTATCAAAACCGCACATCATCTGCACACATCACTCAAAATCACCCTGGGCGATGCATTCAATTCTCATTCTCGTATGATATAAACATTTCTTTGTCATGCACATACCCGAATAAAATATCATCTTCAGATACACAAAGACATTGACAGAGACAGGAGCAGCAAGAATGAAAAACCACAAAAGGTCACATTACGTGAAATAAAAAGGAATGTTTTATGTATCACACTGAATAGATCTTCTATGTCTTAAAACTTAAAGGGCATGTACATATATATAAGAGAAATATGTATGTCCTTAATACCTCTTCTTGTTATTTTATTGCTTGTTTATTTGTATCTATGAACAATGCATCTAGGATAGGAACACACAAAAAAATGTGCTACTGCTGCTCCTTGAACGAATTATTTATATTCCTATTATTTAAGTGCAATGGATATACATAGCCAAATACAATGAAATGAATGGAAAAGATGTTTATACGAAACATTAAACATGTAGGTATAATCAATTTAGATTTAAGATAGAGTAAAAAAAGGAATAATAGAAAAAAAAATAATAATTTTCATGTTGGTAGGCATAATAAGGATAAAAACGATCATGAACATAGGAGAATGGAAGAATAAGAAGACAAGATAGCTCTATTCATAATAGCTAATTCCTTTACAAAAGACAAAAATAGGAGCAAATGTTTTTTAAGGGATAATAGTCGAAAGAATGGATAATTGCTATAAAAAGGAATGGGTGAAGAATGAGAGAAATGGTGATAATTATATTTAATAGTCTAGTATCGATTTAATTATCATATCAATCATTTGTCAACAAAATTTATTTCTCTTAATTCTCCAACAACAAAACTATTAAAAAGATGTTTTATGAGGCTGGATTTATGATTTAAAATATTGAAGCGCATTTATTATTCTCTGATTAAATTCTAATCTTTCTTATTAGTGATTACAATTTTATGGGTTTTTTAAGCAATAAAATATCAGTTGATTAAATTTTAAAATGGTGAAAATAAAAATGGCGAATTTTTTCTCACTTCAAATTTTATTTTTGCTTTAAAATGAGGTTAATGCAGAATTTCGTATCAAATTCAATGCCAAATCGTAGAAAAAAGTGGCAAGACAATGAAGGAACTGATTGTAAGATAATTTGATCAATATTTAGTCGAAATATCAGCAAAATTTATTTTTTTTACAAAGACCACGTGGTCTGAAAATTCTTTATTTTCAAAATTTACAGCATCTTTTCAACTAATAAAGCATATAATCAGCCAAACAGACTCAAAATCAACTCATCCAATGCAAAAAAACGTGCAACACACTCAATGACTAATATCTATAACCTGTTTTCTCACTTAAAATAAAAAATTATTGTCTATAAATCTTCAACATTGATGATACTGATGATGATGTCTTTTTATGATGATTTCATAGTTCAGTTAACTGTTTAAAGATCTTCAAATCTGTACATATTACTCATTATTGTTATTATCATCATCATTTCAAATCGTACTGTTTTTCTACTTCATCTGATTACATTTTGCGTTTCACTCATCGATTATTGAAATGCAAACAAATCAATCTTAAGAGTTTGATGATATATTTTCAAGTCATCGTCAATCGGATGGTACAGAAAAAAATAAAATAAAAGTATAAAAGATAAGTGAGCGCGTAAGTGATGAGAAAAATCAATTTTTATTATTTAAAAAGAGGAGAAGCTCTAAAACTCTAATAATATTTGTTGAAAACAAATATCCAGATAATAGTCTTCTAGTTCAAACATGCCGGAGATCAATATTAATATTTTTTTACTCCTCTGTGACTGCTCATTCGGAGAAGAAGAGAAAAAATATAAATTATTTCGTGATTCTGCGCTTCTGCTTTATTTAAACTGCGATGCGAGGAATTATTGTGTGTACGTATGTGCTGGAATACATTATTTTTGTTTCTCAAGTCAAGTATTTGGATTTTGATGGATTATTAATGGTAAATTGACTAGCTGTCTGCATGTAGAGTAATTTATCAATATGATAATCATTGGGCATTTTCAAGGCTGAAAGTAGCTCGAAGCATTAATTAATTATGATGTAATTATGAACATTTCTGAATGAATGCTGGCTAGTTATGTGGGTGAGAATAACGATGGAAAGGTTGTTTCGGTAGAAAATTTAAAACTTTTCAATGAATGAAAATCTTATTGGGATTCTGAAACCTTTTGGCGCTGATTAGAAATTAAATCAAGTATTGAGGCATCAATGAATGAAAGTTATTTTGGTGTAAAATTTTGAAGGTTTGGTGGGTGTTTAGTAAGGATGTTCTGATGAACCGGCAATGTGCTCGAGTGAAATAAATGAGAAATGCTTCTTCTTGAGTCCTTAAAGGTTTGTTTCTTCACGGTTATTAACACCAAATTTCCACTGTGCCATTTAAAAGCCGCTTAACTTCCATATGACAATTTGGTTCAGGAGCCCAACTAGATTTCTTAAGCTACATCAAAGATACATTTTACAACATTAAATCGAAGTCGCTTTCGAATGACTTTATAACTTCTAAAAAGAGCTTGATCGAGTCGTTTTGAAGCCTTTCTCATTTGTGCTACTCGGGGTAAACCCACTAATTTCTTGAAAATTTTGAGAAAAGGGCAAAGAATCTTAAAGCTATAGGATACTTTAAAAAGAAAAATCCACCTAAAGTTCCCCTACATCCTCTAATTTACTTTTGGTTATGACATGCTGCAACATCTCATTTTGTTGTTTTGAGAAAGATTACTGTTCTTTCGAGCATTGAACAGAATATTGCATGAACTAATTTGAGTGACATTTTGCGGCAATAGCGATGAATGTATTGTTTTGACATGAGAAAGTATGTTACAAGCAGGGTTACAAAGTAAGTTTGTAAACTAAATTGGAATTTTACAACAAAAGCTGATCAATGCTGATATGGGTAGTTGATGATCTGAGCTAGAAATTCAGCCTTAGTTCAGCATCAGAATTACAGAGAATCTTCATTGCCTGCTCATGCCATAGATTCCTTTTTGATAAAATTGAAGCTAAAACGCTTTTAAAAGCCTCAAAATTCAAATTATCTATCCAATCTCCTTCCATCTTTGGCACCATCGATTAGTGACCGACATCAAATAAATCATAATGTCCAAATTAGCAATTAAATTCCAAATATTTAAGACCACCTTGAAAGTCATTTAAAAAGCTAATTTACAACTCACCATACTAAGGTGTAAGCAAATTAAATTAAATTCCCCAACAAAACCTTCACAAGAAAAAAAATTAAATTTTTGCGTCCTAGAAAAAAAAGTTCCCATCGAATCTCATTCCACAACTTTAATATTTTTTTGCCATTCATCCATTCTTCCTCAATATAATAAAATTCCTTTTTATTTGAACTTAACCGTGGAATATGTATGTTGAAAAATTAAAGTCTATATATTAATATATACACACATATAGCAGCGATTAAGTGAAGTGATCTTCTGGTATTGAGACAAAAGCAATGATCACCTCATAAGCAGAACAGTAAAAAAGATTATATTAATAAAAAAAGATTATGAAGTCTTTCAACTTTACCGCCCGAAAAAAAAAAAAAAAAAAAAAAAATTGTTGAAGTACAGAAATGAAGCAAAACAGTGATGAAAAAAAAAGGCTTTGATGTGTGCGAGATCGTCGTCGATGGAAAGAGTAAGAAGAAGTTGAATATCGAAATACCATTTTTTTTCACTAACACACAATCGATGAGAAACTCTACCTATATGTATATAATATTATTATTATTTCTTGTGTTTTTAAACTCAATATTTGATGGGTGACATAATGAAATAATATAGTAAAGAATTAAAAAAGCCTTTAAAAGAGCTACCGCGACCGACTCAATGTGAGGCTTTCCATGCCATTAAAAAAAAAGTTTTTTTTTTTATGCGTTAAATTATGAAAATCTTTCATCAATTAAGTTAAAGGAATAAGAAGTCGCGATGAGAAATAAAATCACAATTTAGATTAACATTTCTGTGTCTTTGTCGCTGCCTGTGTTGTTTTTTTTTGTTTAGCGAAAAGGAAGCGACATTATCAACAAATTTATTTTCTAGCCATCATTCAAAGTGTTTTGAGTTTGTCACATATTTACATTATATGACTTGCCTCACAAAAAATCATATAAAAATATATTTTCATTCATATTTTTTTTTTTGACGAATAAAAAGTCTATCATGCAAATCCACTGTCGGCATTTAGTCTGTTTAATTTTATTCATAATTATTTAGAGATTTTCATTTTAATTCTGTTATCAGTGAAGTTAAGGCTATGATGACGATCCCCATAGCTTATCAATAAAACATTTCAAAGGGAATGAAAATAAATAAATTGTTTTGAATATTTATTTAATTTTGACATATTGTATTCTAATCATCACTTGCATATTAGTTATGGACGATTGATATTTATAGAACGGAATGCCTTTTGTATTTTTCTCTGTTTTTGAATAACTTTGAGTTGTCAGTTTATTAAAATCATTGCACTTGATGATATGAAAATGAGGTTTTTTAATTGGGATCACGTTTTATATGCGATGTTCTGATTAGGAAAGTCGTTAAACAATTAAAAAATTTCATTGGACTTTCAATTTTTTATGGATTTTTTATTATGTCTTGATCATACTTGAAGAAACTAATGTATTAAACTTAAAATGAAACATAAAGCAATAAAAAATTAACGACTTTTTAAAATTTGAAATTTTTTTCTCCACCTCGAAAAGTTTTTTTCGTTTAATTCCACTATATTGTCATATTTTATATCAATTTCAAGTAATTCTTATTTAAAAAAGTGGCAAGAGTCAATCAGCATCAAAATTTTCAAAATGCCCAACTTCCTCGTCATTTTTAAAAATTCAAAATTCCAAAAACCGTTAACCCACGTCAAACTTTTCTCTTGTAAGCCTCAAATTTTAATTACATCAGCTACATCATAAACATTCGTAGTCAATTTATTACGACAATGCCATCTAAAACCGCCTTCAATCATCAATTACAACAGATTATTCAACATGATTTTCAAAAAAACTTAATTAAATTTGCGGCGTTCAAGCTATTAACGATGACACGTTTTCCTATCGACTTGTGTTTTTTTTAAAAAATATGAATTTATAAAATTATGAGTTTTTTTTTGTGTTTTTCACAAAGAAATATTAATTGAATTATGTAATTGGCAAAGTCTTATGAAAGGATGTGCGAAAAAAGTTTCGACCAAAAAAAAAGAGTAGTAAATTGTTTGTAATACTCACAAATCCATGTTTATCACTTATATTGTTTGTTAATTTTAGTTTATGAAATGAGACAACTTTTTGCATCCACTGTTCGCCGGTCGATGGTGAATCGGGATGAATGTACATTCGTTTGGGCATCTCTGGGTCCGCTTTGCCCGCCACCATCCATCGACTGTTGGTAAAACAATTTTTGTTATTTCTTTAGAATATTTTGTGACATTTTCGAAGGCATAAATTTTCTTAGAGGGCTCCAAACAGGCAGAACCTGGTTACCCAAGTTGAGGAACCCCCTAAACTCTCATAATTTGACTCAAATAGCTTACCTGTTGTGAAATTTGTACCGATAATCGTCCGCAGCTACAATGTCTAGTAGTAAAATATATTTCGACTTATTGTCTAAACCTGATACACGAAACTTCATTTGTGGAAACATTTGACTGTAATAAGATAGAAAAATGAATTATTATTATGAGATAATTGCGTTAATGTAAATATAATAAGGTTTTGCGCATCAAGAGCTCATTAATGTTAAACATATAGACATCATCAGCAAATTTCTCTACTGACGAGGTTGACGAGATGATTGACATAATCAGCATGTGTTGTCGCATTTGAAATGTGTCCGCCTTATCATAAATTATAAAAAAAATATATAAATTTTATTCATTCTCAATTCATAAGTGACAATCAGTCAATGTAATTCCTAACGAGTTGTTAAGAAGAAGTGATAAGAAATATAGTCATAAATATTAATCTCTAAATTGACCTTTTCCTAACACTCAACTAAGATGGATGTGTGTGGCGTTAGTTTATTGTAAATAATCTATTGAAAAGCTGTTAAGAATGGAATTTTGTGTGACCTATAAGACAAGTTCTTGATGAAGTTACAAAATACATAGTTTTTTGGGTGATGTTTGTGTAATAATTGACACAATGTTTGTTTCGAAATAGTGAGAAGCTGCTGTAATGGAGCTGTAATGATTGTGAAATTGAGAATGATTTGGGGGTTTGTGATCAGTAATGAGATTTAATTGGAAGTCTATATTTGAAGGATCTAAAGCAATGTTTAGAATTTATAGTCGAATTCTGCAAAGATTGGTCAATTTGAAATGAGATTCGAACTACTGCAGCTATGACATTTCTGTCTGCAACCTTCTTAAGAACTTCAAATTTAGTATCCCTGGACTAAATGAGCTCATTGCTGACTAACGGATCTCGAATGGGATTTGAACCTTCGTCTTACTTTATCTCTACTCATACTTCTATCACTGAGCTATGAGGAGCTATTCGACTATATGGAAAAGTGTCATATGTAAATTATACATTTTCTGCATCCCTTTTACTTCTGATATCTTAATGATAGACCGTTGAGAGGCTATTGGAGGAATCCTATCTCAACATATATGAGATACTCAATGTCTGTTAAGGATCTCTAATCTATAGAATTCTATAGAATTCTAGATCTAACATTGAAGATTCCAATAATTTCTAGTTTGTTGCAAATCAACCTTATGAGTTTCGAACTTAGGATTGCTAGTTCAGCTTCAAAATTTTCAAATCAACAAACCAATAAATAGCTCTATATCAACAACTAATTACCGTTATTCACAAAGATTCAAAATAAAATTAATCCAAATGGATACAAATCGATACAAATTGATTCCACATAAATGTCTACATTATTCAAAGCAACTTCATTTTCTCGCCAAGTATTCCCACACCTTGAAAATCACCGCTACCAACTTCACCATCCACTCACTTAATATTAAAAAAAATCAATGAGTGAGAAAATGAGTTATTAGAATTTGCATAAAGAACAGCTACACAAACAAGTTGGCACGTTTTAGAAGAATTAAAAAAAAATCTCAAAAAAATGTAAGAAATTCACACGTTCGTTGTCTCAGACACGTTTAAGACCAAAAAAATGTTTTGTATCACATAGAAAAATCAATGTCATTTTGATGTCATTTCCATTTCTCCTTTAATGACTTCCATCAACAAAAAGGCACAAGGGTCAATAAATTATCAATTTGATAAATTTGAAACATGAAAAAAAAATATTAAATTGCTTTCTGATAACAACACGACAAAATGAAAAATAAGAATATATATATATATAAGATTGATACATTCATTCATCGTGTGTTCATGTCAAAAATTTTAATTTTATTAAGATTGATTGCTTTCTATGAGAATGATCAAGTAAAGGAAAAATTTTGACTTGTTCGACGTCACACGATACAAAACAGTCAGACGAGAGAGAAAAATTATTCAATTCGACAGGTGTAATTGCTTATTACGCATTTATTCATTCATTCATATGGAAAAAAAAGAAGGTTCTTGGTTATAGCCACAGCAATAAAGAAATGATCAGAAGCTAATTTTCTAAATAAACATAAATAGATACATACGACGATGGGGGAACTAACATATGTGGCGAAATATAAAAAAAAGGTATAAAAAAAATCAATCAATTAATTATTCATTCATTTCGTTTTGTTCTATTCTTCTCTCCCATGTTTCTCACTGTTGTTTTTTGCTGCCTTACAAAAAAAAGTTTAAGATAATAAAAAAAAAATTATATCAAGAACAAGGGAATGAAATAAAAAAAAATAAAGAACAAAAATATATAAAAACAGATATTTCAACTGTTGAAGACAACAATTTGTTTCAAAATTGGCCTTTCATAAAATAAATAAAGAATAAAAAAAAGTGAAATAATAAAACAAGAACTCAACGATCGACTCTGCCCGCCTAGTTGGCCGGTTAGTTGGGTAATCTCGATATAATCATGAGCAGATGGCTTAAATGAGTGCTGTTGTGTGTGTAGTTTTACAAGGATGGCATTATGTATGAAATAGGAGGAATTCCCAGCAAGTTTGATGTGGTATTGGCTAATTAGTTTAATTATTTGGGATATTTTTGAATTTTAGGAATTTGAAAATAAAGCTTAAAAATATATTAAATCAATTTTAAAGACAATTTTAGAAAATAACGAATATTTTGAACTTCGCATCATTTCTGCATGAATTGAATTACAGTTGCATCTTTTAATAACGACAAATTCAAATATTTGCATCTTTCTTAACGGAAAATTTCAAAATTTTGCATCATTTTTAATATTTTTTTTGAATTTTGCATCTTTTTTAAAGAAAAATTTCAAACTTTGCATCTTTCTTAACTGAAAATTTCAAATTTTTGCATCCTTTTTACGAATATTTTTAAACTTTGCATCTTTTTTAACGGAAATTCTTGTATCTTTTTAAACTTTTGCATCATTTTTAAATCAAATTTTCAAAGTTTGCATTAATTTTACCAGAAAATTCAAAATTTTGCATCTTTTTTGTAGAAATTTTCACTTTTGCATCGAAATTTCAAATTCTACAAAACCGTTAGAAGTAAAGATTCGTCAAAAATTTAAGAATGCAAGAACTAACCAGCATAGCAAACTATAGAACCTAAAAACTCATACATATTGTTGCTTATTCTTTAAATATTATGAATATGAGTCTACCTTTATATTTTTTCTGATTATTTCAACACGCAATGCGTACAAAGCAATTTTCTTTCTCTATTAAGCATGGTAAGTAATATTAGAATCGACGTCAATTTAAACGAATCCCCATAGTGCATAGCGTGCAAAAAAAATTATGTCTGTAACAACACATAGAGACATATAAATTTCATAGATATTAATGGCGATTACAGCTCGTGCGTTCAACATTAATTTTCCAATGTCAGAAACGATGATTGTCATTTAATTCTATCTATTTTATAATAATTATAATAATTTAAAAAATTGATTCTATCCTGTTCAATTATTAAATTCATTTCTATCCACAATAATAAAGTTATTTTACCATCAATTTTATGGCATTAAACAAAAAGAAGGCATAAAAAAAAAACGTGAAAGTAAAATTTTTCAATTGCCCTTTTTTTTCGTGTGCATACGACGATGATCATCATCATCATCATCATCATGCAGCGAATAATTTCTTATTCTGTTTCGTGAAACGTGTCTTGGCAATTACTTTTGGCACTGTGGCGCCTTACTATTGCCCCACAATGTTCTTATGTACACAACAACAAACATGGGAAGCAAGAAGAAGGAAAAATTATGAAAAGCGGATAACAATATTTTCTTCTTGCGTTCAGCATATGATCTGTCTTGTGTGTTGCTGTGCACCATAAAAAAGAAGGAATGAGAAAAAATATTGCAAATTTTATGCAGAAAAAAAAGTGAATTGAGTGCTACAGAAGGAAGGAACTAATTTAATTTACTTGAAAACGCAATATGTGGACGTATTTATGACAGAGGCTGTGTGATGGTGATGTCGAATATTGAAATTTTATAGGCACGACTGAAAGGTTTATTAGCCTTTCAGTGATTTTTTGTGAATTAATTTAAAAGAATTCTTTTTGGTAGACGATTTTTTGGAAAGTGGATTGATAATTTATGGAATGGTGATGGACATTTTTAAGATTTAAGGTTCTTTTGGTGGGTATGTCTGTAGTTTGACTTGATATTGTTTTAATTTGGTATTCTTTTGATTCTGATCAGTTTTTAAAGGTTTGTCAATTTTCGTTTTGAACCTTTTTGCTGGTCTAGACTTCAAAATATAGAAATATCATTCTCATATACTTTTAAATCATTTGAAAGCTTATTTAAGTTTTGTTAAAGTATCTCTTAACACAATAACAAGCAAAAATGCCTAAGAATAAATGTGTCTTGATAGCCCACTCGGCAAGTAAGTAGATATTGAATTTGAACTTTGTGGGTTCGAATCTCAACCATAAACCCTTAAAGAATGCAATTTTCCTCAGGCTCTTGTGAAGTATAACATTTCATACAAATTGCAATCGGTTCTTAATGAATTGTGGCGAACTCAATTCAGCTTCGACCTCTGAGATGAACTCTTGGAAAGAAGCTGTTGATAGAGACAGAGTGTAGCATTTGATATTGGTAAGAGGCTGAAGACTTCCAGCACTAATACCAGCTTCCAACGCCAACTAAGAGAAAGCATGGATCGCAGTTGATCTACAAAATCAGCGAAGTAAGTAACTAGTATCTCAATTGTGTGATTTCTACATAGTTTTACACCCCTTCAACTGATTTTGATACCCCTAAAAATCCATCAAACTATTCTTTTAAATCATCACACAATCTAATCTGCTTAAAATGCCTTAAACAGCTGAATTTTACCTCAATTCACACTCTCTTTACCAGCCTTCATGTAACCCCTTAAAATGTCACCTTATGCAATCCATTACACATTGTGACCTATGAAAATAATTCACACATCCAAAATGAGGCAGCTCAGCCATTTTAGAAATTTCCATAAAGCATGTGCTACCATATCAAATAATCATGACATTCACACAAATTACTATATTTTATGTCCAAAATTGCAAGTAAAATGCTCATAATCGAAATACAATGTAATATAAAGGAAAATCTATTTAATATTGAGCAGAGCCAAAAAGTAGTAATAAAAAGCCTATAATCGTCTCGCCTTATGTTTTCATCCTTATATTAATGTGGGTCTCAATAATATTTTCATCATTCATCCTATAAACGATTGTTATGTATGTTTTTTTTTTTTTTTTTTTATTTCTCTCGCTCTCGCTCATCGCGCAAAATTAATCTTCCTCATGATTATTCAATTTTATGTTTCGTGGTGCTGTTTGTATGTTTTTCTGAATGGTTTTCTTGTTAACGCTCTGCTGATGTTATATTTATATATATTTCTTATTCTTATTCTTTCTCATATTATATTATTATTCTTTCAATTTCATTCTTCATTCTCCTCATAAAAAGAAGGTTCTCCTCTCCGTATAGTTTTTTTTTTCGGAGTTTCGGTTGAAAGTTATATCATAATTATATGTTTAACGTGTTGTTTCTCCAAACAATAATAATTCATCCCGAAAA
The DNA here is from genome assembly GCF_022539635.2 of Chironomus tepperi. NCBI lineage: Eukaryota > Metazoa > Arthropoda > Insecta > Diptera > Chironomidae > Chironomus > Chironomus tepperi. Next base: position 517,029 of record NW_027226204.1, on the reverse strand, counting down.
AAAAATAAGAACTTTATATATATATAGATACACATATAAACAGAAATGAGAAGTATAATTTGCCACTCGGGAGAAGAAGGAAGGAATTTCGATGAAATCAACATTGGGCGCCAGCTGACCTGAAGTATTACATTATTTTCACAGTACATAAATGAGGCTATAACGAGACGATGATTAGGTGCTCTTTCGCTCTCTTCTTATTGTTTTGTGCACTTTTTTATGTGCGTTCATTGCGGGATATCGGTTACAGTTTGGATGACTGGGCGGAATTTGTGAGTTGAGATGTTGGCTTGCTGATAATTTAGTCGGATTTATAGACTTAATTTTGTGTTTTTAGGGAAAAATAAATTTAACGGCTTTTTCAAATTCAAAAATTTACTCAGAAATTTCTAAAATTTCAAAAGTTCGTTTAAAAACTAAAAGTCCGTTAAAATTTCATATTCCAAAAATAAGTTAAAAATCTATAAAATTACAATTTCTTCAAAAATTACCAAATGCGCTTCCACCAGTCACCTCCCAAAATCATCCAATCATCCACATTTTCTTCTCTCTATATGCCTTTATGCTATGGCATTCGCATTTTTTATACCAACATCATACTTTTGGCTTGTTATTTGTTATACATATCATATCGTTTGCTGTTGTTGTTGTCGTTCAATTCTGATGTGGCCCATTATTTGTAGCCTTTGGGCCTGTTTTGAAACAGAGGGATAAATGGGAATTTTATGGAACACCAACTAAGGAGGAGACGAGAGGCAAACTAATAATATTCAGTTTCATAATTTTCATTTCTTCTTCCACGTTTCTTCTTCCTATATATTACTGTAGCATTTTATTTTGAGAATATAATTTAGAAATTATTAGCCGATAATCGTATGTTTGCTTTTCTTCTTCATAAATAATAATCCATTTACTATTAACCTTAAGGAATGAAATGTAAAAATAAAAAGAATGGAAATGAAATAATTTGTTATGAACGGGAATTGGAAATGTATTCTCTCTTTATGAGAGATGAGGAATTGTGGACTCTAGGAATGTTGACTTTTATGATTAGTAATTAGATGGGAAAGGTACCGGTGTTTGGGGCATAGGGGTTGGGATCGGATGTTACATAACGGTTGAATTAGGCTATATTAATTGACATTTCTTGGAATAAAGCATGAGGACTTTAGATTTACAATTGCCTGATGCAACCTAGAGTATAATCTAGGCAATGCAGCAACATTGTGGGGACTCGAACCCGACAAACTGAGTTGACATGGCAAGAACAGTAAAAAAAACATTTAAATCCGACTTGTCATTCTCTGGGATCGAACCCGGGTTGTTATGATCGGTTGTCAGACAGTCTAACCACTAAGCCACAGCTGTCATTCACTCCTAATTCATAAAATGACATCCACTCATTCATAACCTTAAAAAATCCAATAAATCCACAAAAAATCACTCAACAAATTGCCAACAGACATCCAAAACACAAAAAATGCACTCAACGACCTCTCTGGTGCCAACAATTTTTACCTCAAAGCGACTCATTTTTATTAGCCACATTTTTTATTTCAATTTATTCTTTCTCATTTTCATATTCACGTCTATCTAATTTTCTCATTTCATATAAAGTGCCTTCATTCTTCTCATTTATGCTTGTTGTGTTGTTTTTTTTTTGGACCACACGATACGTGAGCCTAATCATCATTGAGAGTATAATAAAGAATGAACAGAAAACACATAAATAAATTTAATTTCATCTGCTGCTGCATGACGGAGGGGCTCAAGTAGTAGTGATTTTTTAATTTACATTTTTTGGCTCCTCATTATCGTCTGCCCCGGTTCTTTTCAGATTTTCTTATGTTTTCATGTCTCATTCTGGTGTAGGTTGATAAATTTTTTGGTTAATTACATGACTTTTTACGTTCTTAAATGTAACACATTTGTCCAAGAATGTTTCCTTGTTAACTAGCTTTATTTTATTTTATGAGGAATTTGTGGCATGTCTCCAATAATATGCCTAATGATTAACTACTCGTTGACACTCTTCTTAATGGGAAAATGGCGTTATAAAATGAAATTTTCTTCTCATCAGTCGACCAACAAAAATAAAAATAGTTCCATACTTCCTATACGTTACTGCGGATGAAATAATATTTAATGGGGAAGTCGTGGAATAGCTTACTTTTTTGTGGACTAGCAGTGGAAATTTTTCATAGAATGAAAATGTAGCGAGGTGTGTGACTTACAGTAAAAATGTCAATAGAATTTATGAAGGCGAATAACGTAATGGTAGTTTTACTTAAAAAGAGAGAATTATTTAACACCTTGATGGTTATTAACACGCAACACTATTTTTTAGCATGAGTAAATGAAGGAATGGGGTGCTGTTGGTTTGGTTTTGACTGTCTGTCAATCTGTGGAGGCAAATAACCGATGAAGTCAGTTTTAGGGGTCATTTAAAGGCAGCCATGGATTGCAATTGATCTTTACGACCAGCAATATAAGTAAGTAACTCTGAATGCCAATTTAAGGATTTTTACTGAAATTCTAATTTCTTGGAATTTTTCAAATATTAAATGACCGTTAAATTTTCAAATATTTTTTGACCGTTAAATTTTAAAATCAATCGTTGACTTTTGAAGTATTTTGCAACCATTGACTTTTTGAAAATTTCAGAACCGTTAATTTTTCAAATATATTTTGACCGTTAAATTCATAAAAACGCTTTAACCAGCAACAACCAATCCACATTCATACCAAGTTCACCTTCCATTCTTGATTCTTCTTCAACATGGCATTGTAGTTGTCTTCTTGCTGTATTGTTATACATAATATGTTCTTTTTGGTGAGCTATTCTCTCTGTTTAAAGTGTTGACTTCATACTTAGCAGATAATTATTGTGCAAAAAACTAATTAATATAATTTTTTACACTTTTTTTTCGTGTTTTGAAATTTCTTTCCTCATTTTAATGAATTTTTGTTTTCCTTTTTGTGTAATATTTTTATTTCGGGTGTCTGGAATGCAGCATTTAGTTTTCATTTATGCCTGCTTTTTTTTGCTGTTGGTATTTTATTTCATAGCGGAAAATTACACAAAAAATTTTATTAGTTTCTACGAAAAAAAGCTTGAATTTATGAGGTGGCATGAATTAAAGGTGGTGTAAATTTTTTGGGGTATTTCATGTTAAAACTTGAGTGCCTGTAGACTGTAGAAGATGTCTATAATTTTTTGGAAATTTCTTTCTGTAATAATTTATTTTAAGTGAAATATTTTTCATTACAATGTATTGTAAGAGTCGTGTTTAATGATTGTAGCATACAGCAGTTTTATAATTGTTCATAACAAGGGTCATATGTAAAGTAATGTAAAATTATTCTGACATCCATAAAAAATGTAATAAAATTTTTAACAATTTCTGGATTGTCTTTGACCTAAATATGTTGAATATTTTAAGAATTTGCAATAAAAGGGGAAGCGGAAGTTCAGCTAAATTGTTGATCAAATCTGGATCTATTGCTTGATATCAATAAGAAATTCACTGATGATGAAGGAATCTGCCAGGACAAGAACTTATGTGGCTTAACTTAAAGCATACAATATTTTGGGATACTAACTAAGCTAGGGTTCTAAGCCTAACTAAGCTTAAGCTCTAGACTGAGTTTGGTCCCTAGCCTAATTGAGGCTAGGCTCTAGCCTAACTGAGCTATGAGAGAGTTATATATAATGACTGAAGGGCCCAGCCTTATGAGCTGGAGGCACTGCGATTTTAAATCTGTTGTACCACACCCTTTAGACCTACAGTTTATAGTGGGATCCGAACCACTTGCAAGCTCTGCACATTGCAAAGACACGAGTACGTCATAAGACCTGATGTACCCTGCAATGTACCTAGTAACAATTCGTGTGCGCAAGGTTTCGTACCTAGTAGTGGATACACATTGTGTGCCAAAAACATTAAAACTTTACCTAACACACGAACTGAGCTTCATAACTAGAACTATGAAATAGAAAAAGAGCTTCCAAAATTAGACATGACCTGGGATTGAACCCAGAACGTTTGGATTGTAAGGCCAACGCTCTACCATTTAGACCACTGAGAGAGTTGGTGAGGTCAATAATCGACCAATTCCTTTATTTAGTCTTAAATGTTCATTACTGTAATGTATTGGGTAGCATTGTGCAATTCGTTGTCCTATCGACAACAATATATATAATAATTGAGAGAACGGCTTTTGATGGGAATCAAACCCACGTCCTCACGAGCAAGATTTACAATTATACGGTCTGTTGCCTAACCATTCGGCCACAGAGACCTTACTCAGGGGCCTCTAAGTGGCAGATTCACTAATATATATGAGTTGATCTCACGAATTTCACTATGCTCGGACATCACAATTTTAGGCATCGGTTTTAAATTCTTTTGCATTACTGTAAGCTTGCAAACGTCCATAATATAACACCCTTATCCCCCTCTAATCCAAAAACCTAACCAACCAATCCAAAAATTTCAAAATTCCATTCAAAACCCAAAATTGACGAATCTCAAATTTCATTTACGTCCATCCATCAATCAGAAACACTACAGACTTTCTGACAGCGATAATTAAGCGAAAATAATTCCAGAACAAAAAATTAAAATCTCTGACAATAAATAAATCATTCACAACAAACAAGGCGAGATGATTTCACAAATTAAATGACGAATTTAAATTTATAAATTTTAAAAAATTCCACTAAGGCTCGACAAAAGCTGATAACAAGTCAAAGTCATTAAAATTATTCGTCAACTTTTGCACGTGGAAGTCAATCTTGATTCGTGACAAAAAAGAAAAGAGACGTCGATTCTAGTTTGAGAAAAAATATAAAGGCACAAACACATGCAGAGCATTTCCATGTTAGACTAAATATAAAGCATTTAATACATTTTTAATTTGCGAAGGTGTGAAAAAATATGTAATTTGCTGTCAATACATTTGGCACATACAAAAAATATAAAGACAGAACATCATTATGGATTTTTTTTTATTCTTTCTTTACTGCTGTACACAAAAAAAGAAGAAGAAGCCGAGTAGCTTTTTATTCACACTTATTTCACACATACATTATATTGCAGTTTTTTTTCTATTACTTAATGCGCCTCTCTCTCACTTCCTCCCCCATTTCTCATTCATATTTAACACCGTCAAATGTATCGCATGGAATTGGAATGAGGGAATCTTGGCAAAAAACTCTAGTGGCGTTTCACAGCTCACAAGTGCATATTTCTAGTGCCAACGAAACAATACCCACACTTGCATATTTTGCATATATTGCCGACATACTTATATACATGCACAGCTGTATGTGAGAGAGAAACTGTCTCCTTATTGTGCAGTAATTTGGCTTCATTTAAAGGTTTCGTAATTAACATTTACATAGAATAATGTGATCTTTGTAATACTATATAGTACATATCTTGGCGCCATGTATTGCTGATTAATCCTTTTTGCTTTGTGTTTTTGCCGTGCATGCATTTCATACTAATACAGACATTAAATTTTTCTACCGCTGAATAATTTTTTTATGAATGGGTTACAAACTTACACACGAGCATGATTTATCCGGTAAAAAAAATAACATAAATTGTTCTCGTATAAAGTGATGAGAGGCAGTAGGGAACGTGGTGACGAATGGAACATTTAAATCATATCAGACGTTATATATATCTATAGCAGTTGTGAGATAAATTAGAGCAAAACTGGCGTGAAAAATATTTTCTCTCTTTTTGTGGTGCAAAAAAAAATTATTTATTTGAAGAGCATAGAGAAGAACAATTGCGAAAAACAAAACAGTTTTTTTTTGTTCTGTTCTTTTCACACAGTAACGACATATGATTTATATAAAGTGAGAGAGAGAGAGACTAGTGTGAAGATTGGATGAATTTTTAATTTTGAAATATTGAGTCTTTTTGGATGGAACTTATTTGAATTTTTGATTTAATTTGAGTTGCTATCTTAGAGTTACCCTTCCTTCTCCACTACCTACCCCTTACGTCGAGAATAGAATATAAATTTGCATTGTTTGATAGTAAATTTGCATTTTTTGAAGCATAACAATTTAAATCTATCTACAAAAATTTTAACCGTCAAAAAAATTCAAATTTCAAAAAATTTAAATTTTAAAAAACTAAATTTTTAAAAATAATCAAAAAACTAAATTTGCAATTTTAGGAACATTTAAGATATGAAATCTATATTAAACTCTTTGCTCACTCTTAATTTATGGTTTACAATCATTTACATAATAAATAATCATAAAACAGAGCTGAAATTGAGCTTTAAAATCTCCAGGTGGAAATGTAAACAAAGCTTTTTCAAGACCAGATATTGATGATTTCAAAGTTTTGAAATTCGTTACTCATATTCAAAAATTAGAATTTAAATTACTTTTGATTTTCTTAAGCATTTTGCAGTTTCCGAACAGATGTTTGTCTAAAAATTTCAATTCCTGTTGAATATTATTTGTGAATCAACCTTTCATTGCATCCTTCTACCAACTAAATTCCCCAATTCACATCAATCCAGAATCAAACAACATCACATATCCCCCTCAAAAATCATTCTAACTTCCCACAAGTCCAATCAACTCTCGCGAAGTGATAAAGTGCGGCCAGTCTTCTCCACAAAACGACATCACAATTTATCGCATTTCCAACCGTAACAATAGGAAGTGATTGATCAAATGCTGTTTTTTTTCAAATTTCCTCCTCAATAAAAAAAACTACAACAACAACAACAATTGAGATTCAATTGAATGAATGAGATAGGAAAACGAGGAATTAGCCTGATAAATTGTCTAAGGAAGTGACTAGCTCCATTTCGTATTCATAAAGCAAATTTGCTATTCAATAATTTTTAAAAATAGACGACTGAGGAAGAAGTAAAATTTTTTTATTTATTTTCGTCGTCGTTTGTCGGTTTTTAAAGGCTAAGACAAAAGCTCTCTTCCATCCACTTTATTCATCCAATTCATCACGGATGGAAATTAAAGGGGGTAATAAGGGCAATGACAAGAACACTTTAAGACAAAGATTTGCGACAAAAAAAGACTTCAAAGACATTTTGTGCCTGTCCGATATTTTTTTTTATGTATGTGATTTTATTACGCCAATTTTTTGTGTTGTTGATTCACTTCTTCTTATTTCCCCATCCTTTTTTCTTAATGCCGCTATTTACACACATTTCATGTATATGTCTCACTCTCTCTCTCGTTCCATGCATCACTAGACATTTTTACATGTTTGCCTTTTTATTATGAACATTGAAAAAAAAAGCGAGAATTGGGAATGAAAAGAAGAAGAATTATTTTGTGAGGGAATCACAGCATATAAACGTGGATGGGATGAGAATAGTGAGAGAATTGAGCATAGAGTGATGAATTATTATAGAGGGAATAAATATTAAATAAATATAATCTGTTTTGTGTTCTTTCAATTTTTATCTTATCAAATTACATTTGTCGCTTTTCATTGTTCTGTTAATAGCTACTCATGCCTGTTTGTGGTTTCTTTTCTTTTATTATGCACAAAAAATCTTCGAATGCCTAATAAATATGGCTTAATTAATTGTTCAAATTTCATATCAGGCTACTGCCTTGCCTGCCTTTTCTGCTGGTAATTCAATTGAAATTGTAAATGAAAACAAGAAGCATGAACAAAATATGAAAATGAACTTTATGTTGGCGAGCGTAGTGAGTGAGTTATGGTAATAAAATCCAATTATTCGCTCTCTTTCATATTCATCTGCATTAAATAATTTTTTTTTTCATAATAATATTCATCATAAATTTCTGCGATTGTGTCTCGATGTGTGCATCGTTTGCTGTTTGGGGAAGAAGGAATAAAAAAAAATATGTAAAAAAGTTCTTGATGCGCATAAAGCATAAGAAAAAGTCTTTTGTTATGTTAATTAGGTTAAGGATTCCTCTAAATACGTAAATACAGCTTTGATGGGGATTTTTTCTTTCTTTTGATTTTTAAAGGTTATGTTGTCCTTTGTTTGGCTGACTGTTTGAGAAATGACATTGAAATAGAGGGTTGTAGGATACTGCGTAATATGGACTGGTTTGTAGGGTATTCTGAATGGTATCATGTTGCGGCTTAATTCTTAAAATAGTGAAACTATATAGGAGTCAGGGCCTTAGTTAGGAAGGGGCTTTATGAGTCAAACCTACTCTTGACGTCCCTGAGTCAAGATATTCTATATTTGTCATCCTTAAATTCTCTTTTATGGTTCCAATGATCTTCGGTTTCGAGAATCTATCGAAACCGAGACTTCGAGGAACCTTTCCTCAGGGGTGTAGCCCATTCCTCCTCTACTTTTCCTACAAACCCACCTTAATATAGCAACCTAAATCGAGAAGTTTAAGCATGTCTTCTCTCAATTTTAGAAAATTACGACTTCCGAGACGTAATGCATTACCTTTGCATTCATCATGACATCTTGACGATGTCAAATGACTTCAAATGACGTCAAACGATGTTAAATGACTGCCGGACTTGAACTGCACTTGAGAAGTGGACTCTAATTTTCTTGAGATTTTCTTAGAAATAAAGAACTTGAGTCAATGCAAAGAATCATGATCATTTAATTTGTCACAAAAGCTACTAATTCTTAAAATGCGCTTTATGGCAAGCATGCGCAAAATTATTGTCTTCCTAACTTCCATCTCGTTATTTTATATGCACACTTTTATACGAATTGTTAAGTTCTATTCAAGATTAAAAAGACAAAGACGTGAAAGCGTTAGTAAATTTTCCACTATTGTAGTTAATTATGCTTTACATTTTATACTCGCATCAACAATAAGATCCTCAGAAGCTCAATCAACTCGATACATTATTAACAGGATAATCACACTTTTCGCTCAAGACCTTAAGTAATTATGTCTTGAAGATGATTTTCTTCACTTTCTGAGTGTTCTTGATTTGATTTTAATAAGACGCCTTCAGGCGATTCCACAAGATTAGATATAGGCACAAAAAAAATTGAATTCCATAACGGTAACAAGAAATTTAAATTTTAAATATTTCATCACTTAAAACGGCGACAACTTTTCGCATATTTGTGACAAATATTTTTATAAAATTGAGAATATCGCCAACGATGTTACGTAGAGTATGGAAATGTTGATCATTTAAATTTTGACACGATTTTAACTAATAACAGAGGCTTTGAATCTAATTTTAATATACAAATATGAATTAATTTACTTTTCCCGAAATGATTAAAATAATTTATGGACAGTGATTTGAGCATTTACATACACCCCGGACAAAAATAAATCGCACATCATCGTGCAACACATCATGAGAGATCATTTAAAATGAAAGGTCAGTCATAAAATGACAGCCATGACACTCAAAAGAATCTCTCTTTTTTTTACATACAAAAAATAAATTCTGAACTCTTCTTGTTCCTGTTACTCAAACTTTTTTTGTTTTTTGTGTGTGTTCTGTGTGAGTTTCAGTTAATATTTGAAGAAACAACAAAAAAATAATTAATGATTTCCTCTTCGAACGCGCAAAAATTAATAAGAAGAGAACTAGCGAGCGAGCAACGAAAAAAAAAAAATAATAATTTTCAAATCAGGCTCCAAGTTATGAGTATGGGTATATATTATTTTTTGGAGACGCAAGCACACATGCAGAATTTTAAAAAAAACTTCTTCTGTTTGTTTTTCACTTTTTCGTTCCATCCAAAAAAAAAAAAAAAATTCATTTGTTTTGCAAGAAGTGCCAATAAATGAATTGAAGCGTTGAGTTGCGAATTAATTCTTATTTCATCGTGCTGTGTGCTTTGTGTGTTTTCAAGAAATTTCATATTTGGAAGTAATTTGCTTTTTTTAAAAGGCTTCACTGAGAGGTTGCGTCAATGAAAATATTTGAATTTTAATAGTTTATAATTGGACTTTTTTGAGGTGCTTTTTGGATTGATTGACGTTTTTGTATTAGGATATTTTAAGTAATCGGTGGGTCATTAGTGGTGGTAGTGAATAATCTAGAAGATGTAAATGGTTTTGAAACTGAAATTAATGGACATATAGAATTGGAATGTTGTCAAGGCGGTGATTAAGGAGACTGACCATGTGGCTTACAATTGAGCGTCACTAGCAACTAGGCATCATTTGTTTCCAACCATACCCATGTTTACCCTTTACATCGATGTTCCTTAAAAACGTTAATGTAATACCAAAAGAACATTTGGGTACCTTTATGTTAAGAGCAATCGGCACCTAATTGGTAGTGACCGTCACATAGTATCCGCAATGTCAGTGTTTCTCAAACTATGGTCCGTGACACAGTATCAAAGTGGCAAATTTAGAAAGTCATGTATTGGTAGTCAAAATGAGACAAAAACACTGAATCGTCGTTGTTGTGAGTGTTTGAGTGCGAAGCCGTCAAGGCAACCCTTCGATTTATCATGAACGGTTTAGTGCAGTTTAGTGTTGTCCAAACTGTATTCCAAGATGCACCAGTTTGTCGAAAATTTCTTGAAAATGTCAAAATATGCCATTTCCGTTTTTGATCGTTGCTTACCCCCAAGGTGTTACGAAGTGTAAATAAGAATGGACAACACCGGTATAGAGGGATGTCTAGGGAATACCCAACGGCACCCAATGGTCAGTTTGCTTTCCACTTGCTTCTCTATTCTTTTCGTAAACCCATCCAAAGCTTTCTAATAAAATCTCATCCAAACAGTAGCTCTCATCCATAATTGATCAATTATTCCTCATAAAACTCATGCCGAGCTCTATAAAATACCTTTAACCATAAGAATGTGCCCATTTCAAATTGACCTCCAACAGCAACAAACATTCCACAACTCTAAATTTCTCTTCTAATTAACTTTCAATTTTTTTTTCACATTAAAAACAGGAAAAATTAAAAGCAATTAAAAAAAGTTCAATCTCATGTAAACATTCACACGGGCGACCATAAATCTCTCACATGATGTAAAAATCATGCTCGACAATGGAAACATTATTCAAAGCCGCTTGATATAAATCGATAATTTTACACTTAATCATGATTAATTAACATAGTTACCTTCCGCTTAATTTGCAGTCATTGGGAGACACAAAAAAAGAATTAAGCATTATTATGGCAAGTCTAAGCACTTTTCGCGCTAGTGATATTGTCTAGAAAATTTAATGTAATTATCTTATTCACCACTGTTGGACTCAAACACGCGAAATGTGTTGTTGTATGCATTTACTAGATTCATGTACAGAATATATGTTTTTTTTTGCATTTTGCTCATGTTATGTTCACAAATAACATGGAAAGAGTCCAAAAAATGCACACTGTGTGGTGTCATAATAATAATTCTACCTTCTTTATCGTAAGCATCGCAAGTGATGTTTTTTATTCTTTCATTTCATTTTAGTTTTTAAAGTAATTCATTTTATCGTTGATGTTCTTCACTCTTATTCTTTTTTTTTTTTGGTTCCACTGCTTTCATTTTGCTTTGACATTCAGCTACACTTACATAGTGCGCATTATGGGAATTAAAATTAATTTTCTGTGGAATTGCTTTGTATTTGATTAAATATTTTTTCTTTTTTTTGTAGTAATGGTTGGGAAAATTAATATGATTTGATACATTTCATTATTTTTAAGTGGGTATTTAGGATTGAATAGTATGGACTTTTGCTTTTTTTGTATGGAAGTAATTATGAAGGTCATTGGCTGGGTGTTATGAATGTTTGAAAGGGATTTCTTATAGTTTTAGTGGTATAGAAAGAGATAAGTGAGCAACAGAGGTCTTAATTGTAAGTTTCACAATTTAAGGACCAAATTTAAAGGAAATTGGTTGAATGCACAGACCCGAACTAGATAATGTAGTAGCTAGGGCGTCGCTACGTCGCCATGTTCATTGTTGGCTGTTTAGGAGACATTTACCAAAATAACTTCAATTTGTACCACATTAATCAGTGTTACTTTTACTATGTTCCACGACGCACAACTCTATCATGATATAACTTCATTTGTAACACGAAAAGTTTGGCGCTTAAAAGGACAAAGTAATAAGCGGAGTCCGTACCAATTTCAAATTAACTTGAAATTCCATTAGGCTTCCAACTTAATTTCTTATTTCGATGACTGTACAAATCTATTTAGAAATTGCCTGAAACTGACTCTATCACTAGCTTTCGCTTGTCAGTTTCTAATACCAAATGTTGGCTTCCAAAAGACTGCCAATATGAAGTCTTATTCCAAATGGAGTGACACTCTTGGCACACAAGATTAGCGTGTAGTCTGCTAAATAGTTTGAGAATCACTGACATAAATTCATAAAATTCATAATTGTTCAGCAATTTAGCTTCAATTTCAGTACGGAAGTGTTCAATGAAATTAATATTCAATCATTCCTAACAGACAATGAGCAAACTCATCAAAATTTGCGTGCTAGTGATTATAATCAATCAATATAATTGAGATGTTCAATGTTGTGAGCACAATCATGAACATGCAGCTCCTATAATATTATTATTATTTTAATCTGCAGCAACATGTTCCTAGTCTCTTTAGGATATTATTGTCTTTAGCAATTCTAAGCACACAAGTTGACATACCAAAAATCTCAAAAATCCCCTCAACAATTCCCATAATATCTAATTTTCCCAAACTTCACAACACCTCGAGCCACCCATTAAATCAGATCCTCTTTAAACAAAAAAACTCAAACCTTAACATTAAAAAAATAAAATATTTCCTCTCAGCTTATCACGTGTTTAAACAGTTCAGATCTTTTTTTCGTGTTGAGCTACACTTCCAAGTTATAATTAACATTAAGTGGCAAATATCGCTCATGATTGCAATCGACTATTTTGTTGTTGCTAACAAGATAGAATCCAATGCCACACTAAATTGCAAAAAAAAAGAATAAAAACATCATGTGAGTGATAATGGACATTAGCACAAGATTCTGATGTTTATTTTTTATTCAATTCCTTCTTTTTATGCTTGAAAATAAACGTGTGACTGCTTGTTGTTTAGGAGCTGCAAATTAAACATGCAATTTTCTTCTTCAGCATGCAACAACAGCGAGAACAAAAAAAAAAGAATTTGTGCATTTTTTTTGGTCTACAAAACATATTTTTTTGTGCTGCTCAACAATATGTAGTCGTATGTCTGTATATGTGTAATAAACGGCGAGCGAGAGAGAAAAAAAGATTGTGTGCAAATTTTTTTATGTTCAGCAGCAGCATAACCACATTTGCATGCATGCAGTAGATATACACACATTGCGGTTAGACTTCTTCAACTCTTTTTTTGCTGTTCGTATTCTCTCTCTTCTTTTTTTTTTGATTCTCATCTATAGCATGCCACTTCCGTTAAATGCGAACAATTTTTATATATTTTTAATACTTTTTTTTTGTGTCGACATTTGTTATTGCAGCTCAGCTGAATGATCAAAAATTAATTTGTTTATGGCCAAATTCGAATAGAATTTTTAAATGGTTTGACTGTTTGGGGATTTTTGACTGATATTATAGTTGTGTCTATTAATAGTTTTGGATGTTATGGATAGAATTTGAAGCATTTTTTGGTGAGTTTCTATGGATGGGTGTTTTAGTGGCTAATTGTGTTTTGGTGAATAATTGTGCTTTTTGGGGACAATATTGAGTCTATGAATGCAGTACCCAATCAGACATAGTGTAATATACTCAGTGTATATAATTAAGCATGCTAAATTATGAATGCTCACTCATTAGGAGCATAAGATGTCTACTGGAATAAGATGTCATTTTAGTAGAATTTATGATTTTGTGACTTAATTTGAGTGTATTGAGATCTAGGCTTAATATTAAAGCAATAATCTCTAAAAAAATCCTTAATAAAATTGAAAAAAGTATAGAGCAGGGTATGTCTTTAGATTAGGCCTTCTTAAACTGTATTTTGCGACACAATTGATTTATATTTTATTATGTCGTGGACGAAAAAGTTTGAGAAGCACTGTATTAGTCCCGGAAAGCATAGAAATAGATTCTGAAAATGACAGATGTTGCCTCTGGTTGTCGTGACTCTAGTGTGGGTCATAATTTCATTTAATCTGGTATCAACTCAGAGTCATGTCAGCTAAATACACATATCTACGCCAGGTGCCCTACTACCATGACATAATTCATATTTATTATGTTTAGATTCTCAAAAAATCACCATTACATATCTAATTATTCAAAAAATTCTCAAAAAGAGTAACTCAAAACTGACTATGAGTTACCATCCCTTGGTCACTTATTTGCATATCTCGAATATTTTCCCCAGAACAGAAAAGCCTCTCAAATTTCCACAAAAAAAGCATAATTTTATGACTCTTCATATCACAACTGAGAAGTAAATCGTAAATTTTCCAGCACCGACATTATTCATTCGTAACCACTACTGCAGCTACTCACATAAACAGCCAAGAAAATGTGTTAAAAAAAAGATAGAAAAAGCGGCTTTATATGAAATAAAAAAAAAATATATTCAAGCGCCATAAAAAGGCATGCTTCTCTCATTTTTATCCAGTGTTGATATTAAAAATGAATGTATTAATAAAATTCAACAAATGCGTGCTCATATCCTCATATTTTTTTTTTTGGTGGGTCTCCTCACACATATCAAAGTCATCATTATGATTATTATATGCGGTATGATACACCTCAAAATAAGGTTCACGAGCATAAATCATGATATTTATTTGCATAATAAAGTTATTATAGGACACAAAAATATATATATTTTCATTACTTATATATCAGCATAAAATAATGTGTTACCACTCTCGTACAACTCAACACGAAACATGGACATAACTTTTGACTTCATCTTATTACATTTGTCATGCTAATTAAGCAAAAATAAAAAATTATTAAATTAAATTGATAATAGTAATAATAATATCACATCCATATATTCACAGGTCTTGTACAACATGGATATATTGTCAGTGACACAAGAACTGTCACATTATTTTCTCCTTTTTTTAATTAAAATTATTGTCCATGTACACATATTCCTTCTTATTCAACTTCTTTTTTAAACATCATAAAGTGTTTTAATTTATAATTATTGTGCAGTCATGAGGACATCACAAAAGGTACATTCACTTAATATGTAGAATAAAGGTGAGCATGAAAAAACATTTCTTATTTGTATACAAATTACAAATTAAATACAGTTGGTGATGATGAAATAAATAATAAGTACAGAACTGTCATATATAAAGGAACTATGAATATGGAATTTATAGAGTGGTTGGTTTTTGTTGTGAAATATGACATGTGAGGATGTCAAAGGAGAAGTTTTGATGAAAAGGTTTTG
Source organism: Chironomus tepperi (assembly GCF_022539635.2). Lineage (NCBI taxonomy): Eukaryota > Metazoa > Arthropoda > Insecta > Diptera > Chironomidae > Chironomus > Chironomus tepperi. Next base: position 501,688 of record NW_027226204.1, on the reverse strand, counting down.
AAGATTTGAAGGGATGCGCATTAGAGTGTAGTGAGACTAGAGTTGAAGATTTTGAGACAAGACGCAAAAGGATGCAATTTTTTAAACATAAAGAAATTAATAAAAATGATCAAAAAATTTTGAATTTGCTTTAATTTAATTGATTTATAATTTGACAATATTTCTTATCACGATGTCTTATTAATTATGTTATTTAAATTTTAGTTAAAGGTGACAGTTGATATTGATTGTAATACTTATGAAAATATGTTTTCTATTTTTAACAATTTTAAAATTTATTTCAGAGTCTTAGAAATTTAAAAATGTATATTTTGCTTTAAAAATGTTTGAAACAATTTATTTTGTATTTTTGAAATTTTTAAATTTCTATATTTGCAATATTTTTAATACTTTTGAAACTTAAAATTCATAAAATTTTAAAAATTAAAAATTTTAAGAGTTCAAATTTTTCGAATTTTCATATTTATAGAACTTTAAATTATAACTTTCAATATTTTAAGAATTTAAATTTTTAATTTTTGATATCTTTAAAATTAAAATTTTTAAGTTATGATATTTTTAAAAATTTAAAATTATTAAAATATCAAATATTTTTAAAATCACTTTCCTATTTAAATATCAAATTTAAAAATAAAGTTAAATAGAAATTTTAAGCATTTTGAATGTAATGTTGAATTAATTTTCAAGATTTAAGAATACAAGTAGATTGAAATTTTGAAATACAATGTTCAACCAGAAAAAAAACTCCTAAATTCATTTTTATATTTAGAAAATAAATTTTGAATTTCTTTAAATTTTCAATTTCTTTTCTTGCATTTATTCAGTTAATTTTTAAATTCATAAAATTATTTAATCACATCAAAATTTCAAAAATTCTCAAAAATTAAATCAACTTCTAAGAAGACTTCCATTAATCAATCAGCAAAACTTCAAATATTTATTTTGAAAAAATATTGATCAGCTGAATATCGATTTAATACGAAAAAAAAAGTCGCTGATCTAGAAAAAATAAAAAATTATTCTAGCATCACAATTTCAAGGCTTGATCACTTAACAAATATTAATAATCTTTACATTTATATTCATACCTTCATAATCAATATCAATCTAAATCAAAATAATATTGTCTAAGCATTTTAATTAAGACCTCAAATAAGAATTAAATTGATCGATTTCCATCTCAATGAGCATCAAGTTTTGGAACGTCTGAATTGAAAAATGATAATTTTTTGGACTTATTTGACCGAATGCAGTGTTAATCTGACATTGCAGTACCCTTTTTTTGATCTTGGGGATTTTTTATGGATTTTCTGTTGTTTATTCTGTGCTGAAAAAATGGGATTTTTTGTGGATTTTGATAATTGAATGAAATTTAGGTATGGCAAAATTGGAGAGTTAATAAATTAATTTGAATGAGATTTTTTAACGATTTTAAATTTAAGATTATGTCTTCTTATTATTTAAACAATTTTGTTTCTTCAAAAACATTTAAACTTTATGCAATTACTGCTTAATATTTTAATTATTGAATTAAATATTTAACTAAGCTAAAAACTTACTTTTATTAAGTTTTGAAAAAGAATTTTATATTTTTTAACATTAAATATTTTTCAACTTTAGAAAATCATTTGATTTTAAAAAATCAAATTGATAATTTTCCAAATTTAATTCAAATTTATATTTTATTAAATATTCTAAAATTTGATAATTTTCTTTATTTTTTGAATTCAATTTGGCAACTGTTTATTTAATATTGACAATTTTAATAATTTATAATAAAATATCAAAGAAATCTATGATTCAAAATTTGCTTAAATTTAAAAATTGCGAAAGAAATTTTTGAAAATTTTCAAAACTAATATTTTAAACAAACATAAAATTATTAATAATAATTTTTTTAAAACTCTCCATTTTGCAAAGTCATAATTCAACAATTTATCCAAATTACAGTGCAGAAAATAACTTCCTTATTTAAATGAACATAACTTCATTTAACCAAATTGAATAATGATTTCAAAAAGAGGTACAAAAGCTATTAGGATTGCAAACTGGCTAAGTGCTATAAGAAATCTAATTGCGCTTAATTTAGATGCTTTTTAAATAAATTTCGATAGTTGCAGTTGGAATTAAATGTGTTTAGGTTTAATACACTGATCAGTAGCTTATTTAGAGCTACTGCTTAACGCGATTAATCCATTTGAATATTAAATCGCAGAATTAAGAGTAATTTAATAAGTTATTTAATTTTAATAGTTTTTTAATTGAACTGCTGCTTATGATTTTCAAGAATTAGAAGCTATGCTCAATTTAATCAGCTTATCAAATTTTAATTAAACTTTTAAATTGAAATAAATTTCCAAAAATCCTTTCCTATCCAAATCTCATCAAAATCACTAAAAATTTGCTCATCAAAATCACCACCATTTTGCAATAGAAAAACCACAAGAAAAATATCCACAGTGAAAAAGCCTTGATCATGTAAATCAACATCCAATTGGAATAGAGTTACAAATTTTTTTTTGTTTAATTTTTCAAATGTCAAAATTATTACACAAGTTTTTCAATATTAAAAGTGTGAAACTGTCAAACTAGATTTAATTACATTTGATCACAAATTGCTTTTTTGCACTCATTTTTCTCCTTCATTCCCACTTCTTCTTCTTCCTACACGGAATATTCTTCGAACGATTATATATATTTTTTTCAATCGCACCGTCGGCAAAATTGCACATTCACATTTTTTGATATTTGCACTCTATTGACTGTCTTGATGCGCACACTTATTAGGATATAAATAGATACTCACCGTCCACTTTTAGTGATAACCATTTCAGTTCCCAATTTATGAAATTTTTCCCACAATTCTTTTCCTTCCAGTGTAACTTTTGGATCATCTTCGACACCATCATCCTCTGGATAATTACGAAATGGACGCATTGTTGGATGATGTTGTTGTGCAACGACTGCAGCCGCCAATACAACGTCTTCAGCCGTATATGGATGATTATGATATGGTGTCCCCAACGTAGCGTGAGGATGATGTGGAGGTAATTTCGGTAGAAGAGCACCTGGATATAAATGCGAATGTGATCCAACCGGTGCGTTACTTGCAAGTGCAGCTAATGCAGCAGCAGGAAAATAAGGCTGTGGTGGATGAATTGGTACAGTTGGTGTTGGATGTGCTGGCTGTTGTTGCACAACCGTTTGATGATGGTGTGACGAATTATTATTTGATATTGGTGTTTGTGGGGACAATTGTCCACTTGATTGTGACGACTGAGAACTTGGCGTAATTCCTGCGGTCAGCAGAGAGCTGACGGAGAAATCAGTCTGTCTTGGTAATTGCAGAAAAGGATGATATGCCATCCCATTTGTCCGACCGATTTCCGAGTCCGTTTGCAGTAACTCTTGAACGTCGTATCTCATTACAACATTCCACAATTTATTTTACTATTCTGTGATATTTTAACAATTTTTTTTAAATTTTTTAAATTTTATTTTTCAGCACTTCCTTTTTTGCACTTTTCAATATAAAATTTTTATTGATTTCCTTTTTATGTTAATTTAAATTCACCAAAATAAAATAATATAAAATTTATTATTTATGCACACATTTCTTCTTATTATTATTTTTTAAATAATTTTCTTGTTTTTTTCACTTAATTTTAATTTTATATTTTGTTATATATTTTTTTGGAAGTTATGCGTGTGAAATTCCCGAGATAATTCATTAATTCACTACGGATAAATTGCTAATATTGTTGATAATCCTAAAGAACTTTTTAAACTTTTTTTTATTTTATTTTTTAAATTCACGTCCAAAATATTTTATCGGCGAAAGACATCCAGCAGTAAGAAAAAAAAAATTTTTATTCTTTTCTTTTCTTTTATTTTTATTTTTTTTCCCTTATAAAATATCAACTTCACACCGACAATATTCTTCTATAACTGCCAAAGTGCCTCGATTACTCAAAATCGTATTCACACAGTGTGTTTGAAGACAAAAAAGAAAACGTATAAGTGAGTGTTTTTTTTTACATCTACATATGCAATTTTCTGTGTATTTTTATGCTACTTATCAAGCGCTTGATATTCTTCGCCTTTACAATGTTATTATAGCAAGCACAGAGTCAGATTTATTTGTATGTGTTAGATTCTCGCATTTTGCTTCATAATGTTAGCGTATGTGACAAACTCTTATGTGATGGTGTTGTTCTCGGCGTTTATTTTTTCACCTTTGGTGTGTCTTGTTATTTTCCTTTTCCACTCTGTTCATTTTTTTTATACTGCTACTCTATGCTGCTCGCCCATATACACACATTACACACACTTCATATTCATATCTGGCATAAAAATGTCAATGTATTAGAAATTCTTCTTTTGTTTGGCTTAACGTTGCCTTCTTGTGTTGTTGTCTCTCCCCCTTCCTATCCCAAAAATATTGTTTAGCTGCTACACCACATTATGTCTCCCGACTATGAAATTTAAATACACATATTTCAACAACAACACCATACATAAAATACACAACAATAATCATGAAGCAGCACCAAAAAAAAAAAATAGAAATATTATAGCTGTGAGAGAGGAGAAAAAAGAGCTTTCGGTAAACGTTCGGCTCCACCCATATGACACACAACAAAACCGAAAAATACAGAGAAATAAAAAAAAAATCTTTTTCTTCTTCTTACTTCCATCTATTGCTTACTCTCTCACACTGTTCGATGACGGGGAATGAAAAAAAAAAGCTCTACACACAATATTATTACTGCTGATGCTTCTTTCCATATCGAAAAAAAAAAAAATTATTGTGTGTTGTGTGATAAAGAAAATGAGATTTTTTTTTCTTTCCTGTGTTTATATGTTGCCACTTCAAATTGTGTAGCCTCTCTCGTCGTCGTCGTCGTCGTTGGTGTGAGTTTATGTGGTGGATTACCAATCAAATTCTCAAAGCGGGTGTGAAAAAAATCACATACTTTTGAAGCAGAAAATGGAAAAGTTTTTTTTTTTTTTGCTGCTGCATTTCGCTTTTCGTATCAGCGAGGTGTTGAATTTATAACGACCGAAAATCCACTCGAGATTATAAAAAAATATATATGTAGATATATGGATGGAAAAATTATTATAATTTTTGCTTAATTGCTTTCTCAATTATCTCTCTCTCACTTTCTCAATTTTTGCTGCTTTTCTCGTGATTATTTTTTGTGTATGGCTATATATGGTGATGATTATCGTCTCTCGCAATCTAATGATGAGATGAATAAATATTCTGTTTTATCTCCTATTATTATTTTTTTTGTGGAGGACTCTTCCGAGCGACATAAGGTAGATGAAGGAATTTGTATTGAAGCCATAGAATTCATAACGAAGTCTTAGTGCAATTCGAGCACTGTTTGGCTTCCAAATGACTGTCAAATCGAGGCTTGTGTCGCTCGGGTTTATAAGTTCAACAAGATTTCTCATTATTATTTACTTTAACCCGTAAATGCCGGACTCGGGGTGTACAATAATATGGTGTAATTGGTTATTGGTAGGTAAGTCCCCCCGAATTGCCTCAAATCGGTTCATCGACTCAACATCCGGCACTAGGACAGGGTGACTCCGGCATGGTTCTAACCAAATCCGGCATCAAGTCAAAGTCACTCTAGCCTGAAGACGGATTTTTGATCGATTAACCGATTTTTGCTAATCAATACACGATAATAACTAGAAAAGACATGACACAGCTAAACATCCATCATGCCCCATTAGTGTGTTGCGGTACACAGACTGCTAACCATTGCAATTTAATTGTTTAACCAAAAATTATGCCATTTTGTCCATTTGGACTGCCTAATGCCACCTAAATACTCACCCTACCCCTATCTCTCCATTCATTAAATGCCTACCTACACCCCTGTCTCATAAAATATCTACCCATAAAAAGGAAATCTTCAAAATTAAACGATTTGATCTCCTCATCAACGATTCTGTGCCTCACAGTAAGCGAGAACAAAAAGTGTTTAATTCTGATTCATTCTTTTTGTTAAGAAGAAGGCTTTCGAATTTTTAATTTTTTCGTGATGGTGGATTTCTTATTTTATTGCTAATTGCTTTGTTTTGGCGTTGAGCGTGCAAGATTTTGGGAGTTTTTTGACTCTTGAATTTGAATTTGTTGCTATCGGAGATAATAAGAATTTATTAGGGAAATTAACATTATATTATGGCTTAAAGTGTTGAAAATTTGGATGTTGAATAAAATTTGGGATTTTCTTGTTGTTTTGAAGTATTTATTTGAATGTGCTAGTGGGTGGTTTTGATAGGATGATGTGGAATTTCACTTGAAGGAAGAGTGCTTCAAACTAGCTAACTTTTGATTTTTCTTGTGATTTAGTTAGGTTAAAATTTCAATTCAAAATGTTCAAAGTACTTTGAAAATTCAAATTTGATTGAATGTAAAAATTTGAATTTAATCAATTTTAAAAAGTTCAATTTTGATTAAATTTTTTAAATTTTAAAATTTTATTGAAAAATGCTAAAAAAGATTGAAAAAATCGTTTAAATTGCGATTTTTTAAAAATTTTATATTGAATTTTTTAAATCAAAAATTAGAAGAGTTGCAAATTTAAAATTGATTATTATAGAAAAACTACAATTTTTAAAAAAAAAATTTGTGCAAAATGTTCAACTTTTAAAATTTGAACACAATTTTTAATTTTTTAAATTTGATCAAAATTTTTAATTTTTAAAATTTGAGCAAAATTTTAGATTTTTAAAATTGTAAAAAATCATTAAAATTTTCAATTTTTAAGAAATTTTCCCAATCTTGGTTTATAACATTCCCAAATTTTAAAATTCAATTCAATAAATATCGGAATTTTTCTCAAAATAATTAACAAAATTGAAACTCTTAATCAATCTAAAATTCTCACAGAATTATTTCAATTCAATAAGAAATAAAAAGAAGGAAAAAAAAGTCTTAGTTCTTCTTTAAAATAGACATTTCTTCTCGCTTCTATCCATTAACTCAATATGATACATTCCATCGCTTTTTGATCTTCGTAATTTAGATTGAAAAAAATTTTTTTTTTCTTCCTCTGAATTTTTACATTTTTATTTTTTAGTAGATTATGTTAATCTGAACGCCTTTTGTGAGCATAATTTTTTTGTTATCTTAACTTATTTTTTTCGGATTTTTTTTTGAGCTTCTTCTTTGTGTTTAAACATTTTAGTCTCAATAATTATTCGACAATTTATGGATATTTTAAAAACTTTATGGTGGTTTTTATAGACAGCAACTCAATTTGTACCTTCGTGGAGGTATTGGAAGCACATGATAATGTAAATCAGGGTTAAATGTTTTTTTAAATCAAATTTAAATGAGTTCAATTAACTCTTTTGAAATGTTTTTCTTTCTTTTTTGTGAAGTGTCTGGGTTTATTGATTTTGTAGTAAAGTACTAAAAGGTATATCTGGAAGGCATGGGTATTTTCGAAATTTCTTTGGGATTTATATTTGAAATGTTTAAATTAGAGTTGTTAGCAAAATCTGTATAATATTGGTATGTATCAACTCTAGTTAATATTGATACCAGACTAGCGCCATTTCATTTCGAAAGGATTCGACATTGATTTCGAAGGATTCATTTTTACTATTAAATGTAACTTTTTTTTAAATTTATCTATAAGGCATGAAATTGAGACTCAAATTCATTGATATGAAAGAAAACAGTTAGATGCATCATACTTAAAATAAATATTGATGGAACGCAACGGTCATTTATTTTTCAAAAACATAGTTTTTATCCCCGTTTTTTCAAAATCTATATTTGAAATGGCGCTACCATTAACTTTACTCTTAAGACCAAGAAGGGACAGTTTTATACTTATCAGATGGCAGCACTACAATCGAAGAATCTATTGTACCACACTCTTAAGGCCAAGATAGTTTTAAAATGGGATCAGCGCTGCACATTGCAAGGATACCAATACGTAAAAAGACCTGATGTACGCAGCAATGTATATACAATAGTTACAATTCATGTTCCTAATATTCTGCTACAAATTACATTATATACTTGGATACTACTAACAATGAAGACACATTATCCCAGATAGTACAAGTCGGTTAATTGATCCAAACCAAATCCGGTATCAAGTCAGAGTCACACCGACTTGGGTCCTAAATTTTGTTCATTTAGGCTATTTACGCTATTTTTGTAAGTTACAAAGAATTCAAAACTGCTCATATCACACAGCTTAACTAGAACGATGAAATTAACAAAGAACTTCGAAAATTAGAAATGACCAAGAATCGAACCTAGGACCCTTAGCACGCAAAGTCAACGCTCTACCTTTCACTCTATCATTTTGAGTTTAAAATCGAGTTAAATTTTGTAAAAAAAAGAGCTGAATTCGAGCTCAGCTCAAATATTCTCAAATCAGCACATATTGAGATAATCAGCACAAGTTAGAATCGACTCAAAAAATTGTTAAAAAAATTATTTCATAAATTTTTGGTAGCCAAACTTCTTCCTAACAATATTTCAAATCCATTCCATACATAAGTCAGTTATTTTAGGTTCTTCCATGAACTGTGTGATGATTTAATTAAACAAAAGCAAGCAAAATCAGTATGAAGTATAAGAAATCTCATTTTAAAAAAGTTATATTCTTTATTTTTAGATGAGAATCTTGATGAACTTTTCGAGTCTTTTTGGAAGTAAAAAAAAAAATAATAATAATAGTAAGGTAAAAGGTGATTTGCTGTAAAGCAATTTTCAACAGCACATGTTTATTCATCTGTGTAGATTTTTTTCGAGAGCATCATAAGTTTTTTAACATGTTAAAAATACCTGGAAAAAGGTAATTCAATTTCGCCTTAACTGTTCAAATAATAGAAATGTTCAGTAAAATTTCCACATAAATAAGCACATTAAAGTTCCTTTTTAGGGGTCCCCGTGTGATGAAGATTTCTGTGGAATGATTGGATTATGTTTCAAACATCATTTACTACATAAATTTCGCTCCTATTTTTTATGTCTGTTCTGCACTTTCTTTGAATGAATTTCCATTTAACATACACACTTTGTTCTATATTGATTACTCTTGGATCCCTCGAGATTATTGGAAATACACACAAAATTTTTTGTTCTCGTTTCACTCTGTGTACGCAGTTTCTATATACTTTATTGATTTTTGTTTTCTTCTATTTTATATTGTATATTTTCAATAGAGAGGAAGTTGAACTTTAGTCTTTCACTTTTTGGAATCGGCATTTGATTTTTTTTTATAGTTTTGAAGTTTTGTTTAGAATTTTTTGAAATTTGTTTGATTTTTAAATTTTGTTTGATTTTTAAATTTTGTTGATTTTTAAATTTTGTTTGATTTTTAAATTTTTAAACCTTTTTTATTTCTTGTTTTTTTTAAAAAAAATTTAAATTTTGTTTGATTTATAAATTTTTATAATAATTTTAATGTTTTTTAAAAATATTAAAATTTTGTTCATTTCTTCAAAATTTTGAACTTTTTTGTAATTTTAAATTTTTTAAATTTTTGAAACTTTTATTATTATTTTTTTTTTTTAATTATTAAGTTTTATTTAAAGTTTTTAAAATTTAAAATTTTATTTTAAATTTTTAATGTTTTCAAATTCCTCAATATTTAAAAAATATTAAAAAATTTTTTAAAACTTTTGTCAAAAAAATTTGCAATTTTTAAATTTGTCAAAAAACTGTTAAACTGTCTTAAATACTTGATATGTTTATAGTAAAACACTTAAATTTTAATGTTATTTATTTCTTCACAAAATACTTTCTTCATGTCTTGTCTTATCACACATGATATGTGTTAATTAAACATCATTTCGTGTCTTGCACTAACTTTGTGTCTTAAAAAAGTCAACAAATATACACAATAAAAAAAAAGTTCATCTACTCTTGTTTCATGTCTCTGAATGTGAAATTCACACAAACTTCTATCGGACGAGTATGAATAAAAAAACAAAATACAGAAAAAAAAGTTTAAAACATTCAAGCACAAAAAAATGTCGCTTTTTTTTCAATTCTTTGTGTATTCTTTTTGCTGTTTCTGTATATATAAATTTTTTTTTTTCGCTTAACGATGATAAAAAGCCACTTTGCGGTGCGAGAAAACGGCGATGACTGGTGTCAGTTGCATGGAAAAAAATCCCAGCAACGGCAGCCATCCCAACAACAAAATCAAAACATTTTTTTTTTCTCTTTGCCTTCAATTCAAGACAAGAAAAAGAAGGAAAAATATTTTTTTTGCTCAGCGTACAATTTTTTTTTATTATTTTTTGTTGTTTTGTGAAGTTCGTCGTTTATGTCGTGTGTATTTGGAAAATGAGTAAAAAAATTTTCTTTTCTTTTTTCCTTTTTTTTTTCGCCAAACAAATACAAACTCACTGATTTTTTTTTTCTTTTCGGTTGAAGGAAAAAAGAACTCCAAAGTGTAAGTAAAGCGACAGAAAAAAAATGCTTCGAAATAAAAAAAAAACTTAATGCAAACAATTTTTGCGAGAAAAGTGACTCAGTGGATGTATAAATGACGTCTCACGGTTGTAGGTTGGAGATGTCGATTGGAAAATGGATGGTGGAAATGTTTTTAAGGATGAAAATTTTTGTTTGTCGGAAAATGATTTGAATTTTAAATGAAAATGAATGAATCATGAGAGGAATTTGGTTTTATTTATTGCAAGGGATGGTGAATCTTTTAAAGACAATGAAAATTTAATTGATTTAAATTGTTCTAATTCAATAAATTTTAGATTTAGTATGAACTTTTTGATGAGAAATGTGTTGATTTAAAAATTTAACTTTCATTATTAATTTTGTACAATTAAAAATGAGTTAAAAATATAAATTTCATATAGAATCGAATTTCAAATTCAATTTTCTATTAAAATCAAAATTGAAATATTTTTTTTAATTATTAAAATTTTTGAAAAAATTGTAAAAAGTTTAAATTTTTAAAAAATTTGAAAAGATTTTCTATTTCAATTTTTACAATATTGCAGAATTGTTGTAAATTTCAAAATTAATACTTTTAAAAATAAATCAAGAGTTGAAAAAATTTCTTGATTCAAAATTTGACTTCTAGAACAAATTTTGAAATTGAATGATCATTTTATTGCTTTTAATTTAAAAATTTAAAAAAATCAAGTTTAAACACTTGAAAAATTTCTAATTTATTTTAAAAATTTTCAATATAAAGACTAAGTTTTATTCTTTTTTTGCACCATAAAAGTTTTAAGCGCCTTTAACTAATTTTAAAGGAATATTATTTTTAAATTGAAATTTAAAAACTTTAAAAATGTTTTTTTTTTTTAATGTTTTAAAAAAGATATCAATGATCAAAGATCTTAATGCTTTTTATATAAATTTTAAAAGAAATTCAAATTTGTTTCCTCTGAGTGTACAATTAAGATAGAGGAAATAATTAAAATTCATTACTAAATTTGAAAGAAAATCATTAAAAAACTATTATTTAATTCCAATTATCTTAAAAGCAACAAACCCCTGATAGCACAAACTACAAAAAATCCACTTCCATATCCGCACAATCCAAGTCATACCATCATAGAAAACAATATCTCTATTCTCGCATGTGACATTCCATTGGGAGCAATCTAAAAAGCTCATAAAACAATTTTTTTTCCTCATTATTTGATTAAGCGTCTATGACATGAGTAAGCGTCTGTATGTGTAAAAATTGGCACTAGAATCTGGCAGGCATATATACACATATTTCTACATTAAATATGGTGGGGCTCTGACGACAACAACGACAAAAAAAGTAAAGAAAAATAAAAAATTTGTTCTTGATTTCTCTCTTATTTCTCTATTTTTCCCAGTGCCAGCGAGATGACGATGATGATGGAAAAAAAATTGTGTTGTGTATATTGAAAAACAACTTAACAACGCCTACCATTTACGTGTGAGATTGTTGTTTTTCACATTATACCGAGCTCCACAAAACGGTGAAATATGTCGTATTAAATCGACTTGGGCAAATGAATGATGATGAGATATGTGCGAGATTTTCAATTTAGAATATATATATAGAAGCTTAATATTTGCTGTACACATACACACACATTCAATCTACACACATACACACGCACGCATTTCATATTATCACGAAAAGTGTGATAAGGGGAAATTCAAATACATTTACGCATGTAGATTTGAGCCTTACATTTTTTTTGTATATCCATAGCAGATTTACTTCCTTCTTCTTCTTATTCTTCATCTCGTGAAAGTGACAAAATTTATTTTCCCTTTACAGTGTCGAGCCAAAGGCGTAAAATCTTTACTTCTTATTTTTTCTTTTCTCACAAGGAAGTCAATCATCATCCTACGAGAGTAAACTGTGTGCGCGCAAAATATTTTTCGGAGGTGCCAATAAAAAAGTGCTACAACCACACTTGTGGTGAAAAGCTTCACTTTCTTCCGAAAAAAAAAAGAGAATTTATTATCTACAAAATTAATTAAACGAGAAGCGAAAAAAAAGGCAACAGCAAAGAATTTATTTTCATGAACCTCCATTTCAGTATGTATACATAAAACCTTTCAAGTACACAAAGTCAATGAACAAAAAAAGTCTTTCTCACACTTACTCAAATAAATGAATCTCTGTGTGTAAATTGCGACGTTGCCAGACTTTACACTTGTTTCTCACCCGAAAAATACGATAAATATGTGGGCGGAGTTAGGGCTGCGCAATTGCAATTTCTATTGCAGTTTTTGTTTCTTCTCAGATTTTTACTCATCTCACGACTGTATTCAGCATGAACATACTACTTTAAGATTTTTTTTTTATATCATTTTATTGAAATTCAGGATCGATAAAAAGCTCGTAAATTTGTGTTTTACTCTCTTTCTCTCTCATTTTACGATGAACGATTCAACATCCTGACATCGTTTAAGGCATTATTTTATTTAATGTGAAGCTATTTAACCAAAATAAAATAATTTTTTTTTTTTTTTTGAGTGTTCCACTTTTCATCCAATTCATTCAGATGTATTTAACTACAGAAAGGGAAACGAAAGACGAAAAAAAATAAATTTTATATCTTGACGATGAATGGAATGGAGAATGAGTAAATTGGTAGCTGTGATATCTGATTATTATTACTTCCTTAGTAAAAGAAGTTTTTCTGTATATTTATAATTTTTTTTTGAGCAGTTCTTTTTGGAAAAATGGAACTCAATTTATACTTTTTGGGTAGTCTGCTGACTGAGATTTCATAGTTCTGTAATTACCCCTTACAGGCAATGAGGATACTTTTAGGAACTCGATATACTTAAATATTCTAGTTAAGCATGCTCATGAGCGTGCTCTTAGCTTAATATGATCTTAAAAGCATGTTCTTTGCCTGCTAGGATACTGAATGAAACTGAGCATCATTTATAGCTCTGGACGAAAGCAACCCTAACATGGATGTCGTTATATATGCAGCGTATTAAACACTTTGAAAATGACTTCATTGTGGTTGAGAATATAGGCAAACAGCGCAATTTGAACATCGTTGAATTCTTCAAGGACATAGGCATTCTAAAGAGGTCTTTAGATGATACAACAGATCATTGATCGAAATGCTGATTTGTTTTAAGGAAACCCGATTTATTATTTCATTCTTTTCTAATTCTAACAGACATAAAGAGTTTGAATCATGATAACAGGATGGTATTATGACTCGATCAAATAATAAGCATGCTCACAAATATTGATTAAAATGCTCACAAAATTGATTAAGTACACGCCAAAATTACAAGTGTAAGCTAGAACTAGTCATCAACTGGACATTAACTTGCCATCAACGTATTTTTGTTCACTGGTACGCTCCTCACTAATCTTAGCCTCATTGATTGTCACTTCACCATCCTGATGAAGTGGTTTGAAAACTATTTAAATCAATCATTTAACAAACGAAGCACGGTCACCAACGGCCAATTTAGTAATATCAGTCGAAACCACAGGAAGGTATTCACTTGACATTTAGTAATTTTTGAAGTTGAAATTCGGATTCTCGCACGCTATAGTTTTTTACCCGAGCTACACAAATGAAGAAGACTTCGCCATTGAGTTTTTAAGACTCCGTTTTGCGTCCATATGGCTGTCAAAAATAGGAAGCCGTTGCCATTTAGTGCTTATTAAGTAAGTTTAATTGCGATCATTCTTCATTTGTGACAATCGGGGCTAATTCACAACTACAAAATCCACATCTACAAAATGACTCAAGTCGACTCGATTCCATACAAAATTCAAATCAAATTAGAGCTCGGCTACAAAATGCGCTTAATCCCACTCCTTATATCAGGACTTTCCCAATTTTTTTTTCCTTTTTAAAATCGCTGCCAAACTTGCTTAAATCTTCAATTATTATTGCGAGAGATTTCTCAGGGCCCTTGGCGCTTTCATTACTCTTGACAACTTTGCTAGTTATAAATTTTCCTCCGAGGGTATATTTAACATAACCTTTTGTGTATGTCATCGTTCTTGCGGACACGAAAGGCATTTCTTGCTACCTGTTTATTTAAATCCTTTTTCAAAAAAATAATTTTACATGCACCATTTAATTTTCTTTTTGCATTAATGCCGATTGTTGCAGAAAAAAATAAAATATTTGGGATTTTAATTTTTTTGAGGACGTCTTAGTTTGGATTTAAGGGTTTTAGTTTAAAATTAATTGAATGAGACGATTTTTTGAGGCTTAATCTGGGATCATGTTTGAAGTACATAATTGTGTATTTACTTTTGTGTTTGTAGTTTAATGCTTAACAATTGTTGGGAGACTATTTTTGAAAAAATTATGGAGTTTAGTTGCATCAATTTTAGAAGGCTTAGGATACACTGCTCCTGTGCATCTTTTATGAGTAGACATTATTAAGGAATGACAATCTTGAACGGTTCATTAGCTTCAAACTTAATTTTCCGCTACTAAAATGAGCTATGAAAAGCTTTAACAGAGCCGTAAGGACACCTGTTCGTCTTGCTGTCAGTAAACGACAGATTGGTGCCATAGCAAATAGTTTGTTTGCTCTATTGGGAGTCAACAGCTTTCTGGAGCTCAGACTACTGACGAATATATGATTTGTAAGCTTCATCAGAGCTATAAGATCACAATAAAATAATTTTGCACCGAAAAATGCGGTTTGTAGTCCGGATATAATATTTTTGGATCCAGAAATCGATTTTTGGTACTTTTTCACTTGCTACAGTGTTATTTACAATATTACAATTATTTCACATGGATACAACATTTGCATGCTTAGATTCTGTACAGAAACTTCTGCAGATACTTCTCCAGCTTATGATTCTGAATTGCTTATATTTTACTAGTGATTTAACTTCGAAATTCTAAAGGATTCGTAATAAGAATTAATATATTTTTAATTACGAATGTTTTAAACAGTTAAACTGAACATTTAAAGAATTATTGCTGCTTTGAAAGCCTTTATAACGCATTGTTTAATGCAAAATTTCATTTTGTGTGCATTATAGTTTATTATATCCTTCATGGACGATTTATATTTGGAATTATGTGTACTTTTTAAGTGCAAGTGCTTAACTCCTTTGCATAAGATGTATTTTCCAAGCAGCACAATGCGGTAAACTGTATTTTTTCGCCGTAAAGATAGATTGAAATCAGCCATCATTATACCGTCAGGACAAGTTTACGTCTTACTGTTAATACGATAACGTAGAGGTGCACGTTGAGCTGTCGAACCTCAAAATTTGTACAGTTTGGACAGCATAGCTCTTACACTATGAATATATTGATTTAAGTACTCCTTATGCTGTATTAAGTGTTTTGTGTTCCTACACACATATGACATCATTACAACTTAGCAAACATTAATTCTAAACCATCAAGTTCAATGAACCTTGACCATACACATTTATTTATTTAAGTGAATTCTTGCTCATGTCTGGTGTTTGATCCCCATGGGTGTACAATAACATCCAGAGGAGGAAGAAAAAAAAATTAATTACAAAAATTAAACACGCACTTTATTTCCACAAAAATGGTGATTTTCGATTCACATCTCAAACAATGGCCCGAGAAACTAACAAAAAAACAAGCTAATAAAGGCAGTCGTGCTAGAAATAATGAATAAAATTAGTCATTTTATTAGTCTTCTTTTCTTACAGATACAAAAATAAAAATTAAGAAATGTGAAGCTAATAATGATAAAATAATTACAAATCACTGACAATACATGACATCGAAACTGTATAATTCACATATATGTGACTATAAATTGTTCTATTGTAACCAGACATGTCATTGCAATTTTTTATATACACCAATTCATTATATTACAACAATTTATGAGACTGAGAAACAAAACTGTTTGGGAATTCGGGCAAATAGCTCTGTGAAGTGGAAAATTATATGATAGAGGTTCCTCCATCAAGCAAAAAAATAGAGTCTCTAACGTAATAAAAGTTGCATGCAGTTTGATCACGGTTTACTGAATATTTAATACATCATACGACATTAAATGCAAAACCGCGCTGTAATATGCGATTATTTTGTATCAATTTTGAAGACGTTAAATTACTTTCCAATGAGAAACTTTGCATTATTTTTATTTTTTTGCGGGGCACTCTCTAACTGACAATCCATCTCACTCCCTCAAAAAAAAAAAATAACCAATTATTATAATTAACGTGTGTATGACTTTGTTTTTGAGAACAAATTTACAAGTTGCATGCAATTCACAATTTTTTTCGAGTACATGAATACATAATTCTGCCTTTTTTTTCTACTTTACAATTCGAATAATAAATAATTAATAGATACTTGTTTGCTATTTAGTTGTGCAGTGCGTTAAAAAAAATTATAATTGTATAGCTGCTATGATGGATGTTATGGCTTGTTGTAGTCTAGCAGATTTTTTACAATATTTTGTAATTATTGAATGGTCAGCTAATAGAAGCAAATCTATAAATATGAGGGTTAATGATTACATTGAATATAAATCGCTATTATTATTATCATGGGATATATAGGCTGGACAGAAATAAATGGAATGGAAGAAATTCGTGCTGTTTAGCTGAACACCCTAGAAATTTTGATTCTAATGTTGTCTAATTTAATGTGATGTTTTTGTTGTTGGGAAAGTGCTTTTTTGGACTGCATTTTATGAATGAAAAAATATAAAAAAATATTCTGATGACTTCTTTTTTGAACTTATGTAAAAGGATATGTGTGACTATAACACATTTATTAACAACCAAAAAGAAGTCGCCTTTATTTGACGGTGTATACTGATGTGAGTATTGTGCGAATCCTTGTCATATTGACACTACTCTATATAATGATTGGCAGATCTGGTTTCTGATGGGAATCGAAGCCACATATCCACAAGAGAGTGATACATATATTCGGTCTGTTAACCACTCGGCAACAGTGGCCTTGCTCACGCGCTGGCAGATTAGCATACATATGACTTAATCCCCATGATTACACACTGTTCAGACACCACATGCAGCAATATGAATTCTACAAGAATCCGACTTCCATTTAGTGTTGAAATTCAATTTGAGACAAATAATTAAGATCCGTGGCGTAGCTTTTACCAACTTTTATTGCTTAAGTTATATGAAATTGATAGCTTGTCAATTCAAAGCAAATTTACATTCTAAACATTAAAATTCAGTAAGTCATTCTCAAATATTATAAAGCTAATGCTTAGCACTTTTACAAAATTGCTTCTGATTTAAATTAGAATTTAGAAATCCTTAGTAAAACTATCAGCACAAAAAAGCAGTGTATCTATGTTGGATTCTTTCTAATTTGTCAATGACTATGTTACAGTTTTGTACGTAAAATGTAAAAATTTTAATAGTTTTTTGAATAAAAAAAATTTAAAATTATAAAAAAAGACTCAGTAGAACAGAGAAAACCAATGATTTACAATTCACATTATGGAATTTTAGGAATCGAACCTTTAAGATTAATCCAGAATAGTTTTGTTCAGTGCAATATTCTTCTTCTTATTAACAAATCTTTTAGAAAATTTGACAAAAATTGAATCATATGAATTTAATTGATTCTTTACATCACTTTCCATTTATTAATTACTCAATAACTATCCACCAGGTGGTCTTAACAAACATAGTTATTAATTCAATCACAGACATAGATTTTCTACCTTTAAACAAGTCTCATGTGTGGTAGTCTAAAAAAGGTCGACTCTATTAAGATTCTTGTTATCAAAAATTTCAATCAAAACTCATAAACAGCACAAAACATATTTTTTTAGGAACTATTAAAAAACTTCCATATTAATCCGAATATCTTCATCACCAGAGAATCACTCGAATAAAGTCGAGCATGAAATAAAAATTGAGAAAAAAATATTTTTTAATCAACAGAAACTTAAACAACAACATCACTTAATTTTTATGTCTAAGTTCCCCAACAACAACACAGCATCAAAAATTTCACATCCATAAATTTTTTATGAACGGAACTTTCCAATGTATTTCCAAAAAAAATTTTTTTTGTTGCTGCTGTTCATGAAAATCATTCGCCTAATTTAATTTATTCGTCATCTCACTCTCACTTGCTATCCCATCGAACACTGTAGTTTTGTTCGCAGTTGTAAGCAATAAAATTAAATCACATATATGCAAATTGAGTGCGTAAATTTTCTCACCCCAGTAAAGAATTTTGATATTTCGCTTCATAAGATAAAGTAATAAATTCAATTTTCATTGCCGAGGGGTTACTGTTTTTGTTACTGCTGTGCTACAAATCATTTTGATTTCCGTCACTTGTCTTCGCCTCGCCGCACTTACGATTTTATGTTTTCTTTTTTTTTTTTGAGAGATAGAGGCTGAATTAGACGCAATGTTTGTGTTTTGGTCATGTGATGTCATAATCTTAGATGAATTTTGGGAGATATTTTAGGATAATTTTGAGATTAGAAATTGGAAATGGTGGTTGCTTCATTAGTTCCGATTGGGGTTTTTGATAAACTGATTTTGAGTTTTATCTGGTGTTGATGCACATTCGTTTGATCAAAGTAAAGTTAGTAAATATTATTTTGGATAGCACTTTTCTAATCTCCGGAGGAACTCTCAAAGTTTAATATTAAGGACATATACCTGGAAATAAGGGTTCGATTCTCATCCTAGCAAGCCTCAATTATTAATTATAAGCTACAAAACCCAAAGAGATAACCGAGCTGTATCAATCAACAACGACAACAGATCGAACGAGAAAAGGCAATTCAGTTTGAGGCTCAGCATTTGAAATGTGCTGACCAAATATTTGAATTGAATCTGACCAAATGCTGAATTTAACAAGAATAACTGCGCTATCTTCACGATCTATCTAAGAGATCAATGTTGATTATTACTCTGTATAGCCAGCAGTATATAGAGGGTTTAATTCCCAAAAAATTCATCATAAAGCAGTACTAGTAGCGCTAAACAACCAATAGCTGTTCCGTTTCATTCATCATGAGTCGATTGCTCGACTCTTTAAGTTGATTGTGCGCTTCCTAACCATTCCTAACCATTCCTTGACCATTGACGCTTTTTCGCTGCTTCTCAGTAAATCCAACATTAAGTTCAATTCTACCCTCACAGCATACATCACACTGTACACTATATAAATGCAACACTAGTCGAAAAAATACTAAAATTCTCAACAAAACTCAATAAAAAATCATTACAAGGACACTTGAGAGGAAGGGATTACTTTAAAATTCTGAAGCCATAAAATTTTCCATCTCCACTACAACAACAACAACATTCAGTAGCAAGAAAAACTTTGTCATTTGACTTATTTCTCAACAGTCAGCATCAACATTGATGGAAGTAAATAAATCGGAAAAAAATTAAAAGAAATTATTGTTGAAAAAAATTTTTTGAGGAAGTCAATTTGACTGCTTATACACGTGCTGTGTTTAGATTCACACGCGCATCAGTATTGACTCGCAAATTTTACGCAGCACACAAAAAGAAGCAGGGGATGAGTCCTGATGAGAATGAAATTGTCATAGAATTGTATCATTGTGACGATGCAATTTATCTTCTATGGGTTATGGATGTATGACTACACAGATGCAATTATGATTCAATCAAAATATATATACATATATACATTGTGTCCTGTTAATTTCTATCCATTGAGTGCTAATGTGAATTTTTTACCGGAAGGAAGGAAGTTGTGAATAATGATCAACTGCACGTGGCATTAAGTGATGATATGTTTTTTTCCATAGAAATTTCCACAATATAAAGTCATTTGGAAAAATTTATTTTTCATCATTTTCCACTGTCTCTACATCATCGTGAATTGGTAGGAGAAATAAGAAATTGAAATATTATCTTGATGCTGTGTGTAATTTTCTGTAAAATTCAACGACAAATATTCGTGGCTTCGTTAACTCGTCTGCATTTTTCTTTTCGTTTATTTTATCACGTTTAATTAGATAAAATTAAATTTAATGGATGAAAAATTCTCTTTTTTCCCGTCTTTAGTTTGTAAGCTATTGAAGAAATAAAATGAGACCTTTGAAATCTTTACGATTTAAATACTAACCGGTTGACTTGTGTGAAGATTGACTTAATTTGTGTGTTGATAAGGCTGTTGTAAATTTGATATTAATTTATATTTAGCGGTGGCTATACATAAGGTTTAAAGTGGTTCGGTAGCGGAATGGTTAAATACTCTGGAACCTAATTTTTACAACACACCAAACCTCCGGACACGAGTTCGAGATTCGGTAAGAAAAATCACTCATTTAACCTATTTTTGAATGAAATATAATGGAAAACCGGTTAACAGCTTTCTTTTGTAGGTTACAGACAGTAACGTCTTCAGAGTCTCTGATCTTGCTATGAACTGGAAGTCTCCCTAGTGCAGAGGTCTGGCTTACCCGCATTCGTTCAAGAATTATTAGTGAAACAATCCGCATTTCAGTTATGGAACTTAATGATCGTCACAGAACATCAAGTGTGACGCGGCACACAGATTGTTCACCACTGATAGAGGGATTATATGATCAAGACTCAACATCAGGGTTTGACGGAATTAACTCAGATTTTGTATCAAAAAGACAACTCAAGTCTACTCGAGTTCATGTAAAACTCAAGAGGAATTCGAGCTCTGCTATTCAAACCAACTTGTCGATGTTATAAGCAAAATGCTTCATTACCTTAAATTTCTCATCTAGATGGTTCAAATCTTACTACAAATTGTGAGTTAAGCTTACATTTTAAGATTCTAGAGCCTCACCATCTAATCTACAGGTGATCAATCTGTGTGCCGCGACTTGATATATAATGAATCGAATAGCGTGTGCGATTTTGATCGAGGCTTTCTATCAATGTGTGTCGCAAAAAATAAAAGGTTGCCTTATACCAACCCAATAGTGCTCTAAATACATCTCCTACTAGAACAACTATTGAACATTGAAGATGTCATTGAATCTGTTTGCATCACCCAGTATATATGCCTCCTTATTTTTATATGTCTCTCTATATGCCTCATTATTCATACCCACCCAAAACAATTCCAGCAATCTTCACCAAAGTAAATCTCTCTAAATAGAAAGAGGAAGAAAAACTTTTTCATTTGTTTTAATTGTTACCATAGTATTAAAGCCAGAGCAGTTAGTAAGTTAAGTTCGAGAAGTAAAAGAAAAAAAAAAAGCAAAAAAAAATAAAACTAGTGAGGAATGAAAAGAGGAAAGAGAGTCGTGAGAAAGTAATGATTCTACACAACAGCCCCACAAACAAGGTGGTCTTTTAACTCTTTAAGACATTTTCTTTAATGCTTCTTATTCATCTGTGTGTTTAGCTTCATCCTATTAATTCGAGAAAAAAAAATATATATATATATATAATTTTATGAATGCTGGCGCCACTATTTTTTGTGTCTTCACTTTTTTCGTCTCTCTCTTTCTCTATCATACTCGCTTATTTTTTGTACTCATTCTTTCATACTTACAATGGGGCCTTAAGAATGATTAAAATATTTTTTCCATTCAAAAAAATAAAATTATACCGAACTATTCATATCATTTTCTTCTTGCTTATTCCTTCTCCTTTACTATATTAAGCATGTATATAGTCTTGAAAGAACATATTCATATTTGTTTTATCGTCTTTGAACGCTTTAGGTAGTGACGGGATGGTAATAAATAATTTTTAATAGATTTGTTTGCTCTTCCTCATGTATGCTGATTTTTTTTTTTATGGCAATTATCGATATTCTCTTATATATTTATGTGGTCTATAGGATAATGTGAAGTAAATTTCTACTTGAGACTATCTTTTTATGCGTAGATTTTAGAAAAAGGGAGCTTAATATGGATTGACTTTGGTTGGCTGGTATGGTGGCTGGCTGATTGAGATGTAAGATAGAGGTACTATCGAGTTACTTAATAATTTGTGGATGATAGATTATTTTGAATTAGAATGTTAATAAAAATCTTAATTTCTTTTATTAGAATTGCTTAAAAATTGATTGAAAATTTTAATTCATAAAAAATGTAAAAATTTGAGTTTTAATAAAATCTTTAAAAATATGAAATTCAAAACATATAATTTTGTGATTTAATTTCAAAAACTCATTAAATATTCAAATTCAAAGAATTATTTAGAAATTATAATTTTTAAAATCTTGCGAAGTTGGAAATTTAAAATAACCTTTGAATTTTAGATTTTCAAGAAACCGTTAGAAATTTGAAAGATTTAAAAAAATTGAAAAATTTAAAACAATTGAAAAATTTGAAAAATTTCAAAAATTGAAAAATTTCAAAAATTGAAATTTACTTATTTTAAATACTCTTAACAAAATTGAATTTCCAAAAAACAGTTAGGAATGAATTTTAAAAGATTTGAAAAATTTAACCTTAATTTAAATTTTTAATATTTTTTAAAAATTTGAATTCCGAAATTTTTGAAAATTTTAATTTACTCAAACGTTTTGTGTTTGTAGGAATTTCAATTAAAATCCTTTGAAATTTAATGGTAAAAAAGTCGCTGAAAATTTGAAATTCTTAAACTTGTTAAAAATTTTATTAAAAATTCAAAACTCAAAAAGTTATTAAACATTTGAATTTTGAGCATTTACTAAACATTTAAATTTTTAAAAATTGTCAAATTCTTGAATTTTTAGATTTTATCAAAATTTGAATTTTAAAAATCGTTAAAATTTGAATTGAAAAACCTATAAATTTTAAAAATTACCAAAAATTTAAATTTTTCAATTTTTGAAACTTTGCCAATTAAGCTCCAATCACATTCACAAATATGCGCCCAAATCCTTCACTTAACAGCACGAAGACTATATTAATTTCTGTTTTCGTACGTAAACATCGTTAATGAAGTCTCTCGTTTTCATCTCTTGACTCTTTTTTACTATCATAGAAATGAGTCGTTAATTGTTATTATCATTATACAAACATAAAATTAAAATGCACTAAATTATTATTGCCATTAACATGTGAGTTGCGAAAATGAAAGCAAATTCTTTTTATTCGCTCCTTTTGCTGCTTTAGTCAGTCACAGAAAGCGGGAAAATAACAAAGTGGCTTTTTATTTGCTATGAGAATTAAAATTTATTGGATTTCGTTTTTATTTTTTTCATCTTTTTAATTAATGTGTAATAGAACATGAGATTATTTACTAAAGCTGGACATTTATTACTATGTAGAGTTCAACATATGTGGTCTATAATGATATGTGTAGGATGTGATCATATAGCTGGATGTTTAATTTCAATTGAAATCAAAATGGTCAAGCTATCATGATGGACAGTATAGTAATTTAAAGACATTAATTTTGTGAAATTTTGGATGATGAATCTCAGTAAGACTGAGTTTGAGTCTCAAATTAATAAGAGTCAACATTATTATTTTAATGATGTTGGATTTACATGCAAAACTTCTAAAATGAGCTATCAAATATGTTTACAAGATTTAAGAACTAGAGCACATCAAGAGACCCTTGGGTAGAAATTGTGTGGATTTAATGGTGCTTCATATGAATGAAAGTTATAGAGATAATCATTTAAACATTAATTTACAACCTGAATAGACACAAACCGGTTGATTGATCCAAAATTCGGCGTTATTCCGACTTGGTGACGGAATCGGTTTAAATCGGGCACCATGCCAGAATCACGTCAGACAGGATTCGGATTTTGGATCAATTAAGCTGAATTTAAAATAAATCCGGGACTTATTTAGAGTCACGCTGGCCATGAAGCCGGATTTTATATCAACTAACCGGCTTGCAGCATTTGCGAATCAGAGCTTGGACTCAACTTGGATTTTAAATTGCAATGTGATTTGACACTTCACAAGAGAAGTCTACATTAAGACAACTTAACTGTTTTCTAGTCAATTCTGATGACTATCCCGAATGACATATTGAAATAAACAGTCACGGTGCCGGCAGAGCAACTTCGCGTTTTACTGTTAATACAATCATAGCGAACACGTTGTGCTGTTTGAAGATATGGAACTTTTTATCTCAGTTCCATTTAAAATCGACTTTTACTAGTTAACAAACAGACAAAGAGCATACTCTTAGTACACTCACTTTTGTGAGCATGATCATTTGTATGTTCATTAATGTGAGCATTTTCTTTGTAAGTTAGGATGTTTTAAATGTAATTTTATATGAAAAAGTCAGCAAAAATCTCTCAAATTCATCACAAGTACTGAACTTCAAATAACTAATGAGCAAAGTTTGACAAAACAATTTGCAAACGGAAAGAATTTTTTGCATAAATATGAATTTTTTGTACAACATGAAATTGCATAAAATCATGAAAAACCATCTCCAATTAAATTCAAAATCCTTGAAATTATTTCAATAATTTAAATCACGACTTAATTTGCAAGAATTCCTAAAACTAATTAAACTCGATATAAATTAATTTAAATCTCAAAATTATTAACCCAACAAATCACAACAAAAACATTTTTAATTCCATTTAATTTTTATGTTCCTTTAAATGACTGTGGTCATTAAAAATGATCCTAAACCCAAAAGTCAACACAAAAGCAAAAAAAGAATCACCAAAAAACCCCTTTCTCAACTTTCATATCACGACCATCGTCCACAAAACAATTAATCTCAACTACTTAAGTTCCCATCCTAAACAATAAATCCTCAAAATCTACCCGAGAAACCACATCAATTTATGAGAATGAGAAGAGATTTGTGAATTATGATAAATATCATTGTTTAAAAAAGTATCAAATGCATTTTTCTTAATAAAAATATACACAAGCATATACAACTGTATTTCATACAATTCAAGAGGGGTCGAACTCCTTCAACACTAATCCCGAACGTGTGTTTTGCAGCAATAAAATTGTAATAATAAATTCGATAATTTAATTGCTGTGATTTTAGTTTTCTATATTAAGGAAAGGGAGAGAAATGAAAATTTCCCTTCTTATATATTTTTTTGCTTGCTGTCGTTTCTGTGACAATAGCAATTGAATGTCGTTATCATTGCATGGCAATCGAAACAATTTTATTTATCATACATATCGATGTAATAAATGAAATTGAACATACAACAATTTATTACAGATGAAAAATTATTTTCTTATTTTTTTGATGGGGGTCATTTGTAAATGATGGTCATTTATTGGGCAGTGGTGAATCAATAGTCGAGTAAAAGAGGCAAGCGTGATAGCTGCGGTAATCTAGTCCTGGTCTCATATGTTAATGACTCTGGTTCGATCTTAGGGACGTTCCCTCAGATTTGAGTTCTAAATCATCTGTTTCTAGTCACTTCAACTCGGTTTGTATATTTGAGTCAAGCCATTTATTTCAAAGTTGCATGGCATTGATGTATCCTGGCATAATGCAAGCAGGACTGTTAGCAAATAGTCAAGCAATTACATAGGCGATCAATATACCAGAGCCTCGTGGTCGACAAAAAACTCCTGGAATGAAACTGTCGATAGAGATATTATGGCATTTGGTATTGAGAATTAGCAGACGAAAGCCTAGTCGATGATCAGCTTTAGACGTCATCTGAGGGAGGACATGGATCATAGTTGATCTGTATGACCAGCGAAGTAAGTAAATAAGTATGGAACAGATAACTGAGCGACTCTAATCGACTTCTTGATAAAGCATCATCTAGAGAGCTAGGATAATGCTCAGAATACTCGAATATTGTGCCTGACTAAAGCATATTCACACAAAAGTTTGTCAAATAAGTTCATAAGTTCATTTTGCCTCGTAAACCAACGTGCCTTGTCCGTACATGACCTTTGTTCATCCTCTTAACCCCTCTGAAATTACAAAATACCAAAATCACACCAATGATAGACATCACTTCCGCACAACCCCTCTTAGCACCCAAAAAAAATTCTCTCAAATCAAATAAAAATTTCACCAAATACCAAAACGAATTGAGAATGTGAAAAATTCGCAATGCATTGAGGACTTAAAATCTCACAAAAATTGGATTTCATTTCTCAAATGATGCACGCTTGATGAAGGTCAAAGAAATTTGTCTTCCTAGATGAAAAATAAATAATTCGGGTGGTCAGAAGTAAAATCTCGTTCTATGTAATGTAATTATAATTTAATGCTCATCAAGATAGAGTAAATATGGGTGTAATTTTTGAAATTCGAGCAATTCGAATGGAACAGGCAGTGTTTAAGTTTTCATTTAATAGTGAATTAAAGTCATGCTATGGCAACTGTGTGGGAAAAATTCTTTGAATTGTTTCGATTGTTTTTGAGAATCTGAAAATTTGGCTATGCTTATGGAAGAAAGTGGTTGATAGAGATGTATTACGTTTGATATTGAAAATCGGCAACGAAAGCGAGTGATAAGACCAGTTTCAGGTGATATGTGAGGGAGACCATGGTTCACAATTGATCAGTACGACCAGGGAAGTAAGTTATTAGGATGACCGAAAATTCAAAAATTACTAGCTTTGTGCCTCTGTAGAGCAATACAAGCATTTAAACGTTTCTGTGGAGTAATTAGCAATTGGCACTTTGATCAAATTTGTGTGATTGGTCGAAGGTTGTTGGTTCAGATTCCAGCCATTTCTAAATTTGGACCTTTTCAGATAGTTCAACTATTTAATGCAGGAGATCAAGACGAAATTAGAGATTCTGGCCAAAATTGGGTTAAAGTTCGGGTCAGAACATGAAGTGTAGTGGAAGAACTGGAATAAGAGGTACAAGATCAGCCCAACCTCTCTTTTACACTTAGCATTCAAATCAATTAATATCTATCTTAAATTGACTTATGATCAAATCTCAAGCTTTAAACACTTGATCTAGCACTCTCACAAGCACAAACTTGCCAAACTAGTCACAAAATCTAGATAAAAAGCACACAACGCTTGACAATTGTCCATCCAAACTATGCCAAAAAACCCAAAAATACCAAAAACTTAATCACACATGAAAATCACTCCAAAAGATATTTTAATTCAAACAAAATCTCCTAATGTGACCATAGCATGTACCACAATAGTTAACAATGATGAGAAAAGTAGTACAAAGACCTTAATGACAACATTGACAGCTACAAATTATTCTTCCATTCACGATTTAATTTCATAAATATTTTTTTATTTTTTTATTATTATTAAATCGCTTTTTTTCTATTTTCAATTCACGTAGCATATCATAGTTGAGCAGCAAGCAGCACAAAAAAAAACAACAAGGTAGAAGGTATGGATAGAGAGATCTAGAAAGACGGAAGTGTAATTGATTACTTCAACTATACTTATAAGTGAAATGAAAAAATAATTTGAAGATTGCGTGTAGATGGATATACAATTTTTTATATCCATTTAGAATTTGTAACATAGTCAAAAAAAACTCTAATTTTTTGACACTCGTTAACAAGATGTTCTCAATATCCATTCATACCAAATTCTCTCATTCCATTCCTAAATGCGCGCTCATATATGTTAGCGAATGAATATTTTATGGAAAAAAAAGAAAAGAAGGAAGGAATTCTAAAGCTATACATAGACCATCTATCAATTTTGTGGTTTAATGAATATTTCATTCAACAACGGTGAGCGAGTAACATTTTTGAACTATAATTTGTTAAGTGTGTATTTAGTAGACTAATTTATGAGTTGATTACGGAAAAGGATCTGATCGCATGGAGCCACTATGCCTTCTCTCCACCTTTTTCTTTCATTTCTTTATTCACGTTTTTAAGTGCATTATTGTGTGATGATGGTGGTGCAGTTTGGTGCGGATTGTCGGGCTTTCTTGGTGATACTTATTTAGTTACTTACTTCGATGGCCGGACAGATCAACTCTGATCCATGGCCTACCTCAGATGTCGCCTAATGCTGGTTCTATCACCGGCTTCTGCCTGGCAATGATATAAGTGACAAAGCTCTGTTGATTTGAATTAATAGTCTCTTAAAAAGCAGAGGTTGGAGTTGACTCGAATGTTACTCTAGACCAGTGATGGGCAACCTTTTATTCCTCGCGGCACACCTTGGTGGTACCGAAACTGGATATGGCATTCAGTTTATGGCGATTTTAAATTTTTTGAAAGCATCTTAGTGTGCCGCGGCACGCAAATTGTCCACCACTGCAAATCCTCTACTCAAAATTCTCAAAACACTAAATCCTATCCCGAACCATCAAATCACTAAACATCTCAATTTCCTGTAACATCCTCAAAAATCGCATGACAGGTGAAATTTCTTTTCAGTTCAAACTTCATTTGCCGTAAGCACAGCATAATATGATGTCATGTCTTTATGCTAAAATTTATAATAATGTTAGCAGGTTGCTCTTTATCCTGATTGATTGCTTAATTTGATGTATTACTTATTGAACGGATGTAATTTTAGCAATAATTACTTTTTGAGTGTTAATTTAGTCTCATAAAGGAATAGATTGTAATCAGATAATGAAATATTTTAATTTATTAAACATAAATAAGAGTCAACTTCTGGCAATTTTGAATTTTAATTAGATTTTGTGACGCGATGGATGAGGATTGAAGTTGTTTGATGTTTTAGAGTCAAAATGACAGAATAATCGAGGGTTCGAATCTTAGTAGAGGTTGTTATCCAGTCGTTCATTGTCACTTACGGTTGTTATCTGTCGTTTGCAGTCCGTAATAGTTGTATCTGTCACTTTCAGTCCTTAACAGTCTTTTTTATTGTTCTTAGTAGTTCCCAATCGATCTCAGTAGTTTCAAGTCGTTGTCTGTCATTCCCAGTTGTTCTTAGTCCTCAACAATAATTTCCTCAACAATAATTTCCTGTCATTTTCAGTCATTTTTTGACTTTACCTATTTTCCTCCAGTGGTTTTTAGTCCTTAACAGACATTTTCTGTCATTCTTTAATGTTCCCTGTCGTTCTCAGTTATTCCTTGCCCTTTCTAGTTATCCAAGTCATCCCCTGTCATTCTCTGTTGTTTTTGAGCCATGTTCATACCTTGACAGTAGTCGTTTCTTGTCTTTTCCCTATCATACCCTATAAATCCCTATCTCTAAGCCGGCATGACTCAAATTAAGTGTAAAATTCAGTGTGATGCAGAACATACCACAGTGAATTCATGCCACTATCTTGACACCCACTCGCAACAATATGCCATGCAAAGACATTCCACAGAGCATTAGAAAAATGCGCTTTAAACCACCAATCAATTCCTCAAAAAATTACTCCTCAGAAATTACCTTACACAACATATCTCTCCCCTGTTAACTTGCAGATGAACTATGTATCACAATACACAACTTATTTTATGAACATAAAATATGATGAAAACATACAAGAAAAAAATATAAAATATAAAAAAAAACGAAAGAAATTGTTGGAGATAATTTAAATTAGCTTGTTATGCGTTCTCTCACAAGTCAGGCACCAATTATATTCGATTTATATCTTTTAACTTTTGTTTTATGAGTTTTTAAATGAAAAATTAACGAAACACAAAAGCTATTAATTTTTTTCGTGCTTTTTTTTTTTCGTTCGTCTGTTGAGACCACCAAGACGAGTTTCACTCAAAGCGAAGTAAGTAAAAAAAAAAGATCAACGAGGTTCGAAAGAAGTAAAAAAATAAAAAAAAAAATCAGCAAAATGAAAAATTTTCATATCCGATTGGTGTAATTGCAAAGTAGTTGAGTGATGTTGATCAGTCACGTTGATTTTTTTTTTTTGCTTCTCCTCGTGCTTCTTACTGCCTTTACATCTCGTTTGGTTGAAAATTGCAAAGTGAGCCTTAATTATAATTCTGTTACAGTTAATTAATGAAGAAATTGTTAATGGTTATTGGGCATTGAGGTAATTCTGTTTCGAATAAATGTAAGAAGGAAATTGAAATGTGATGTGAAGTTTTATTTTTATTATTTGTGGTCTGATGAGTTGGAAACGATTTTAAATTAGAGGAAATTTAAAGACTTAGTAGTGAATTAAATTTAATTAAGAGAATGGTAAGTAGAATTATAAGCTATTCTATATTATGAGCTTTGTCATACTGAATTAACCATTTACATAGTTTGCTTACTCAAAAAGGCTTATCTGCCTTCAATATACAGGGTATGATTTCAATAACGGATTTAAAATGTTCTGAATGTACAATCTAATCCTTGAATTGAAAACATTAATATTAGCAAATATCCTCTTTGTCTGTTTGAGAATTGCTTGTTGAGAACTAAAATTCAAAAATTAACGGTCATTCAGGATTTGAAAAGTAACGGAAGTTCAAATTTCAAATTGAAATTCAAAGTGAAGTTTGAACTTTTGGAATTTTTGGCGCACAAAACAAGGAATTTTCGCGAAGAAAATTCATTTTAGTTTGAATACTCAAGGAGAAAACATCTAAAGGAAATAATAAAGGCTTAATGTAAAGACAAATAAAATTAAAGAATTATTATAGGCTAACTATAAAGGAAAATTATAAAGCAGTACTAAAAAAGGATTTAAAGAAGTAATGAAGGATTTTCAACGATTACTTTTAAGTCCTAAAAGATAATGTACAACGCTATATTATGGTTATTAAAGGAAAACAGAGGAAAGTATCACACAATTCAGTTTTGGAAACAAATTGTTTTGACAATACCAAAACAAAATATTACAAGAAAAGGCTATGACAGTCGTACAATATAGTAGCAAAATCCACAACTCAAATTTCACCGATCTCAACAATTCTTTATCTAAATACAGAAGCAATACTAACATGATCCACTTGACAACTAACTAGAAAGTTCTTCAAAAAAATTAAATTTCAATTTCAAAAGTGCCCAAAGAAATCCCATTATTGTTCAACATTTTCAACATCATTTACTTGAAAATTAATCTTTTTTTTTGCAAAAAAACCTTAAATTAATAAACATAATATCATTTTCCAAAACACATGTTCTTCTCATCTTCATACCCCGTTCGCATTTTTCGGTAAGTACAACAAACAACAGAAAAAATTTGCAAAACATTTCTCAATAAATAAACGAAATTTGACCCAAAAACCAAGATGATGAGTTCAATATCGCTAAAAGATCATCGATTGATTGATTCAAAAAGTATCAAATTCCATTATTAGACTAAATTCCAAGTTCATTCATCCTTCAAAAGTCATCAACTTTCAACATTAAAATGCTCGAGCATTTATGATTAATTAATTAATCACAAAAAAAAACAATGTCTGATGAGGTTGCTGACGTATTTTCCATTTACGTCAATAACATAATTATTCAAGTTCCTTAACCTATGTGACAATATCTATCATTGTCAGGTGTTAACATGCACTATAAAAAAAATATATATATTTATTCCATTTATTATTCAATCTTAATAATTAAATCCTACATAAAGTGAATGAGTATATATGCATGCAAAAAAAAAAGACATATAAATACAATTTAATGACACTAATTGATGCCATAATATTTAATTTATCTATCACTCTATCTAACGTAGACTATAATTCATTTTAATTGATTTTATCGCGATGATCTTTCATAGTCGCTGGGTGTAATAATAAAAATTGTCTGTGCATAATAAAAACATGTTGATGGTCCTCGTGTTGTCTAGGGACTTAAGCGCATTTGTTTAGTAATCTTGCATTGATTGAAATGACAACCATTGGATTTTGCTTGGAAAAGTCGACTCGATTGCATATAAAATCCAAGTCGACTTTGAGCTCTGCTGACAACAAAAAGTTTCATGAAAATTAACAGTCGATGAGATTGAAATTTTCAAAGAATTTTGTGACAAACATTAAAAATTCGTTAATTAACAACTCTGCACATTGCATGACAATACAATATAATGTACTTAACCACAGATTGTATGTCACGAATCACACAAACCAGGTTGGCATGGCTAGAAAATAAAACTTTAGCAATCTAGATCATGAGTTGAGCTAGGACGTTTCGCGGCTGAGTGAGGGTGGATCAAACCACTGCACTCAGCAAACCTACAGTTTAAAGCTGGATCAGAATCACTTCATTGATGACGCTTTTATTAGCTTAGCTTAACTTGTCTTTAGCCTACAAAGTGAGGCTGTAAACCGCGTTTCTACTGCATATGATTCGAAAAAGGACAGCTGTAAAAGTTTCTCGGAATCTAGAACCTATGATGGGTTGGTCAGTATCACAATAATTAGGTACCGAAGTACGTAACCATACCGACACCGAGCCACTCGACTCAGAAGAGGAAATGAAACGAAATATTCATTAATTAAAGCATTAATAGATATTTTTAGTTACTAGAGCAAGCAATAATCCAGTAACTCGATAAGACGGAGCTAAAGGTTCAAAGAAACAAAGAAGGAGACGCTTTGATGCTCCAAAAGCAACATGGTGTAGAACAGTAATGCGGGAATGTCAATTAGATACCAAAACAGAGAATTTCTAAAAGATTTGTGATGTGGCCAGCAAAAGAGTCAAATGAAAAGCCTTTTGTAATAACATAAGCTCCAAATCGAAGCATGGTTTCAGTAAGTAAGTAACGTTTCAAATCCTAGTTCTCGAGCAAGTCTGATTACTGAGATCTTACACCTTACCCAGCCACCCGATCAAAGTGAAATTAAAACCCTCATTTTCCTACAAAATTGCACTTTACAAAAAACCAAGAGCTGAATGAAAAGGAATAGAAGGCAGCAAAAAAGAAAATATCATGTAATCTCTGTAACATAATCGTGTACATCATGGCGACAACACACAGATTTTCTCACTTGTAAGGCTTGTGTTTATGCCAGCTATTTTTTTTCTCATATCTACAATTTTTTTTGTTGTTGTGTTCTACCTTTCATGCCATGCTCATGCAATGATTTTTTTTCTTTCTTCTATTCGCCATAATATTTGCATCTTTTGAGTTGATTGCATGTGAAAGATATTAAGTGCATAGCACATAAAAATTGTATGTATGCGGAGACGTAGCCTAGCTAATTACATGCAATATTATTGTTTTTTATGCTTTTTACTTCTCCTTTTCATAATACACCATAATACATAATGTCGTGAATGTGCTCTGTGCATACGTTATGTTTACATACATGTGCATGTAAAGAAGCATAAAAGTGCAGTGGTTTATGATGGGGATATATGATATACCTTATGGAAGTCACTTATGGTGGCATTAAATTTTTAATGGAGCCGCCATTTTTAATTGGGATCTGTATGTGTACTGTCACCAAGAATTTTTTATGCTGCTGTAGCTCGTTATTGCGTTTTAATGACGAATAAGCAAATAGATGTTCGCTTTCATGAAAATATGTGAGCACTTAGAGAAAAAATATATATGTGTACACATAAAGTGCTCCCCATTTGAGCATATGGAATGCTTTTCTTTATTTTGCAATTTTTCCATTTGCTTTTAATTCCTTTACAATTGAATGTTATGTGAAAATGGAAGATTTTTTTATATTTTTTTACTTTTTTATTTCACAAAGTGCATATTGAAAATTCTTTTTCAGAAAAACAATTCTTAATACATGGTGCACTGTTAGTTATGTGCTCATGTGCTGAATTTTGTATGAAAAATTCATTCAAATTTTATCGAATTTATGGATTCTTTTAAATCTATTAGGTTCCTTCTTTGAGAGAATATAAATTTTTATAACGATTTTTAATGAATCTAAGGCAGCAGATTTTATAAAGCTGCAAATCAATTTTGAACAAGGAGGTATTAAAAAATGAAAATTGTGGTTTTTACTAAAGACAAATCATATCAATTTTGATCAAAAATAGCCCAACAATAAGTCACATATGACAACTACATCCCTACAGCTCTTCAAAGAATTGCAGGGATGTTAATTTCAATTAATTTTAACTTGATTTTATAATTACAATAAACTTAAAGCTGCATATAGAAACCTTCGGGTCTACAATTTGTATTAGGATTCGAACAACTTATGTTAACACGCATCTGGATGTATCCTCCGTCAAAAGGAGGCTCTAAGCACCACTTTCAATACATATGTTCCCAAAATTTTTTTAGTCAAGTCTCGCACTTTTTATCGTCGGATCAACTAAATTTTCTCGAATCAATAAAGTCGTCTTTCCCTTTTTACTCTTAAACGTTCACCAGATCACTTCTTCTGGAAAGCAGTCGACAGAAATGTCCGAAAATCCGAATCAAGTCTTAGGCTAAAGTCACGTTGGCTTTAGGTTGGATTTTCGTCCATTTCTACGCTGTGTTCTTTCCGAACAACAAAAGGATTTCTAAATTTGAAACAAAATTTGTACAAATTATCCATTTTTGAATCTAACAGACATTCTCTTCCGAGAACTTAAGATACAACTGGTCAAATAAATCCTGTCTACTCGAGAAAAAAACCTATTCAGATACATTTAAAAATTAAGTTCAAATTATAGTTTAATAAGAAAAATTTTGAACAACATTTTGCATCAGGGAGAGTAAGTTGATAATCACAGAAACAACAAAGAATTTAACTATTCACATATGCATCAAGAAACTTGCAGAAATTTGCACTTCAACTTCTTTTTTTATTAACAAGGAAAACTTTGTTTAAGCGCCATGGTTGCTTAATTTCTGAAATAATCCTTGACTGAAACTAGGCTGTGTTGATTATGAGTTTTGCTTATTCTTAGGCTTTTATGATTCTCGAGGTTTGTGAAACTCTCAAAGAATATATCCAACTATACTCAAAAAATTCATAAGGCATAATAATTCGCTCATATGATTTTTCAAGGCCTTTAACAATCCTCTCATATGCATCCCAATCCATAACACATCAAATGCAATAACAATTCACTCACAATTATGACAATATCCACAATACCATCAAGTTTTTTTGGAAGTTTCTTTTTATATCCAATAAAATGTTTTAATTGGAATTTTATTTTGTCGCTTCTCAGAATCTCATTAAAGTTGATATTTTCTTTTTTTATTCCATTGGAAATATTTTTTGTTATTGCCATTTTCTGTGTTTTTTGTACGAAACAAGCCATAAGCAGACATCAGCAAATCGACAAAACTGATGTATGAGTAAAATACCGAAAAGTAAATATTTTTTCATATGTGTATAGCTCTTATTTCTTTCAAACAATTAAATCGAACAATGCAATGCAATTATGTCGGTTTTCATCGGATCAAAAATGGCAATACATAAAAAAAAATGCTGATGCTTTTCTTGGAAGCGACGAAAGTGCATTCCAAATGTTATCAACACTCGAAAAACGCTATCGAGTGAAATAATTTCATCACATTACAATTTGGTAAAACAAGTGATAAATTGTGGTATGAGAAACAGACAAACAAAGAGCGAATAAGATGAATCAGATTAGATTCAAGTTACCATAATTCACAATGTGCAATTTTACAATGTGATATCATGCTGTGTCATGTGAAATGGGATGACCATACCAGCCATCGTCAGGTAAATATCAAGTTTAACGAGAATTGTTCAGCTATTATTGATGTTATTACATTTAATGATTGCCATCTGCCAACATTATTCATATTATCATTAGTGATAATCATTAGTTAACGCGAATCTTGTCATCCCATAATATATCGTAAATGTTCCTTTTTGCTACATTCTTCGTCTTCATCATTTGAAGGAGGCCTTTATGTGT
Organism: Chironomus tepperi; assembly: GCF_022539635.2. Lineage (NCBI taxonomy): Eukaryota > Metazoa > Arthropoda > Insecta > Diptera > Chironomidae > Chironomus > Chironomus tepperi. The sequence goes on along the minus strand of NW_027226204.1, from coordinate 465,639 downwards.
GGCATGGCGTGATTAAATATGGATTGTGTTATTCTGGGTTTGTCTGGATGTCTGATTAATGATGGTTGTGGATATGTGATCAGATTGGATTTAATATCAAGGATTTTCTGAGAAATTTTAGTGTATCATCTCTATAAGAGATCAGAAGATCATGTTGTGGAATTGTTGTCAGTATCGTATAGGGTAAGCTATCTATCAGCTCTGCAGAGGTATTGACATTTTAAAATGGATTAATAGACTTCGATGGGATGGAAATATTATAAAATAGAAAGCAAAAGATCACGATGGTGTCCAAAGAACTAAAGCTATAAAAGGAAGTTATTGATGGAGGCAGTATTGTGTTTAGTACTAACAGTTGCAATTTGTACAAGCTTTGTGATGTAGCCAGTAAAAAAGTCAGATGGAAGGCTTTTTGTAATAAACTAGGCTCCAAATTGCATCATGGTTCCAGTCAGTAAGTACTAACAGTTGCGAGGTGAAAGTCAATCAGTCAGTTAAAGTCAATCAGTCAGTTAACACTTAAATAGAGTCTTAGGTTACAATTCATTTGTAAGAATAACGAAGAAAGTAACTAGACATGATAAAGACTAAATTTTCTGTAAATTTGTATATTAAGGTACAGAGCTAGCAACAGACTCAGATAAAAAGGCTTCTGCTCTAGCCTAAGCTCCTCATGGATACAAGGCATATACTTAAGTCATAACGATCCACCCGGATGATTCAATGCTCATGAATTTGTCACAATATTGAGCATATGCAATTAATTTCATGGATAAAAGTCATAAGCACGCTCATTGTCTATACGTGATTATGCTCATTGTCTATATAAGAAAGGTAAGAGAGACACCTCCACAAAATCCTCAAAATATCAAAATATCAACCAATAATCATCACCACACTCCCATATTTCCAAAAATGCGCTCAAGTCCACAACATCCACCATCAATCCCATCAATTGTCCACTCATTCTCTGCTCGTACCAAGAAAAATTAAAAAAAAGTATAAAGATAATATGTGTTTCTGTTAGTGCATATTATTTGCATCATCATCATCAACATCATCGATATCGACATCGTTTGCACACACGGACAGAACACAAGAAATAAAACAAATAAAAAAAAAACTTGACTGCAAGTTAATTCCTTCTTCTTGGCAGATCTCTTTAGTTATTGCTTAGTCGTTTATTGCAAACGATTGTAAAAGCAGCAACAGCACGAAAAATTAAAATGAGCCTTATTTTTATTATTATTTATATCGCTTTCTGGTGCGGTCTAACTGGGCGATCTCGAAAATTATTGTATTTTTTTTTTTTTTGTATTTCCTTCTTTTTCTTCCATCATCAACATCATCGAGAGTCAGGCAGGGAGAGAGAGAGACAGAGAAAGGGAAAAACGAGCGCCTTCTGCATTTGCAAGGTGGAGAAAAATCACCGTGGGGTCTCTGAAGGCTCTTTTTGGATGATGATAATTTCTTATGTTGTTTTTTTTATGCTATATGGCCCACCCAAAGCCACTCTCTTTCTCACTCAAGCTTCGCTGTTTATTTTTTTTTTATTTTCTCGTCTCATAAGTAATGTAATGAGTAAATCGAGATTCCTATAATTTGATAATAATGTAACAAAATTGTTCGTGTTCATATCTTTTCAGCTTTTGTTAGGTTTCTCTTCTTTGCCTGACTCTATACTTTTTTGCATCGTCATTTCATAGTTTTTTTTTGAGTACTTTACCACAGTCGAAGTAATAAATCATTTAAGCAAATCACGAGCATCGAATTGTTACAATTCTTTTTCTTTTTTTTTCTTGTTTTTCCACACAGCACAAACTTCAAAACTTAACTACCCGTATCATTTTTTTTTTATGATGAGCAAATGGCTTTACAACAAAGTAACAAGAAGATGATGATGAAAAGCGAGAGATGAAAACTAGTTGGTAGGAGTAGGCTGGATGTGGATTAATTAAAGCGCATTTATTTTATGATTTATGTAAAATAAATTTTTTGTGAGATTCTATGTTATTTACTTACTTTGCTGAACATACAAATGAAATGTGATTTATGGCCTCCCTTACATGGCGCCTTACATGGACTGAAATTAGCAATATTGCTGGTCATCACTAGAATTTCCCGAAGTCTCGGGTTTTGATGCATTTTTGAGACTTCCTAATAAACTTTGCACTCGGTCTTAGCGACCATTTACCATTTTCAAAATCAGTTAATCGTAAATTACTAACCAGCACTTTTTTGGATAAAACCTTTATTACTGTATGGTCATGAACATTATGCGAATCATTTTTCATATGAACAACATATTTTGTACTTTTTGAAACATCTTTCAACAGTGGGAATTGAACCCACGTACTCACAATCGAGACAGTTGCATATTTTTGATCAATTGCCTAACCACTCTGCTATAGAGGTCTTTATCATTTATTGGCTTATTCACCTACATATGACTCGATAACTCACATTCAACTCTTCTTCGATACCAGCTGCTCGGTACACTCTATGACAGTTAAGGACAACCTATCTTGTATAAAGGTATAACGGTCTAGTGTATCACGGCACACAGGTTATCCAACACTACACCAAGAAGGATAACTAATCAGCAATGTGGCATTCTAACGCACAGACAGGACGGGGTCTTGGAACGCAATTGATCTGTACTACCAGTAGCATAAATAAGTCAACTAATGAACAGTCAGTCAAACTAAAAACTAGCTTCTATCCCTTTGAAGAAAAGTGAACTAAATATACTATTGTATATCTATTAAGTCGATGAGAAACGTCTTACTTAATATTTTTATTATATTAAGGAGGAAGGCAATTCAGTCATGTGTTTAATGGATTAATTCCTATTTTTTCATCGAGTGGATTTTTCGGAGTTAGTTTTTATACAGAACAACCAATATTTTTCCTATTAATTAATTTGTTAGCTGTAGATTTAGTCTTTAATTAATCATGATTAAGTTGCTATAGGAACTCCAAAATAAAATGTATTTAGTTCAAGTAGATTGGAACATCTACACGAAAAAAAATTGATGTAATGCTTGAAATAATCATTTTAAAAATGAGCTTACGTCAACAATGATATATCCAACTGAGAAAGCAGAGATAAATGAATATGATCGGTAGTCAACTGCAGGTATGATTTTAATGTATATTAAGAATAAATGTGGCATCTCAAAGTTCAAAAGTTATGAGATAAATAATCAATCATTTGCGAATGGAATTCGATAATCGAGAGGTGAGAAGGTTTGGTTATGAAATCTGGGAATGCTGAATTGATTTTTGGAGTTGCAGATTTTTGAGGAAGACTGGGAAAGTACGGAAAAAGAATTTTCTTTAAAGAAGGATTATTTTTGCTCAAAAAAGAGTTTTGTGAATGTTTAAATTGAATTTGTTGTTTTTGGCAGGACTTTTTACATGTCAGTCAGATTTTAGCAAGGATTGACAGATTATTTAACCAAATCTTTGAGTTCTGATGATTCAAAATTGATGGAATATTTCAAAATGTTCTTAAATTTAAAAAAATGCCTACCTTGATTGGCTTGAATTTAAAATTTGATGAAATCTTCTTTTTGAAGAGAAATTTTGAAAACTTGATCCAATGCAAGTTAAAAACTACATGCTGCATTCTTTATTGATTGATATTTAATGCACAACTATTTACTTTAACACTTATTAAGAATCTTTCTACACTTTTTAATATACACAAAATGAAAATTTACAATGAAAATTGTTTGATTTAATTCAAAGTTTGCAATGATATTTGAGATCAATTTCTTTAAGTCTACAGATTTTTGAAAATTTTAACCGAAATTACCCCAGATTTTGTATGAAAAAGTTGATTCCATTTCATGCTCAGTCCAAGTTGACTTCCAGGCTTTAAGTTCAAATTCTGCTTATAACTATATTGTTCAAATAATTCACTTAAAATCAAAAATCCAAAACCTCTATAAATGACAGCCATGAAAAATCTCAAACTCACTAATTATATCAAGTCAACCTATCATTATTCCAAAAGCTAATAGAATTGACAATTCTGAGAACCAAACTTTCTGTTGACTTTCTTCCATCTTTATCATTCCAAAAAAATGAAACAAAACAGAAAGAAAATTTTCCATCCAAAATCACAAATCACACAAAATTGACTTTCTACTTCCCCACAAAAATTACATTACGAATTTCAGTTAATGAAGCTTTATGAGAAAGATAAATATTTACTGAAAATCAATTCCATTCATTCTCTTCATCCAAATTGATGAATCCTCTCAGTTCTTTTACTGATTTCGTTAGGATCAATTTGATTAGAACGTGTATTCAATTCTAAATTAATTGTTTAAAAATCCATGCTGATAACAACTGCAAACTAAAGTTTGAATTCTTTTTCGAAATTCTTCGTAGACAAGCAATTAATTTTTTTGGGAACTAAAGATAAAGGGACGAGAGAAGTATTTGCAGTATTTATCATATGAATGAGGATAAAATTTAAAATTAAAGGAATATACAGTCGTAAAAATCAGATTCGTATACAACGATGTGCCAATCCCCCTCAATTACTCTCTACTCAATGTCTAACGCAAACGAAGCATTTAGGAATATTGATTGTGCAAATAAAATTGATACAGCATATCAATTGCAAATATCTTTAGCAAACTTCTATTGTTAATACGCTAGATTGAATTGTGATTTAATTTCTATACCATATAGTCGTCGTTGTGAGTCCCTCACTATCCATCTCTCTCTCTCTCTCCCTTTTTATCCTTCTCGCTCAATCGATGTACATATGGACATACGTGCAGATCTATCTCCTTTATGTTTTGAACTCATGAGGGTTGCTCGGTGCTCAGGCCAGTGATAAACAATGGGAAAAACGAAGGAGCGATTGGTAACAGTAATTTTTGCAGGGATTTTAGAAGTTTTGGAATGGTTGTATGAAGTTGGACAGTGAGTGTGATAGAAATGTTGATTTGACGTGGTGCTGTAGACCTCAAATTGGAGTATATTCTGTGGATATGGAGTAATTGATGAGAAATGATGCTTCTAATGAGTTGGAGTACCAGAAGTGTCAGGACAATGCTGAATATTCTGTGCAAAGTTACTTAAAAATGAGAACTATCGGAGTCCTAGCGGCATGATGCAGCGGTAGAAATCAGCCTTCATTGCGCCGTTAGTGCAACTTGCCGTATTGCCGTAAATATGGCAACGTAGCTGTGCCTTGGCAAAGTTACTTAAAATTGGCAATGACAGGATTCCTAGCGGAACGATGCGTGCGAAACCCATTTTTCAAGGTAAGCACGAGTCAAAATCAGCCTTCAGTGTGTCGTTAGAGCAACTTGCCGCCTTGTCGTTAATTCGACAACGTAGCTGTGCACTGGAAAAGATACTTTAAATTGATAATGGCAGGCATGATGCGTCGAACCACAAGCATGGGTAAAAACCAGCCTTTAACTTGCCTTCATGCCGTTAATACGACAACGTAGTGCCCAAGCAAGCATATGTGTTGCTCGGGAATTCCGAATGCATTCCAGCCATCCAAAGTTTAAGAGACACATGCAATAGTTTTAACAAGATCTAAATATCAAGACATTAACAAAATCTTAAAATCCTTTAAAAATCTTCCAAAAAGTCGTCAACAATTCCTCCCAAAACCTCTGAATGGCATCCTTCTTCTCTCGCTTTCTTCTCATCTACCATCAGTTAGATATCATCAGGAAAAGAAAGAAAAAAGAACTTTTTGTTTGTGTTTATTCCACATTCTTCTTCAGCACAGAGCACATATTTGAAATCATCAGAGAGAAAATCGATACCTTTTTGTTTTACATCTATCGAATGTACAATAATAAAATGTACATACTTACATATGGCAATAATATGAAGCAAGAACGTAACAAAATGAATTCAAAAAAACTTTCTGAATAACTTTTTTTATTTTTGAGGGTGGACAATGGCAAAATTCATTCTACGTACGTTTTGGAATATATCATTGAGGAATTTTTGTCAGGTTTTTCTGTTGTCCATGTGCAGTTAGTCGGATGGTTTGTGGATTGAATGGAGGAAAATTGGGAGAAATTTAGAAAAAACCCTTTGACTGACTGTTGACAAAGAGTTTGGGAGGCTTTGTTTGGGGATTTTGAGGATTAGTAAGGTACATCATGTAATCACACCCGGCGATTGGATACACAGCATAATGTAGCAGCCATTAAATGCTATTGCGGAGTTTAGGTACTCGTCGATGAGGCGGCGGTATAATTAGAACTACATGACACATACAGTTGCTTTCTTTGTACAAGTTGATTTCGGAAATAGTCGATTCTGAGCCTATCAATCCTTTGCCTGATTATGGCCTGCCTTCGGACAAAGTGGTTTGTATACCTTTTTACTCTATTCTTTAAAATACCTATCCCAGCGCATAGCTTGAACGCCAGTGGTGTATTTAGCGTTATCAGAGGATACCACAAGAAGATAAACACTTGACATTTAGTCAGCTTCAGGTCAGACTTCCCAATTTCAATTGTGAAGATCCTTGACAGATCAACAAGGCCGTTGTCTGACAGAAAGTAGAAATATTGGCATCTGGTAGAATTCGAACTAAGTTCTTTGATAAATTTATATGATTTCTTACATATGATCTGTATATTGCACATTCAATCAGCACAGAAGGCTCTTCTCTCGATTCAGTAGATTTGTCTCCAAATAACTTAATATCAAAGGTCGAAATCGACACGAATTTTGTATGAAAAAGTCGAAGTCGACTCAACTCCATACAAAATCCAAGTCGACTTCAAGTTCTGCTTATGATACCATATGCCTCAAGTATCATTCCAAATTCTACAAAACAAAATCAACATACAAAACCTCACAAAACCCCCACAAGGACATCAAAAAAATAAAAGAAAAAGAGTAAAAAAAGAATCGCATTTTGACGATAACAGCAATTTTCATGCATATGCTTTTGTTTTTATTCCTTTTTATCGCTTATATTTGAATATGCTTATCCTATTATAATCTCGACCGACCCGAAACGAGGAGATTTTTTTTTATTCCTCTGTGTCTTTCTCTTCCACATGTAAATATTCAACAAAATTTATGAATTTCATGTTTATATGTTTCGGGGGGATATGTTTGTAAGTGACTCTCGACTATATGGACAATTGCCATCTACGCTTTTATGTTGGAATATTCCAAAAGTAAAAATGTACAATTTATATATATTGAGAGGACGGAGAATAATAGCAGTGACTACAGAGAATTATGAAAGGAAGATCGACATCATTTTATGAATTAACCAAATGTATTCAAAAGTCCTTGAATGTAACAATTGGACTTCTCATACTTATCATCCTACTACATCCAATATGCATATGGAGAGTTTGCAGTATGAAACAAAACAAAGCGATTATAATCATCATTTTTCCACACACAAACGTTTATTGTTCGGATAGAGTTCCATCATCATATATGCAAATAAATTTGTCTCCACACATTTAGCATACTGGAGTGTCTGCTGCTATTTTTCCATAGAAATTTTATCCATTCGCTATTCAATGCTATTACACTCATAGCCATTCACAGAAAAAATGGCGACTTGAAAGAATTTTGCTTGCTGCTTCTCTTTCTTCATGATGTGAATTGAAAATAATTTTAATAATTTCAATGGAATTTTTCATGCTCATAAGTATGCTCTTGCTGGGTATATGTTAGATGTCAATGGATTAAGCAGAAAGAAAGAAAGAGAATTATAATTATATCGTTGGGATGTTTATGCGTTGATATGCACAACATCCATAGTGATGCACTGAATTAATTTCGATGAACTCAATTAGATTAAATTGAATTTGAATGAAAGTGAACATAAAAAAATTGAAATGTGCTTGCCATACATACGCGTGTGTGGGTCTGAAAGTTGAAATGATGAAAAAAAATAATATATAATCACATGAGAACAGCTATGATGTCTTAGAAACAGTTAAAAAAACAGAAAATTACATTTTTGTGGGTAGCTCATTAAAATCATTTAGTTAAATGTACGATCTAAGTAAGCTAAGTGTGTGGTATTCTCTGTTTTTATTTTGTTTCTTGAACTTTGTGTAATTTAAAGCTAATTATCGATATTTAGTAGCACAAGGCTAGTTGAATTACGGTAGTTTATGATTTAAGAAGCTTCTAATGAGATGATGAAGCAATTGAATTAAATTTTTGGTTTGCAATTTTATTTGAAAATTAGAAATTTAGGTTTTTTCTTGTTGATTTTGCAGTTAACAATAGGGTCAGTGACAGTCACGTTCCAGTCAATTTGTGAAACTATCTGAGGACGAAAATGGATCAAGAAATAAGTAAGTAAATTGTTGATTTTCCAAGATGGTATGACGGTTGTTACTCTTATTAATTTTAATTGATGCCGTTCTTGCAACTTTGTAAGTATTGGCAATGGAGTTTATTAGCAAACAGCTCAATTGACCGATATAATGCGGCAAATCGAATATTGCACCTTAAAACTGGCAAAATCAGTCGTCATCATGCCGTCGCGACTTACCATTAATATGACAACATTACGATACTCTAGTGAACACAGTGTGGTGTTGGGGAATTCAGGAGTAATGTGGACAAAATCAGTTTCAGAGGAGGCCGGCATCGTAAAATTTTTCAAAGTGAGCAGTCTTGGATTTGCTGGATATATATTATTAGGAGAACTGTAGAAGCTTCATTAAATAAGGTCTTCAAGTTTCATTTTGGAGATGACAACAGATCGCTAAAGTGCGTGAAGTACTCATGAACAGAAGTTGTTGATAAAACAGTTGTGTTCTTTGAATTGTCAATCATCAAATAGCAATCAGTGAACGAGTATCTGGATCAACAGTGATGAAGGTTAACTAAACGACATCCCTATCTCAAACCGAGCCCTAAATTCGGTTCCAGACGCGATGAAATAAATCTGAACCTGCAATAATGCCTGGTATTGATGATCATTGAACCAAGTAAGTGATGATAAGTTAGGTCATAGTATCCCGAGCGGCACAATATGACATTGAGTCAAAATTAGTCATCATTTTGTCTTCAGAGCAATTTGCGCCTTACCATCAATACAGCAACATAGCGATACCCTAGCGAACACGTTGTGCTGCTCAGGTATAAGTAGTGAGGCATAAGTGTGATATATTGAAACTTCACACCCAGCCTATATTACCGAGTATTCACATTACCTGCTAATAAACATCCGAAATCCAATTAAAAAACCACATTAAGTAAATAAAGCATTGACACAACCTAATACTTATTCCTAATAATAGAATCACCTTTCATTGCTTTGCATCTTGATATGAGCAACAATGTTGCAGTGAGATACATAAAACTTAACGCAAATGATTTTTCTACAGCTACACTTCTCATTTGCTATTTTAAATTTCAAATCAAAAGGAAAAAATCTCATTTGTGGATGTAATTTCATACCTAAGCTTGCTATTATCTCACTTTCTACATTATTTTTAATATTAAAAAAATAATTCAATTCATCCTCATGCATTTTAAACTACAATTCTTGTTATATATTGCAAAATAACATGTGTAACATATACAGTACAAGTATTTTATTATTATTCAATACACAAAATCAGCATGTCGAATCTCATTTGCTTCGGTTGGTAATAATTTGCTTATCCAGTGAGCAAACAAATCTGAACATATAGAGTCTTATAAAGGAAGGAATAAAAAAAATTCAATTCTGGTATAGAGTACAAGTTTGTGACTTTTAACATACATACAGCATCAAATCGAATTGAGACTAGGGTGACATTACAAATACTTATGGTTGTGATTCGAGACGGAAGGAAATGACAAAACAATAACGATCACGTGGCGTTAAGTGATTGTTTGTTCCATAAGACTTGACTATTGAAGTCATATTCAGCTCTTGCCACCATTAAAAATAATTTCGTGTACATTCTTATGCGCCATAATTAGCCTAATGCAAAATTGGCACCATTTTTTTGAGTATTTCAAGTAGCTTATTCAGTTCCTTTATTTTTTTTGCACATGGCTAATAAATATGAAGTCATACACTTCTGGCAGTACAAAAATAGCAAATGTAAGCACTTGTAGAAAAGTTATGGCTAGAAAAGGTCATTGCTATGATTTTATAGCTTATGATACATGTATATATGTGTGTATAAAATGAAAAAAGACTGTAAAAGGAAATGCTTTCTTATGAGACGACACAAATTCCAATAAATTCTAGTGCTAAAAATATATGGGGGGTGTTGCTATGACTACGACATAAGGAAAAATCACATTCTTTGGGTATGCTGTGTATAAGATGTGAAGAAGATTCACTCTTAAAGTGTCCAAATCGCTTTCTTTTCATGCTCCTTTCAATGGGCGAAAGGAATTCTATTTACACAGATGCAGGGTTGGAGATTTGGAAGACTTTCTTGTGGATGTGATGGAAAAGAAACCATTTAATGTTCAGACTCATATTGCTGTTTGAGGCAGATTGCACTTAGAGTTAGGACTACAGACATTGTTAAATTTATCAAAGAGTTTGGAATCCTTTACAATGGCGATTCACGACTGTTTGTAATCTATATTCTAATGAGCTACAGTTTATATTGGAATCCGAACCACTCCTTGGACAACATTATCGTCTTAAATAGGTTCCAATGCATTTAATTCAAAAACGGACAATTATAGTTTTCCCATGCCGAGTTTTGAACCTATTATCGCTAGGTTGGTGTAGCAATTAAGTTCCTAATAACAAAGCTACTGATACATATACGAAATCATATGATTCTTGGCAATAATGCTTATGCTCTCAAGTTTAAGGGTTCTCGTTGCTGAGCCCAAGACTTCTCAATCACTAACAGGCAAAGAATCTGCTTTCGTAGTCCAGAAATGCAACTACAGTACCTAAAATCGGTCTCTTTGCCTGTTAGGAAATCTTGGTATTGAGAAGAATTTCCTGATAGTTTTGGTTTCAGCCGCAGTTTTCAGGAAACCCACCTCAAGTCCATCAGATAGAAATAAATTTTGAAGATTTCAGAATTTTTCATTCACTAAGTTTCGAACCCATGGAACTTTGTTTAATGAGTTATAAATAATTAAGGAGTTAAACCATTGGCCTAACAATAATTTTTAGATCTTATGATTCTTGACAATAATGCATATTTTAATCTTTCAAGTTTGGTGATCAGTTGAAAGGTTCTCGTTACTGAGAGAAAAATGAATCTTCATTTTTCGCGATCACTAACAGACAAAACCAGTCAATATGCTTTCGTGGTACAGAAATGCTTTGATACCTATAGTACCTAAAAATATTACGGTATCTTTGCCTGTTAGAGATTCACCTGGATTTTCGACTCGAGAAGAATTCCTTTATAGTTTAGGTTTCGGCCGCGGTATTCGGGAAACTCTTTTCAAAGTCCATCAGATAGCAATAAATTTGGAAGAATTCACGAATTTTTCATTCACTAATGTATTCGATCTAGCCATGAACTTGAATGTTGAGTGAAACTTGTCAAAAATTGGAGATTTAATCCACTGGTCATTTTATTTTTGACTTTGAGGTTTCTACCAAAAAATACTGCACGTTGAATTTTTGAACAAATTTTTCAAATCTAGATCATAGTGTACTAGAGAAACCTTAACATAACCTAAAAATTCTCAGTTTAAGATGTCCAAATGACCCAATTGCACCACTCTGTCCATCACACAATACAACATGCATGAACATAAAGTAATATTGCTCAATTTTGGAGATGGAAAAATTTCATTTAATATGTTTTGTTGTTGTTGTTGTTGCGCATATGAGGAATAGAAATGAAATGAAAAGATATTTTTCCCTCATCATAAATAATATATATGGTCATGAAATGGAATTTCTTGCTTTGCTATTCTCAAGACGAAATTGAACTATTCTTATACTGTTTTGTTGCCCTCCTTATTTCCATTCTGTTCAGTCAGTTTCATTAGAAAATAGAGATAAACATGCATAAATGTGAATGAAAAATTACTTTATTGATAATAATAGAGACAAGGAGAGAGTGAGATAAGAATGTACAAGTGATGACTTTTACAGACACTAGAAAAGTTTGTTTTGTGACAAGTTGAATAATGGGAATGTTGGAGATAGTTTGGAATAAAAAAAAATCGATAGGAAACTATGATGATGAATTTTTTAGATGAATGAATCTTGAAGTAGAATGAATACTAAGTAGATCTCGATTCTTTTTGAAGATAAGAGGTTTAGTCACTCTAAGAAGTGATAGATCATCGGTTTGGTTGGTGTTTTTGACTATAATTAAGAATACTACTGAGTGGACAACTTGACTTAATGTCTCGTTAACAAACATACCAACGGCCGGTTAATGACATGTTTTACGGAACGATCCGGAGAAAATGCTGTATTAATTTGACATCATGTCAAGTTGTCTACTCAGTATTATGCTGCATATGACCTTTATCTTGCCTTTATCTATAGAAGCTATGATTTGAAATAGGACATTTTACTTTATCCAGATTTGAACTTGTGAGTCTAAGTGATTAGATGACGTAGTGGCTTCGTTCTTCGAGATTTGATAATCATACATCAATCTAGCGATCATAGGTTCGAGACGTCGGAAATGTTTCAGATGTCCTGGCAATTTTGTGGGCAACAGGCCCAGGGCTGTAGTTTTCCGATGCTCAACAATATGCTTGCCAACCCCAGAAAGTGCTCGACATATAAATGGCCAATAATCCTGCCCCAGGCCAGTCTTGACTCTCGCACCAGTCCAAAAACCTTTTAGCTATTCAGGTCTTTGAGATCCAGAGCTGCGCTAGGACGATTCGCGGTTAATGATTGTTTTACGAGTGAGGGTGCGCCAGACCACTGCACTCAATAGATCTACAGTTTATAGTGAGACCAGAACCACTCATTTTATGACGTTATTATCAGCTTATTGTCTCGCACTAGTCCAGATTAAATGAATACCAACGTTAGATCATAGTCAAGCAGACCTAAGAGCAGTTTTTGGCCATTTCTACATTTTGAGCTCTTCAGACTCCTTATATCCGATGGAACCTCCTTCTAAACGATAGAAACAAATCAAAAGTCAACTACGTCAATTACTCCCTGCAAAAAAAGCTGTACCCAAGTCACGGGAGGAATTAAACATGATCTTAACAATCTCTCGATTTACTAAATTTTACTCTAAATTTCACTTCCTAACTAAGTCTATGCCAATTCCAAAAAGTCAACAAAAATATCCGTCAACATAAACTAAATCACCAACAAAAAGGCAGTCGACATAAAAATTTTTCACAAATGTCGAAGCCAAAAATAAAAGTTTCCAGTTACACATAAAATTGGAGGCAATAAAACAAAAAAACAAAATTGACTCAACAAATTACAGCTTTCACGGTCTTTAAACTCTTAGCAATTAAATGATGAAATAGAAAGTATCAATTTTTTGAAGAAATACATGAGCATGTCTCACAAATGTCTCGACATGTGTATTTCTGCTAATTTCAATATATATAAAGTTTTAATGTCCGTTCTTCTTGTTTCGGCAATGTGTCACTTCACATTTGATATGATGATTTGGAGTGTAATAGGAAATCCATATGAAGGAGATTGAAATGTGAGATTTATTTATGGCAAACTTTAAAATTTATTTACTACTTTTGGCGAGACGATTAACATTCCATATTAATTAGTAAATAGCTTGAAATTGAAATATTGGAAATAATTTATTAGAATTGAATTTTGGAGTTGATCTGCTGGATATTGGTTAGGGTGAGATCACAAATGATGTAGGTAGGAAAATTAGATTTATTGTATGTTAATCCTCAATTGTATTGTGGATTCTCGTGCGTAGGCACATTTTTTTGTAGGAGGATTGACACCCAAACTCTCAACTTCTTCTCTTCTTTGAATACGCCTCTGTACTCGATGTTGAAGCTACGCAGACTTTTCCAATTCTGTTAAACTTTTAAGAAACAGACAAGATTGGAACTGGGACAAATCTGAACTAGACATTAGAAATTCTAGGGCTTGCCAAAACACTCCGGACCTGCGAAATTAAGACTTTGGAGTACTTACGTTTTAGGAATTTGGATTGGCACCTCTAATTCCCTCTACTTATATACTTACTTCGCTGGCTGTACATATCAATTGAGATCCATTGCTTTCCTCAGTTGGCGCCTGAAACTGGCTCTATCGCTGACTACCGCTTGCTAATTACCAATTCCAAGTGTGATACTAATTCCCTTTAGTTGTATTCAATTTCATGATTCAGTCCATCTCAGCATTGAAAACCCTAGATTTACATCACAAACGAATAAACCCCTAGAAAGCTTATTAAATCACATTAAATTACTGTCAATTAGTAGTTTTTATGAGCTGTTGTAAATATGTGTAGCATTAGAAATAACTGTAACAGCTTCCTGTTTTTAGCTAATGTTTTGTGCTATTTCTACAGGTTTTGAGTATGTACTATGAAATATAAAACTCCATTTAAAAATTATTAATAAATACAGCACGTTAACAGTAATCCTTAAATATGATGAATACCATTGAATAAGAATTCCACATAAGTACTTCCTTACTTTCTTAGCAAGCACACATGTCAGATCATTGACGCATTCAGAAATTGTGGATAATTAACTCTTTTCGTACTCAACTTCTGCAAAATTTCAAACCAATTCTACATACTTCATGCTTATTTTTAATCTTTTATATCTCGAACAGCAAAATGTATACTCTAAGGCACCGGTACATAGTGGTGTGAACGATAAGAAGCGATTTTGCTCTGAAACAGAGCCTCTAAAAGCACAGTGACTTCGTGGTAATTTCATGGTACCGTACTCAAACAGTACACGGTTCTCGTTAGGGCAACGACGGCGATTTAGACCATGTTTTATGGCAAATAATGCACGCTAATTGTATTGCTCCATAAATTTGAATATTAAAATCTGAAACTAATCCGAACTTTTACGTACCTTACTAATATTATACCGAGTGTCAAAATGAGGCAAACTAAATTAGTTGCAGTAAAATTGAGTGAAAATCCGTCGTTAATGTGCTGTTTGGGTAACTTTGGGTCTTACTGTTAATACGGCAATGCAACAATACCCTGGAACACAATGTGCTGTTCGAGTACGAGACCAAGATAGCATACCCTTTACATTTTAAAGCTGTACATGTTTAAGAAACCTATATTTACTGTCCATCTACTCCAAAATTCCAGGAACTCCCCAATATCTTTCATTAAAAAATAATTAAACTTCAATCAGTTCAATGATTCTATCCAAAACTCATTTTGCTGTCCAATAGAAGCTTACATGTAAATTCTCATGCAAAAATAAGAACATTATTAAAGGACTGACTATATTATTAGAAATTAAAATTGATTGTTGATCAAGAAGACAAACATCCCACAATATTCACAAAAATAAGAAGCACAAATCGTTAGTCGTGCATGACAAAAGAATCTTCCTTATACTCATAATTTTTCATAATAAAATTTAAATTTCCAATGAACCTTAAATTATTTAAATTTTTATTCTTATGTACTCACCTTCTCCGTAACATCCAATAGTCTTATAAGGGTCGCCTTTATAGGAAATTAAAATTGTTCTAAGAAGCTCAAAAACTCCTTAAGGAATCAACATAATTTCCTCATTCTCTATTAAAAATTCATTTTTTTCGCATAAATTTTTTAAGAACATAAATTTATGACCACTCAGCATTATTCAAATGAAGCTTTCCTATGTGTGTGTGGCAAATGAAGAAGGAAGAAATTATAATTTTCATAAGAAAAATTAAAAATTAATTGAAATTGAAAAGTATAAAGAAGTTATTATAAGCACAAACAAATATACAACAACACATGATGAGAAAAGAATATTAAAAGATTCGGAATTTTACGCATCATTAGCTGAAAATAATTACCATTTCAACTAATTTGCAAAGTCTATGGCGGCATGATTGCATATTTTTTTAATTATGCGTATATTAATAAAATCAAGCTTCTTCATTCAGGGCTTGTATGGATGACATTACAGGAATTTTGAGTATTAAGCGCATTTTTGTCTTGTGAGTAAAGAAAGCTCTTGATGTAGAATAGAAAATTATTCTTAAGGTTAAATGAAGAGTTCAGGAGATATGTTAGCCTTATAAGCACCATTTGAATTAAGCAAGGGTCAGACACTCCAAAAGTACATTATTGTACTTATTCTGTATGAAGAATTACAGTATGTTACTTTACCATTGTATTAAAAGCTAAGTAATCTTGAATTTTGCATGAAGTCGAGTGGAATTGAGTTGACTTTCTCAAGCAAAATCTGAATCAACTTCGATCTTCAACAAATTAGTATGAGTGTCCTTAGTGTACAGAAATACGCACTAGCGACAGAGAAACGCACTAGGGACAGAGATACGCACTAGGGACAGAGATACGCACTAGGGACGAATATTAATTCCTGTTCTTAAATTTTTTCACTTTTACTGGAAGAACTCATAATTTCTTAAATTCTTATTAACCATTCAGACTGCACAGATCAAATGTGATGCATGGGCTCATTCAAAATTCATTTTTACCCTAATCCACTAAGATCTAAATATGATATTGATAATTCATAAAAGGAAGCTGTTATTAGAGATAGTGTTATACACTTGACATTGAGGATTGACAACTGGAAGACGATGATAGAACCAGCTTTAAACGACATCTATAGGAAGTCATAGATTACAATCGATTTGTATAGCCAGTTAATTAAGCAACTAACATTGATAATTCCCATCACTGATCTTGTTTTTTGCTAATTAAGCAACTATTAGCCTTACATAATTAAAAATTGCCTGAAATTCGACTGAAACCCTAACAGACAATGAGCACACTCATCTAAATGAGCGTCAATTCTTTACCAATGTAATTGAAAGATCTCAATCAAGTAAACCTATTCATGAGCATGTTTCTTGTTCTTTGGAAAAGGCACTGTAAAAGTAATGCTTAGATGAGAACCATTGAAGCAACTGATTTCAACTTAATTTGACTGAGATTCGAACTCAATCTTCATTCCCACATTGAGATGTCACTTTGTTTCTTAGTCCATCAATACTATTAAATATTAATTAATAAGCAGCAAAATCTGATCTCGCGGCAGGCCAAAGAACTCATGGAAGGAAGCTGTCGATAGAGATAGTGTCACACTTGGAATTGGAAATTGGCAAGCGGTAGCCAGCGATAGAGCCAGCTTCAGGAACCGACTAAGGGAGGCCATGGATCACACTTGATCTGTACGGCCAGCGAAGTAAGTAAGTAAGCAGCAAAATGTACAACATATCAAGAAATTGATTGCAATTTTATTGCTCTAGTTTTTTGTATTGCAGCTCCAACTTTAATGAACTTAACAGATGCAGGAGAAAATGATAAGAATTCCCTCCACTCAAAATTCTAAAGCTACACATTCGATTTGATTGCATCCTCAACAAAGTAGTATTCAAAAATCACCAAAAAATTATATTATTCAAGTAATTGGATCTCATGGACTATCAATACCAATATGTTCATCCATAAAAATTTGAATGCATAATCCTAATAAAAATGTGCTAATAATGAGTATAAAAGAAAAAATTTTCTTTATATCCAATGAGAAGGAAAAAAAAAGAAAAAAGAAAGGAGAGTCAGTGTGTAGTTGTACGCGCACGGGTAAGAAAAAGAGATTACGCCGACAAAAGAAGAGCAAAAAAAAAGAAAAAAAAATTACGATCCATTTCAATTCATGCAAAGAAGGAATCTTTCATTTCTTCTCTTCTCTTTAAGCCTTCTTTTAGGTCTTATTTCGTACTTAAAAAGAACTTTTCGACAACAACACTGTGCACTCTGTGTTGTATATTTGCTTTATTTCTCTTATTTTCCTTCTTTTATATTTTTGTGTGTGCAAAAAGGCGCCGGCGCCAGAATCTCGGGATCCCTCTGATCTTATATTATTGCGATATGTCTCTCTCTCAGCCATGCGAAATTTATTTATGTATGTTTTATTCAAAGGGCTAATTTGTGGAACAAAAAAGTCTCTATAAGTGAATGTAGGAACGATAGATGAAAAAAAAAGCAACAAGAGACATGCATGTAAAGCGTTTACAGTCTCGAGTCTAAAATATAAAAAAATCTTCTAAAAAAAAAATAATTTTTTCGCGGGAAAGACGGCAAGATATGCGCGGCATTTACTCACCATTTGATCTTTATGCGCAAATCACTTCTGTGAAATCTCAACCATACTTATGAGCTTGATGATCACGAATGAGAATTGACATAAAACATAATATGCATGTGATCATCGCTCATGTACAGTATAAAACACATTAAAATGTATATGATTGCACACCATTCGCATGAAAATTATTATTGTGGATGATAATTCAATTAGGAAATTACAATTGAAATGTCATTAATTTATAAAGAAAATTTTCATTTTAATTGGACATTTTAACTTTAATAATATGCATATACTTAACAGCAAAAACATTTACAAACGTCAATTGCATGCTGTTGCCATTTCCTTCATCAATAGTCATAATAATAATTTTTCATTGTCGTCATTAAAGGCTGTGTTGAGAACTTACTGTGCGGGGTCATGATAATAGGGTATTTTTCAAAGGTGATTGAGAGGATTGATGGATATAGAATAGGGTTTCCAGAATTTCCGTTCCCGTGAAATTTCGGGAATCGGGAATGACCTTCGGGAACGGGAATATTCCCGGGTAATTTTTGCTACAAATTTTTAAACTTTTTTTGAGAAAAATTGTTAAGTTTGAACAAATATTTAACGAAATGTATATCTAAATACTTTAATTCTCGCCGTTCCCGGGAATTCCGGCATGGTGCATCCGAATGGTGGATGATGCAGTAATTAAATTGGTTCAAAATTCAGACTTGGTAGGGTTTTCTATGTCCTGGACAATTTCTTGACCTAGAAGGAACTCAGTGTAGAAAAGGCAAGACATCGGAACAATTCCGACGTGACTCTGACCCGTTATCAAATTTCTCTGAATCCGTGTCCACACCTCATAGTCATTTCCGTGGGTTTTAGAATAGATCAAAGGCCTGTTGAGTTCCTGGATTGGATGTGTTGAAAAGAACGCTAGAGTCCTTAATACCCCAAACTGCCAAAAGGTTTTAAAGGATAGATCCGTCTTTTGACATTTCATACGCGCAGCAATGGGCCTTGGTTCGCTCCAGCCAAGGAAGTAAGTAGTAAGTAAAGGCCTGTTTAATGAATTGTGCCTTTAAACCGCATTTTTGCAACAATAATGCTTCATTAGATTTCTAGACTTAGGTTTTACCTGCGTTTAATGCAACATGAAATACTAAATGCAATGACTAATTACTGCGTGTGATTTAAATCAAACATGACGTATGGTAACCATTTGGAAATCACATGAAGGCAAATTCCACGTGTTTCCAGTGAGGCAAGCCATAAAAGAGTCGTAAGTAGGTCTTCCTCATTTGTGTTGTTCGGATACTAATTACAATGTTAAGGTAAACAAAACAGAAATAGCATGGCCACAGCTGATGTCCAATGAGATTTGATTATTTTGATTTCAATAAAATATTGATTGCCTCTACTCGTGCTCAAACCTGAACAATATTGGAATTAGAATTCAAAAATAACTCATTTACAAAAGACATTTAACAAAACCTGTCCAAAAGCTGATAGACTCATATAAACAGCTGACACAATTCCCTTGACAAATACTCATCAATAGTGTTCAAGATTCCATTCTTATCACTAAATTTTTACACAACATAGTTCCATTAACTTCTTAAAAATAAACAAGAAAATGAATTCATTCAAAAAAAGCCTCACAGCTCTTTTAGTGATGATTATTTAATGATATCATAGGCATTTTGATTAGATATTGATGATAATTACATGAATGAGCAGAAGGACCACATGGTGGATCTCATAAAAATAAGCTCTAATATCGATTAATTTAATCATCAAGTTGATTATATAAAAAATCATATCCACAATAATTAATTAACCAAAAAAAAATGTTCATCTGCATAATAATCCACGGTTAAAATCTAATAATTAATTGATAATGAACAGTAAAAGAGATTCTTATGAAAGGAAAAAAAAAATGCAAAAGGCATGAATAAAGGAACGAGTGAAAGAAATGAAAGAGATCATTTTAATTAGCACTTTTAGAGTAAAAGACAGCTGTCATCAAGAAACACATCAAGATAAGATCATTAAACGCAGCAGCAGCATATAGCCGTATCGTAGGCAACAGCAGATGAATATGAAGTATATAATATAAAAAAAAAAACTAAATCTTTTGAATAGTCTCATTTATGTTTGAATAGCTTGGCGATGCTATATGCTGCTGGTAGATCAGAGATTAAATAAAATTTTTTATATTCTCTTCTCTTTCTTCTGCCATAAAATCCTTTTGTGCATGCATATACAGAGTCAGTGGTGTAGAAAGGGGTTTTAGATGCTTGAATCAGGAGGTTAGCGATTTAGGATTAAATTTTGTAGTTTGTGGCTTCTAAATCTTTTTTGTTTAATGGATTATTGAATTTTACAGCCTTTAAATTGAGTAAGATTCGACAGTAAGCTACAGGCCTAAGAATCTAAATATAGAAAATGCAGGTTTACATCCAGGTTCTCAGCTTCATCCGTATTCACCAATTACGATTTATTCTGGTCACTAAGGATCGGTAGCAAGAATTCAAACAATAATCAGTGTGCGTAAATAAATATGTATTTTGATGACGGCCATTTAAGCTGTTCATAAGTCGGGTCTGATCTGACCCAATCCCAAATTTCATCGAATACAGAATCCCTAATTTAAAGATTTTGACCGGATCTTAGAATGATTCATTCACTTTGAAAATCTTCTTAATGCTTGACAGTTAAACCGCAGTCAAAATTATATAAAGTCGAGTCGACTCAACTTTTGCACACACAATTCAAGTTGACTTCAAGAAAAATGACAGTCATTTGGAGTCCGTTTTTAGGTTACAGCCAGACAGACACCACTTAAAAGCTACTTCCAGTTGCATGCAGTTAAGAAGCTCCTGTCAAGCGGACTTCGCTTGATTTTCATTATCTTGTCCGCTTGGATGCCATGTCGTCATCATTTAAGTTTGTGTCAATCTTGAATTTGATCCAATAACTCTGAATTTGTTTTAGACACACAGAAAGGAAGCAACCTGTGTCAATTCAATTAGTTTCTGAATTTAGCACCTATTAAAATGAGACGTTTAGGTCACGGTCCACTTATTAGCAGACTCAAATACCAAATTGGAAAATGAATCCCCACAAAAAGGAAAGATTGAGTATCCAAACAAATAATATCAGCCTCAGTCTTTAAGAATCAGAACACACAAAATATTCTTCCTACATCTCTGTAAAACACAAAGCAAAAAAGAAGAAAGGAACATGTTGATGGAAGGGTTGTTTAATGATGGCGCTAGATGTTTATTGAGTCACGTCATTTATGCACTCATATTTTATATTTAATATCCGTGCCTCATATATTATACTGCGAAAATCAACAACTGCAACAAAAAAAAAAAATAATTACTTAATTCCCCAAGTGCTGAAAAATGTGATAATGTCTGACTCTGCTATAAATATTCATAAAGCCGCAACTGGCTGTGTCACAAATGGTGCCAAAATAAAAATTTTCACATTGCTTAAGTCAGAAAATTATGAAAAATTCAGTGCGCAATAAAAAAAAGTCACATTCTTTGGTGAAAGATGGCAAATGGTACATCATCATCGTCATTCATGAGGAAAGCAAAAAAAAAAATAACTGAATGTCATTGTAGATTTATCATGTGAAAATGCATCATGCATGTTAACTAATTAAAAATCATCACTCAATTGAGTTAAAGTTGACAATCTCTCATAGATATAAATTCTCATGGCAATTTCATGAGTTGTGGAAAACAGAACCAGTCTCACAATATGAAATTGCCAATAAAAAACATGTTTAATTACTCAATAATGCATGAAAATCAACAAGGAGATATAAAACAGTGATTATTAACATAATTTTTTGGGCATCAAGCAATCGAGAAACTCACCGAGTGTGTGTCGGGATGAAATGATACTTTACCAAATATAATAATACATACTTTATTTTTTTATTAAATAAAAAAAATTTCATGCATCAACAAATTTAATTTCAGTCCCAAATCAATCAAAGACAAATGATGAATTCTGTCCGGCACAGGCACACGAAAACTTGGGTGATATTTGAACATGTTCTATGGTTCCGTTTTGTTGGCATTAGTTGAATGGTGATTGTTATACAATCGGTCTCTGATTTGTGGATTTGGACTAGGCGATTAGGCTAGTTTTGACAGTTGTGGGATTGGTCAAATTATCAAATAGTCAGGATCTGGTGAATTGAATGATTCAGGGAATTTTTGGAATTGAGTTGTCATTACTATCTTGATGTGCAGTAATATTGGCATTAGTTATATACTTGGCAAAGGCATAGATTGCTATTCATTGCTGTTTTCAGATCCTGTCGAAAGCTAGCTTTGTCCTTAAACAGTTTCTGCCAATTTTTAATGTGCAACCTTACCGCGTTTATTCTCAAAGATGATCCATGACAATATTATCATTAGCCATTGCCAATAACGAGACTCATGAGCTCTATCAAGTACCCTAACAGGTAAAAGGCCACTTTTAGGTATCGCGATGGTCTTTTTGTATCATAAAGGCACACTATTTACCTGTTAGGGGTAAAAGCAGTTTGGATTGTAAATTTGAAATCGAACCAGACATTATCGATTAGCCGGGACATATCTAGAGAATTATGGAGTCTTATTTTTTTGGACAGAATTCTTCAATTTGCTAGGTCATTTCTATTTCTGAATTCATTATCATGAGGTGTACAATGGAACATTCCCAAGCAGCACAACATTGCCATAGTAACAGTAACTTTTGATCAAATTTGAATGCTAAGAATCAAACTTGTCGCAACGTGCTGCTTAACTTATAACGTGCTATCCCAAACGACCATTACTTTAATATCCACAAATCATCATTTCGGAATTAAAATTCAATAATCTAAAAATAGAAAAAATTTCCATAAAATCACAAGCACACATCCCCTATTACCCAGAAAATCGTCTACTCTGCACCCTCAAGCACCTCACTCTCAATTCCTTTTTTTTTTTTTTAATTTTTTTTTTAATTTTATGCGTCATGAATCCATCAATATCCATTTTTCATTATATAATCGACTACTAATAGGGATTGTTTACTTTTTCCATATTATTTCATTACGAGCAATCTCCTTCATGGCTGAGTGAGGTGAAAAAACAAATGTTTTCCCTCATTTTTTTGTGTTACGGTACACAAAAAAATGATATTTTTTTTATTTCACAGCCATGATCGTTTATAGACGCATAAAAACATACAGCGGAAATTACAAAAATGGATTATAATGAATTGAATAATATCCAAAAATATTGAAGAAGAAAAGATCGAATTTCAACATATAAAATGATGTCTGATGTGGATTAAAAGAATTTGAACAAATAAAAATGAAATTGAGAAAATAGAGAAATCATAAATCGACCCTCAATATGTGTGATGCATATGCAGTTAAGGGTATTCCTGTAAAATTTTTATTGAATTGATGGAGAAAATAAGGAATAGAACAGAATGGAATCGAGAATGCATTTTGATAGACAAAAATTCTTTGTTTAAAATTTAAGGAGAATTTTATTATTTATTTTTTTGAATTTTTTACAGCTATGGCTTTGGCTATGGGTGCAGTTTATGAAGAATTATTTATTTGAGATGAGTACCTTTCAAAATTATCAGGAATGGCTATCGTATTTAAATTGAAAATACAACGAGTGAGATGAAAAAGGAAAAGTCGTCTTGGAAGGAAGCTTGTCGATAGAGACAGTTTTGGTAATTGACCAAAACAGAAGTCAGTGCTGGGCTGACATTAGGCGCCATGTGACGAAGACCATGGATCACAATTGATCTGTAAAATTTTGCAGAGCTCGAAGTCGACAGAGATTTTGCATGAAAAAGTTGACTAAAATTGACTATGTACAATTTTAAGATCGATTATTGATTTGACAGAAGAAGTATGGTTCTGAATAACGGACATCGAAGCGTGGACTCAAACCCACGTCCTAAGATTTCAAGACACATGTTCCTACCACTGGGCTACCGGGGATTAATTGACTGTATTAAAAAGTGCCGTATATAAATTATATACTTTCTGTATCCCCATTACCACTGAACTCCCAATGATGAACCGTTAAAAGGCCGTTACAAAAATCACATTTAAACAATGTATGAGTCTTTGCTCGAATGTATGGAAATAATTGATCCAAATAGCACAAGTCGGTTAATTGTTCCAAAATCCAGCACTAGACCAGTGTGATTGTTGTATGATAATTTTCCAAAACAAAAAAAAATTATCTAAGTTCCTCGAATAGTTAAAATAATATATTTGTGTGATAGGATTCGAACCTTAAACCCTCATATTATAAATTGGATTCTAATGCATAAGCTATTCTGTTATACAACCTTTAAGTTCGAATTGACAAAAAGCATAATTTATACGGCTTGATAATCTTTATTTCACTTCATTTTGACCAGAACTCAATTCGAGTCGATGATATATAAAGACGATCGAGTCGACTTGAGTCAACTTTTTAATACAAAATCCGAGTTGGATATTCTAGCTCTGATTTTGACAGTACAAAGTTCTAGTCAAAATCAACCAAAACTCTACTCTAGAAATTGCACATCCTACAATGAAAACAATCCATAACATGCAAAAAAGCATACATCATATCCTCAAGACACACAAACACAACATATCCCACAATTCTAATTCGATCCCACAAGATAAACTTAAAAATACCTGAAAGTACACAGTAAACAATTTCCAAGTCAACCGAGACAAACATTATTTCCCCACTAGACGAGATGAGAACAAAAATTCCTCTAGTTCTGTTAAGCCAATTACATTATTAAAACATCAATAACATAAAGACAACACCAGACTCAACCTCCATTACAATTACCCATTTTAGTATTAATTGACAACAATTTCATCATATTTAATAAACCAATTCATTTATTTCACTTAATGCAACCTGAAAACGAAGGCAAAGAAGTAAAACGTAAAGCTTCAAGCTTCATTTAAAGATTTTAAAAATTCATCTCATGAACATGCAATTGAAATTATTATAGCAATGAAATGATATTGTAATATGTGTATGGAGTGAGATGGATAGACTTTAAGTAAAATTCTTATTATGTTCACATGTAAACTGATTAAACGATGGCGCAGTTTGCGTGACTGAATTACATTTTATAGGTGTTTCATGCTTGGAACTTTATGAACTACATATATGAACTTATTTTTTCGTAGTTGCGCCCGTTTTTTAGTTGTTCATTATGTAAACGCTGCCATTCCAATTTTCTAAACTTCTGAACATCAATACTCAATTACCGGCTTCCTGTCCGCTTTTGCTATATGTAAGTTTGAATGTCAGTGAGTATACAATTTTTATGTCAGGCTGAGGAGAAAATAAAGAAGAAGAATAGAAGGCAATTGCTATAAAAATCACAGAAGGTTAATTCAATTTAATTCTGTCTTTTTTTTCTATAGAATTTTAGACAGGGGTTGTGCTGGATTTTGATTGAAATGAAATTTTTCAAGGCTTTTTTTCACTTCGCATGTCATTGAATCATGTTCACGATATTCGCTAGATTCATGATTATTGAGTTTACGCAATAGGCTTGGTGACTTCATTAATTGTGGCTACGCTTATTAAGTTGTTTAGGCTGTAAAATAAAAAGATTATAGATTAAAATTGATTGAAACTTTTTTGAGCTCCATTTTAGTTTTAAGCTGACTAATCATATTGTTTGTGCGTACCATGATAGATCATTATATTTATTATGCTCAATAAACATACATTAGAGTGGAAAAATACACAGTATGCGGGCTAGTTACTGTAGATAATTTTTTTTTCATTGATGTACAATTTATCAATGGCTCCACGATCCTAACAGATGTGAATGAAAGTTCTCTATCTTTTTTTGTGAGATTTCGACAAATAATTCCTCAATGAATGTGTGGGCAATCAATGAATGATTTTCTGTAGAGTGTGGGCCATTAGTGTGTAAATGGTTCTAATTTGGAGCATGCTATGTGAATTGAGTGTTCACATTTACGTTTTGTCCTGAATATAGCTATTTTAAATATTAATTGGCAATTGATGTTGAAGATGGAGGAAGATGAAGGCAAGTTGAAGGTTCATCTTTGGGTTCATTTGTGGTTTGGTTCAATACAACGATTAATAGCTGTGTAATCAGCACTGGATAGATATAGAAGGTTTATGTATGTTTTGTGACATGTTCTCCAACAACCCACGATAGCTCAGTGGTAGAAGTATGCGACCGAAAGTCATAGGACGTGGGGGTTCGAGTCTTATTCGGACAGTATTGCGGCCGAAAGTCAAAGAACGTGGGGGTTCGAGTCTCACTCGGACAGTGTTGTGGGGTAGTGAAAATTTTCTGAAAATTGCATTCTTTAAGATAAAGTCCTTGATTAATGCAAAATTTTAATGTGTTTTTGGATGTCCTCATTTGAAACAGTTCGATGACAATTCGACAGTTGCATAGCCAAGAGTAATGTACCTTATGCCATGTATCCTAGCCACAATTTGTGTGTCGTGAAAACAGAAACCGAGTTGGTATGACTAGAAACAGCGAAAAAGCACGCGATTCCAGTGTAGACTTTTCCTTTGATCGAACCTAGGTCATTAGAGTCGATTGGCCGATACTATAACTCTTTCCCTTTAACTGGATTCGAACCCTGGTTGTTAGGGTTGATTGACCGACACTCTAACCACCACGTTACTGCTGCTTCTAACTGCCTACCCATAATATAGAAAATTTAAGTATTTTAACAAATTTTATAAGTGATGCGCTTCAAATTTCTATCAATTTTACTACTTTATCCATAATTCCATCTGATACCTTTTCATAATACACAACATTCACGTGGGAGAAGGTAACAAGTTTTATCAAAACGCTGTCTTCTTATTCAATTTTACAAAAAATACCTCATTGAATATGAAAAGAAAGAAAAAAAAATGAAATTACGGAGCAAAACCCTCGAAAAGTTCAATCAAGTTCTGTGTAAACAGCATCAGCTATCAGCGTTATTGTCACGTGCACAACATTGTGTACCTTCAATAAAATAAATTCAAATTTCTAAGCTCAAAAGTCAATAAAAATATTGATCCCAATCGAGTACATGTAATTCCATTATTATTCTGTTTCTAAGTACAAAATAAACTGCTTAAGAAGTTCCATAATTTCTATTATGTTTATGCAAAGTTCCATTTTTTCTAGTCATTATTTCATGGAAATCATTGATATTGACATATTTCAAATTTATTAAATTGACTTATTAACTCGACTATAAAGTAATGTTGCATAACTTCTTTATGCCATCCTTGAGTCATTCTTTGCTTTGTTGAGTCGTAATAACTCCAATTTTCCCTTCATTTTTATGTCTTTCAGGGTAAAAATCATCAATTTTTTTTTGCGCAAAAATTACTTAATTCCATTGGAAAAATAGCAAATCATCATTGTTGTCGTCGTTATTCTCAATGTCATTGCACAATGTATGAAGGGGGTCTATGGATTGAAAAATGCTGATTTTTATGGAAATTTGGAAAATTTAAATTGGGTTCTGTTGTTTGAATGATGCAGATTTTCATAAAAATTTAATGAATGTGCGTTGGATGGGGGTCTGTGGTTTTTATAATTCAATATTTAGACGAAATTTAAAAAATAAGTTTTGTATGCAAGAAATTTCAATTGCAAAATTAGAAGCAATTTATTATGAATCCATGGGTCAAGGAATGAATCAAGGCTTAGATGAGTAGTGGGCAAATATTCCGGTTCGAAATGTCGGTCCGATAATTTTTGGGATAGTATTGAAGATTGAAATTTATCATGATTTTCCAAAAATCCTGAAATCGATCCCAATACCAAGAAAGCATATGGCCAACTTGTGTGCCACGACACACTAATGTGACGCAAAAATTTTTTTCAAAAGCTATGAACCAAGTAGCGTGTACGGTTTCAGTCGAGATTAACCATCAAGTAGTACCGCGAAAAATTAAAGATTGTTCCTTGATTGGCTGACTTAAATGCCTAATGAAGTTAAAAGCCGAAAATAATATTTAATATTGATAGTTAGAGCTATTCGCTACTGATTGCGCCTTTTGTAAATAGACGCTACATGGATGCTACAAAGACATTATCCGGTTTATGTATCGATACTGTACTCGTGTTTAATAATGTTTAATACTCTTTACTCGAGTTCTGTTAATCAATCCCTAATCCGGCGGTTTGATTTTCTCGAGTTTCAACAAGAAGGCGACCATCAAATGGTATTAATAAATGTGTCCAAGATGGAGCATAAGAGGAGTCGTGACGAAGCGTTCATTTTTATTGCTCAGAATTAAGCCTGTAAAATACAGCATCGAAAACTAAAATGAGAATTGCAGGATTTCTAAGTGTACAGAACCATCGCAGTTGTGGCTTGGCGTCAAAATTGAGTTGCGCCAGTGACACGCAATATCTGCTAATGTTTAGTTCACTTTTGTACCATTTGGATTAATATTCCGACAATTTTCCGTTCATTAGTGTTGTTCTGGATTTGTAGATGATTTAATCCTGTAAAACTCTTATATAGTTTCTACCCCGACAATTTTAACCCAAAACTAGGGCAAATTCTATCAATTACAAAACAATTATTCAAACCATGGACCCCCATCTACTACAATAAATAATGATAATGTTACAGGTGATTGCGTTTCTGTTTCATCATTTTATTTTTGGGTGTCTATTTTTCTTTTCAAAGTTCATCAAACCGTGATCTCTCACGTCACATGCAATAAAATAAAAATTTCGTTGTTTTGTTTGCTTTTCGACAGTCAGATATAAAACCTCAAAAAATGTATTGTGATGAGACTTATAATTTTACGCTTCAAGCAATTTTTTACTGTGTTTAATTGAGTCTGATGAAACTTTAAAATAAATAAAATGAACAACCGGAAAATTTAATTTTTTTCGTACGAATTGGAACGAAAGGCAACAAAACACTCTGCTGCTTTTTTTATTGGTATATCACTTAATTCTAATTGATGGTAAAACGATTTTAATGACTTGATAATTATGTTTGTGATTTCTAATAAGAAAAAATATTGAAAAGCTCCTGACTTGCTTTTATTTTCATGGCTGATTGTTTTTCGTGAGATAAAAAAAGGACACGAAAATGCATTTTTGCAATTCACAAACACAATCAAAGGCTTCATTTATGTCTGTATTAGTGTCGATTCAGGCTTGCGCAAATTGTGCTCATGCCACGCCTTAGAATGTAATGTGAGAGAAAATAATCAGAGAGCAATGAATGCTCGTGTTTTGGATGAATGTGTGCGTGTGTGGATGAATCTGGCAACGATGCACGTCTAAGTGAAATTTAATTTTAAGGTTCGTGATGTGATTAGGGACGAAAAAAAAATCTTTAAAATTTAATTTTCAGTCATTTTTGAGGTGTGAAAATAAATATTAAAGGAAACTTCCAGTGACCTTTAAGGAACAGCATTTTAACTCATGAAATCACGGAACCCCTTACTTCCTGCCAAAATAAATCTCAAAATAATCAAATCAATACAGTAAGTGATGTAATCAAAAACACATAAATTTAGTTCTTAAGAAAAATAAATATGAAGCTTTTTTCCGTCATCAGAGGAATTAGAAGGAAATAAAAAGACACAAGATTTCGCCTATAAATGTGTTGTGTGTCATACATATGGGTGGAGCCGAACGTTTACCGAAAGCTTTTATTTTCTCCTCTCTCGCAGCTATTTCCACTATGTTGTTGTTGAAATATGTGTATTTAAATATCATAGTCGGGAGACATAATGTGGTGTAGCAGCTAAACAGCATTTTTAGGTAGGAAGGGGGAGAGACAACAACACAAGAAGGCAACCTTAAGCCAAACAAAAGAAGAATTTCTAATACATTGACATTTTTATGCCAGATATGAATATGAAGTGTGTGTAATGTGTGTATATGGGCGAGCAGCATAGAGTAGCAGTACAAAAAAAAATGAACAGAGTGGAAAAGGAAAATAA
Organism: Chironomus tepperi; assembly: GCF_022539635.2. Lineage (NCBI taxonomy): Eukaryota > Metazoa > Arthropoda > Insecta > Diptera > Chironomidae > Chironomus > Chironomus tepperi. Next base: position 435,442 of record NW_027226204.1, on the reverse strand, counting down.
CAAGACACACCAAAGGTGAAAAAATAAACGCCGAGAACAACACCATCACATAAGAGTTTGTCACATACGCTAACATTATGAAGCAAAATGCGAGAATCCAACACATACAAATAAATCTGACTCTGTGCTTGCTATAATAACAAGCGCTTGATAAGTACAATTGTCAATGTATATGTGAGTCCACACATACACACGCATATCCCTTTTGTTCACATACAGTTTTGGATATAATTCGAGGCACTTTGGCAGTTACAGATGAATATTGTCAGTGTGAAGTTGATATTCTCTCGTCACGAGAAGCATTAAACTTTTTATATAATTTTTTTGTCTCCACAGCATCATCAGCACATAGGGCTCAACATTTCACAGGTTTTAATTACAAAGTAAAATATTTGAGGTGACATTGGAAGGATTTTTGTTGTTGTTGTTGTTGACTGTGACTGAATAAAAGAAAAAGTTTATTGGAAGCAATAAGGAAATTATGCGGCGGTGAATTTATGCGCATAAAATTCTGATCTTATTAAATGATTAAAAATTAAAAAAATAAAGAAATTAATTTTTTGTTTTGCAATTAAATTTTATTAAATTTCATTTCATGTGCATTTATCTCCTATCTACTCGACGCTCTCTCATAATAAATGCCCATACCTACTACCTTATTTTTATATCCAATGCACTTCATCATTTAATAGCTAGATAACATGCAACTCATGTGTTTATATTTAACACAACATCTTGATTATCATCCTACACCATGCATACTTATTTACTACATGTATATACATACTTTATAGTTGAACGTGTAAAATGTTAATTTTTCATTATCGAACAGCTTGAATAAAAATAAAAAAAAAAAGTTTTTCTTTTGCTCATACTCATTTCCATTTGGCTTTTATGCCTTTAAATAGGGAAAAAAAATTGTATATCATGTCTTTGCAATTGCTTTTTTGACCTTTGGATGATTTTTGCAGAATTTTTGTTGGCTTCAACATTTTTTTGGAAGTTCTTAGTTGGAATTCTTAGGATTTTAGGTCAAATCTAATTCTTCGTTGAGTATTTTTGGCTATAATGTGACTTAAATTTAGATTTAGACATATTCTAGTTCTAGGAAGAGTTCAAATGTTTTTGTGACTAAATGACATAGAATTTGATGCAAATACTATATAGTCAACCTACTCAAAATTATTTCGAGATATTTTAGAGTGACTCATCTCTATTTCAAATCAGAACTACTAAAAAATTTAACCAGAAATGTAGTTTCGAAATATTGACTTAATTTACCGATTTCATTTTTACTAGAGCTTGTCATCGTCACGTATTTTGTTTGAGAAAGTCGACGGGAGTCGGTTCGAATCCATATGAATTCGAACTCTGATTAACTAAACTTTTGATATTGACGCCGAGTCAATAACATTCAAAAAAGCGCCTATCACAAATGGTTATGGATCACAATATGAACTAAAAGATAGCTTTTTGAATTAGCCGACACTTGGCTCTAAGTCTTCTAGTACAAGCAGTCGACTAGAGTTGATATTTTCACATGACATTCCAGTCATCTTTGAACTCTGAAATATACTACCGTATTGACGCCGTGATGGAAACATTTGATTTCTGAATGGACAAAAATACTTAAAATTAGTTGATAACAAGTTAATATCTTGTTAATGATTAATTTTAACTATGCTTTCTCGAAATCCGGGAAATTCCGATCCCGATTCCGATAGCGAGAAAACATAATTCTAACGTATTTTTGTCCACTCAGGATTTTATGTCCATCTAGTAGGTGACCCAAGGCTCCATATTGAAGCCATTTAGAATACCAGAAATAATTTGAAATTCAAGAGGATTCTCAAGTGGATTCTATATTGAATTAACATGTTTTGTGTTGTTCAGGCTAAAAATTACTTGAGGATATTGAAAAAGTTTCAATTTTTATTCAAATTAATTTTCAATATTTAAATTTGCATTAAATATTAATCAACTTAATAGCCTTAAATCCGCAAAAATTTTAACAAAACTATTCAAAAAATTCTGACAAAAATTCCCCCAAGGGACCCCACACATCCACTTACAATTCTAGACACTAACGAAAAAAAAATAAAAAACTTCTTTTACAGAAACATTTCAATTATCACTCAATGTGAATATAATGTCTGATATGGGGAGAAGCGCACTTCAAATATAAATTATATCATTGATGCAAAATCTCCATGCGAAACGTTCTCATCACGGAAATGAAAAAATTCATTTACAGGAACGGCTGAAAAAAATTAGCATATGAAGTTTATCATTAAAAAAATAAATTTTCTATCGAATATTTTCATGATAAATGAATGAAGTGCTAAAAGGGGGGTTTACAGCCACAAAGAGTATTTAATGATTGATGAAATTCTCACGATAAATAAAATTGTTGATTTTTTATTTTGGAGAATGATTGTTGTAGGTAGTAATAAGAAGGAAAAATGAAGGAAGAAGAATGATGAATTGAAAGGTGGAATTTTTAGAAAATTATTTTGGATGCATTTTTGGGATTCCATGGCTTATTATGGGGTATGGTTTGAGTGATAGGCTGTTATTATTATGGATGGATCAATAAACGAACGAGGAAATGCTTGCAATCTTTAAAGGTAAATTTAGAGTTCAAGGTCAACTTGTCGAAATTTCTTAATTTTACAGCACATGAACCAATTTTCGAGTTGATTTAACTGATTGGGACATCCTTAAATATAGTTCAAGAGGATGGGGTTTTTGAAATTGAGCAATGGTGATTCGAAGCGTCCTGCAATTAACTGGCAATGACTGTAATTGCCAAGTACACTGGGACTTCGTTGTTAATCCAGTCCTGCTTACCTTAAGTTGCTTTCTTTATACAAGTTGATTTTGGAAATGGTTAGAAGTACGCCTTACCGTCCCTAGTTTAATTGTGGGGGTGCAGTTCAACAGACTCTCTGGATAAGCTCTTATTCATCCTTTAATGTACTTATTCGGGCACATAGATCGGTAGCCAATGGATTATTTGGAGTCAGACTTCGGAATGACTCTGAGTGAGTGGTGCTTGGTTCTAATAATTCTATCTACTCAATTGGCATATGAACAACATTTCAGTATGTCCCATTTATGTCGCTGTCATACCCGAGCGGCAGCAACGTGGTGTAGGACGAATATTACAGAATTTCAGTTAGATTCTAAACGAATTATTTGCACATATTTTGTGATAAGGCCAGAAATAGAGTCAGATAGAGTGTCATTTTTAGTAACCTAGGCTCCACCGGTAAATGGTCGATAAATGAATCGATTTTTTTCCAATAAAAATGTGTCGAAATCAGCCTTTACGATGTCGTTGAGATTACTTCTCGTTTTATCCTTAATATGACGACGTAGTGGCCACATTGTGCTGTGCGGGATATACTCTACGCACCGAACATTTTCTTAGCAAGTACATCTTTCTCTTAATGCTGCAGAGTCCCTTTAATTGAGGTGTCTAGAACGTCAAAAGTGATGACTTACTAGTCAGTCATTAGACAATTTAGTTCCTTGTTCCAGCAAAATCCAGATCCCTTTTAATAAATATTTACACAATCCATCCACAATTATCCACTCACTTTTGATGTCTTTGTAAGCAAAAAAAAATTAGATCCTTTTCATATTTTATGATCCCATCTGTCAATGTCTCAAAACAAACAATGCTTATCATCACAAGAATGCTTATTATCGAGTTATTAATGTAAAAAAAAATTATTCTCCCAAATGAATTCATCTTACTCAACATATTTCCTTGATTATAATGAATATTTAAGTGCCTTCATGCAAATCAAATTCCTTCGAAAATCAATTCATGCATTTACATTAAGAAATTAGCCTCCTTTCTTCTCCTAACATGTTACACACATTGTTATGCTGAGTCTCATAAAATATTAAGGATGATCGTGTGGAATGTTTACCCAATTCCTTCTTTTATCCTTCCTTTTTATTCTTTCCTCTCTTATTTTTTTACTTCTTATGTTCCTTTTACACAAATTACAATATGCATGCATGCCATCATCGCTTTTTCAATTAACATTTTCATTCCATACTGCATACACACCAGAAAATATTAATCATCATCATCTTGTATAAGCTGTTGTATAGGTAATTACATAATTAGATGGAATAAGAAATAATCAGCTGCTTTTGTTTCAATATTTGAGTAATAAAAAGATATGGATCATTTGATAATGACGTCCAGTAGTTATCAATATTGAGAAAATGTGAGGTTGGGGTTTTAAAGCTATTTTTGACATCTTTGAGATTAAATGAAGATGCAGACAAAGTTTTAAGTGGTTTTGTCTGGTTTTTAAAATCTCACATAAGCTGTGATCCTGTCAGGTCCTGAACGTACTCAGATGATACCATGTAGGAGGTAGCTAGAAATTTTGACAAATTTTTGGCTATTTCCTTCATTTTTTAGGATTTTTGCTTCGAAAACTCATATTAAGTTTAAGGCAGAATTTCAGGATTCTGTCCAAAGAAGAGTTTTGACCAGTACGCCCTTCTTTCCTATGATACTCCATTGGTACCTTGAACTTTAATTTGATCGTCTATGTAAACTTATTGTTTCTTAATTTCAGTATTTAGCCGTCCATTCAAATTATTGCGAAATATTGGATCATGCAAGGGATCATGCATGGGACCATTTCAAGTTCTAATCTTGATAAGGATGGAACTTCCCATGATATGTCAAGTTTGTATCTAAACGCAAGATTGACTTATTGCAGCCTATTCTATTCGGGCCAAGCACCCTTGATTGAATAAGAATTCACATAAGTTGAGTATATTTTGAGCTCTGGTATAAAAAGCCAAAAAACAAGACTCTTTATCCATGAATCCATCTTGATACAGCTGAGCATGCCCTTCGAATTTTACAAAAAAAAGTTCCTTCAAGTCCATAAATCACAGCTGATCTGTACGGACAGTGAAATTAACAAGTAAGTCCACAAGTCCCATATTTACTTAGTTACTTCGCTGTATGGACAGATCAATTGTGATTCTTGTCCTCGCTTAGTTTGCGTCTGAAGCAGGCTCTATCATTGGCAACCGATTACCAATTATCGATGTCAAGTGCATTACCATCTCAATCGACAGTGTCACCATCTATATCGAGTCAAGTCCAATGACATCATTCAAACAACTAGACATCATTCAAATAACAGACATAATTTACGAAATAACCCCCAAATATGTGTACATACCCATGTTATGTTTAGAATCATACAATTTTTGGTATGCCTAAAACAAAATAAAAAATTGTTCATCTCTCGTGGCCCGAAGAAGCATAAAAAAAAATAATCATCAACAGTATCAGATCAGAATCAACAAGCAACAAGAAAAAAAAATGATGAAGAGTACACACAACAAAAAAAAACAACACGTTTCACCTTATAATTATGATGTCTTCTTCATGAGTTTACTTAATTCTTTTTTTTTCTCCAACGTATTATCAACGTCTTGTTAGCGCTCTTTTGCACTGGCGTCAGACTCATTGAGCAAAAAAAAAAAAAAAATTAAGGGAATAAAAACACACAAAAAAATTTGCTTGCCTTACTTCTTATTCCACTCGTCGATATTTTAACGTATTTTTGTTGTTGTTGCTGTTCTTTCTTCCTATCTCCAAATAAAAAAAAAAGACCTGTTGATTTATGATGCTTGAATCAATTTTCATTCTGTTTTTTTTTTTATCCGCATATTTTTCATTGTATATCATCCAACCTTGATGATGATGATCCTAAATGCATCTCTGGTTATCATACATCGTTTGATTTTATTTTATTTCTTCCTTTTTTTCCATTCATTCTTCGCCACATATTTAGCACAGAGACCTTTTCATTCTTCTTATTTAAGCTGTGTGCATATTTCATCGTATTGACGAAGACACAAAAGTATAATGCATGACTTAGGCATGCATGCAAAAAAAATATTCGAGACCTCATTAATTCATGATTAATTTGTTTTCTATAATTTCGCAGCTAGTGGATATTTATGTTGGGAGATATACGATTAATTTGAATGTTTTTTGGGATATTTGGAGGTATGCACACATATGATGATTTGGGTCTATAGATTTAAGTGTCATGAATCACTAGTTTGGTGTCTTTAAATTCTGATAACATGACTTTTAAGATTCCAAACTTTATAAGTTCTACCATTTGATTTGTAATGATTTATGATATACTTACTGATCATACTGTTTCTGACTATAATCCGAATTCGGTATTGTTAAAGAATCATTGATATTTTGTCAATTGTTCCCTTAGAATTCATGGATTCGACTTGAATTCCAAACAACACAAACTTACTTTACTTACATCCTACGCTAGTCGTACAAATCAGCTGAGATCCATGGCCTCTCTAAGTTGACATCTTTAACTGATCCAAACTACACATGCCTGTTCAATTGATACTCAATGTGTTCACTTAGATCAGTAGTGAACTGCTTGTGTACCGCGGCATAAAAACCTAGAGACCACTGACCTAGAGACTACTCTTTCAGATAATGAGAATACTTACATTGTACCTTGAATGCATAACTGTTGTGACTAGTTGCAGAATATTTCAAACTTTGATCTACTTAATTTGATTATTTAACTTAAACTCAATTTTGCTTAGGAATTAATAATCTTGCGGTAATTAGCTTCGTTTGATAGGCAATTTTACTAGAACAGTGATGAGCTACCTGTGTGCCACCAAAAATTATCGGAAATGCCATGCATCGTATGACTTGCGCGGTTATGGTCGAGACTTGCCACTAAGGTATGGCGCGAATAATAAACCGCTGGTTGCCCACCACTAGACTAGAACAATGAATATCAATTGCTTTCGTAACCTATTCTAACTACTACCTTAGCTTAGATCACTGGATTTTTATTAAATTTGTATTGCTTAGTTATATTTTACCAATTTGTACCCAAAACAGGTGAATTGTCACTAAAGGCTCATTTTAAAAGTCTCGATACTCTTACATGTAGTATCATACTCATAGATCATATCTCATAACCAGTGCAGCTTACTTGAAACCCTATGGGACAAAGTCTTCAAAAGTATACACTTGGGTACGCTGTTTAAATGTTACAATGTTCAGTATATCAAAACATGTTCATAAAGTTATGAAAAATAATCAAAATACACTTGAGTATATCCTTAAAAACTAGTTCATAGAAGTGATTCCATAACTTTATGCTATTTTATTCAATTTTTGTCACTTTCTCCTATTAAAAATGACTTCATTGCCACAAAAAATTTATTAAATTTTAAATAAAATAATTAATTTAAAAAAAAAAATAATTTAATGAGTTTATATGACATAAAGTGCCAATATGCAATTACACGATACGCATTTTATATTCGATTATTGATCACATATGGCAATATCACTCGATAATGATACTTAAGTAAAATATCAATAATAATAAAAATTTAATTTAATTTATTCAAAAACAAATAATGCAAAAAAATAAGGTTGTTAATGCCCTTATCAAACATAAACGTGTATTGAAGCTAGTAAGGAGGTAGGAATTGAAAATAATGATTCATTTAAATTAGCCTTCCTTGTTGTTGCACTTACAACAATATTTTTAATTTTATTTTTTTATTTTGTGTGTTTTTCTTACATCACATGCTGAAGCATGCTATGGTATTAAATGAAAATAAGGCATGAAGATAATGTATAATTTTCATGAGGAGACTCCAATAATATATACCTTAAAACAGTGGTGGGCAACCTGTGTGTTGAGGCATACGGATACATATATAATGCTTAAAGTCCACGAATCCGACTGAGGGAGGCAATGAATCACACTCGATCTGTAAGGCCAGCGAAGTATGTAAGTAAGTATGTAAAGGACACAGCTTTATGAGCTGAAGGTATTGCGATTAATAATCTGTTGTACCAAGCCCATTAGACCTGCAGTCTACAGTGGGATCCGCACATTGCAAAGACACGAGGAGGTGATGTATTCTGCAATGAACCCAGCTACAATTAGTGTGCACAAAAATTCGTAAAGAAAGTCATCCAGATTCAAGTATATCCTTGCATACCTAGCAGTGGAGGCCTCATGTGGACCTTATGTGCCAAAGATCTCAAAACCACACACAATACAAGATCAGAGCTTCATAACTAGAACGGTGAAATGGAAATCTAAGCTTGGAAACTTAGACATGACCTTGAATTGAACCCAGGATCTTTGAAACATAAAGTCAACGCTTGACAAGGACTTGACATGACCTTGAAAATGCCATGAACCATATGTTGCATAAGGTTTTGATCGAGGCATACCACCAAGGTGTAACTTTCTTATTTTGATCAACTGTGATCAATGGCCTCCCTCAGATAACGCATAAACCTGACTCTATCACTGGATTACGTCTGCCAATTACCAATACCAAATGCCAAATACCGACTCTATCGACAGCTTCCTTCCAGAAGTTAAGCTAAGGTGTGCCACGAAAAAATTCAAGGTTGCCCACCACTGGCCTGTAAAATGTGAAAAGAAATAATAACAATAGCAATTTTGCTGTGGGGCAAGAAATCACTTAATTCGTTTATGTGTACACGATGATGAACAGCCAGGCGCCACCACACAGAATTTACTCTTACGATATGTGCGCATGAAAATGATCATCACTCAATGCAACGTATTCAATTGATTTTTTTTTATATTTGCTGGCTGTTTTCGTCGATCTTATTTTTTTAAGCTGTTCTCCATTCTTTTTCGTCTTATTTCGTCTCACTGTGAATACATTAACAATGAAATATTGGTGGAAATTGAAATGTAAATTGGAAGCTCCTGCAGACAATAGCAGGAAACTGCAACAATTTTTTTTTATTTAATATCAATTCTGGGTATGAACACACCTCACATGTCATAAAATGCTATTTCACGCTTCTCGATTAAGTGACAAATATAAATATTATTTTTTTTTCTGCTGTTTATATGCTGTATCGATAGCCTATAATTTCCTTCTTATGTCATTTAAAAAAATTATTATAGTTCTTTATTTCCAGGGACAGGTCAGTGATGCATGACAACTTCTACTATGTATGTTCTGCCTTATACCTTTTTTTATTATGAAAATATATGATTAATGTCATTAATTTATATAAAAATTTCAGATCTATTGACTGACTTTTTTATTAGCATTTATCGAATATTCATGTTTAATAATATATGTGTTTAAATGTATGGATGAGGTGCTGTTGTTGGTATATTGTCTGATTGTCTACATATGGAGTTATCTGTCTACATATGGAGTTAGCTGAGCTTATGACTATCTTCACATACAATTGTCTACCATCTAATTCAGTGGTGGGCAACCTGTGTGGCTCAGCATACTATTGTACGATTCTATGCTCTGTATAGTTTCAATCGAGGCATGCCATCTAGGTGTGTCATGATAATGTGCTCATTTTCTGCTAGGATAGACTCGGATAGTAAATTACGTAGAAATGACCGAAAATCAGGTCAAAAACCAACTTGACTCTGGTGTGGGTCTGGATTTCTTCGAATCTGGTCTTGTGTCAAAGTCATGTTTTTCAGGTGCCAAATTTTTGATCATCTTTATGTCGTGTGATTCCGGAAGAAACAATTCGAAAAGTCTTGATTTCTCAGGAATGAATTTAGTCATATTCCATGTGATAAGCTTACTCAATTACTTCGCTGGCCAAACAAATCAGTTATGATCCATGGTCTCTCTCAGATGGTGCCTAAAACTGGGCTCTATTGCTGGCTTCCGTCTGGTAATTTCCAATACCAAGTGCAATACAGTCTCCTTACTTTCATCAGATCAACTTACTTACTTACTTCGCAGGCCACACAGATCAACTCCGATCTATGCCCTCCCTCAGATGGATCATCAGATCAAGACTCCCGTTAAAAAGCCATCCAGATGAACATGAGCCTAATATCACACAATCTTAAAGACAATGAATCTGGTTAAAGGATATGCCATAAATAGTCAACTAAATTTCGTAAGAAAATGCGCTCTAAGCAATCATATACGACACAATCCATAACAATTCCTTCCTTCGTTCTCAAACTTTGTTGCATGCGATGAACATTAAACGTTAAAATTTTCTACTTCTCTCACATCATTCTTATGCGACTCATAGACTATGACATGAATAATGTTATTATTATTATTATATTTTTTTATCGAGAATCATGTTATTAATTTCCAATTTCAGTCCCTGTTCGATATCAATAAGCATAACATATGTTATTGAAAGATATATAAAAAGAGCCAAAACAAGAAGATTAAGAAAAGAAAGAAGGAAAGAGAGAAGAGCCACCGTCATAGTGCCATCGTAACCTTTATAATCGTGTCCGATTGTATGTTGTTCTGTTCCACACATGAAAGACTTATACGACTTTTGTTCGAAAAGAAATAAAAGATCATTATCAAATTAAAATTCAAGACTATACTCCCGAATAAAACTACGGATATTTCACCTCAAAAAAATGAAAATGAATCTTTGATCTGGTTAAACGCTTGAGAAACATGTTTCAGTTAAAGTTGTTTTTATCGCCTTTCTTGCATATCAAATGAGCTTTTAGTTAAGGTATAATTCTTATTTACTTACCTTTTTTCTTCATGTGTGAGACTTTTTTTACTTCTGCCTTTAACCTCTCTTACAGTTACAGTTGAGACTCTTTTTTGTGGTGAGTTAATGTGAGCATGTGACAAGACATGATAATTGAATTTAATTTGAGATATAAAGTGTCATTTGTGTGGCAGAGTTGATCGTTCATCCTCAACATGTTATATTCACAAAGTTTTTACTCTTAGACTAGAGGTGAACAACCTATTGATTATGTAGTGGCATAACTAGGCTTCTTGGCGTCCAAGGAAAAGAATTTTAAAGGCACTGACTTACTTCCTTAACTGGGATGCACATGGACCCATTGCCTCGGGGAAAGGATGTCTTAATTCGGCATTATCATTCGAATAGAATTTCTTTTAATTCGAAATTTTAAGGACTTTAGTGCCTTTTCTGCACATCCAGTCCAAGAATTGGTCTTACTCGATGGCTTGAAGTGGATCTTTTCAAATCTTGACTGACGGATTTTCAGCTATTACTTAGGACCAATCTGTTGCTTTCTTTGTATATGTATTAGGCTCGGAGATGGTTGGTTGTTAATCTTACCATATCATTCTGATTGTAAGGCTGTCACCGTTAGGCAGGTATCATTTAAAGTGATATCAGGGAATATCTGGAGAAGGTATGAACTTGACATTTGGAGAGCTTCAGAGTCAGTCTTTGGTTCCTCCAATTTCCAAGCTTAGGATTATTACTAAGTGATATGAAGCTATAAATCTAAGAAATACATCTAATCATATACTAGGCTAGCACCTTTGACTGCATAGTTTGAAGTAGACTCGGAATTTACATGAATAATCTAATCAATAGTGTGCTTGGATCTTTTGAAAAACACATGCTATACCTGCGTATCTATTGAATCTTACAGGAAGCCACCTGGATGCCTAATGGATCATACTGTAAAATTCGAGTCAAGATTCAATGTCTGGTTTTGAGCATAAGAAGGACTAATCCTTATAGCTAATATTGCTGTCTAAGCATTAAAATTAGAACTCAAATTGCTCACTTAATGGGAGATTTCCTCATTCATCTGTGCATTAGTTTCTAACTACATTTTTCACAATCTAAATTAGTCACTTGATGCACATTAATGAGCCCATAACTCGTGCATTTAATTAGCAGAGCTTAATCACAGCCATAATTATAATAATTATCAAACTCTCTAATCAGAGCAAATGATTAAATCTGACTATAATTTTGTAAATCCCCCAACATCCAGAGTCCTATAATTAAACACTTAAAAAAATAGCCAATTATTTAAGTCATAAAGCCATTAAACACCCAAAACAGCACAGTCAAGCAAACTCTCAAAAATGTTCAAGAACCAACTGTACATTTATTTATTGTACGATATATGATGCGACAGCTACTTACGAAAAAAAAGTGTCTGAACAGCAATAAAAATATTTCTTTTTTTTTAAATTTCTTGGAAGCGACAATAATTTTTTTCGTCGAGTGGACCTTTGAATGTAAATGCGCATTGTGTGTGACGGTCGAAACATGTTGATTGCTAAAGACAACGAGATTTAATAATTACACAAACCGTTTGTCACATACGATTTTATTTTTATACTTATATTATTTCGACTGAAAAGTAAGAAGGCAGAAAATAAAATTTTATTATTATTTTACACATACGGGAATCGTTTGTTTGATGGTTTAAGAAATTGTTTCATCACGTTTGAGCAATTTTTCTGCTTTTTTTTATTTTGTTTCGATGAGGCAAGAGAAGAAAAAAATTTTAATTTTTTTTTCAGCACAATAACAAAAGACCCCAGAAAACATGAAGAAATGAGGAGGCAGGAAAAAATATGTGAAACAAAAGGCAAAAAAAGCAAATTTTATTGGAGACTTGATTATATTTGATCTATGAAAGCGCATTTTTTAATGCAGAAGAAAGTAAGGTTCATTGAAACCGCAGACTTGGAGACAATGCAGGTCTTTAGCTTTGAACATACTGTAGGATACTATCTAAAACTGCAGATCTTCGCATCTAAAGTACATGAAATTCAGCCCTTCGATTCATGCCGGACTCTAGCAAAAAATATCACATTTTCAAAAATTAACGTTCAGAAAATATTTGAAATTACTGTCATTGATAAAACTAAAAGCGTGTAAAATAGGTGGAGATGATTGCTTATGTTAGCCTTATTCTTCAGCATGATTTGCTATTATCAAGTTAATTGATTAAACATTCATTTTCCTTTCGATAATATCACCTAAACTAAGTTTGCATATTGGTTAGAGTGTCAATCAATCGATCCTTACAACCCGGGTTCAACCCTAGGGAAAAGCTGAATTTGAGTGTTTTTTGCTGTTCCAACCACGTCAACTCGGTTAGCTTGATTCGTGACTCAAAAATTGTAGTTAGATACATTAATACGATGTACAGAGTTGGAATTGTATGTGCGTAGGTGCCAGCAAAAGAACTGAATAGCAATTGATATGTTGAGGTTATTACCTTCGGTATAGAATCTAGCAGTCCATATGATATTTGTGTTCCAGGTGACATCCAAATCATATAATATTCAATAATATTCGTTTGTACTCACTTTCAAACTTACTTACTTAATTCGATGGCCGTACAGATCAACTGTGATCCATAGCCATAGAAGCCTAAAGCTGATTCTATCGCCGGCTTTCGACTGCCAATTGCTAACACCAAACGCAATGCTGTCTCCATCGAAAGCTTCCTTCCAGGAGTTCTTCGGTCTAGCACGATCTCTCTTACCATCCGAATCAAATCTGATTTAAAGACCTTATTTAGCTTTTTACTTTCATGGCATCTATTGTTGTAGAATTCAAAGATCAGATGATTAGACAGACAGACAAATTGTTGACATGAACTTGATAAAAAGGTGCACCCAAAAAAATTGTTTAAAATAAAAAAATATTATGTGGGAATTCTGAGGTGTTGCTTGAATTATTTTGGCATTTCAACTATTTTCGGGCTCTTTCGCTCGTCTCAAGGAGAGAAAAGAAGAGCGAGCCAAGAAAAAAAAAATATATACAACATGTGAAGTTTCAATTGAATGTTCTTAAAAAAAAGATATATGTTTAATTTGAAAATGTTAAAATTAAGGTTTGGATGGAAATGAAAAAAAAAACATGCACATTGACCATTTGAAATGGGTAAAGAAAAGAGGAGAAAACAAGACAATTGTTGAATTTAATATACCGGTAGCTGTGAATGTTCACATTAAACGAAATTAAGAAAAAATGTTTGTTGGCTGTTTGGGGTATAGCGAGTGCCTCCGTTCAATAAATTGTATGGTGTGAGATTTTGAAAAAAACTTGCTGCTTTTTCCTCTTCATTATTTATTTTATGGCAATCTTTTGGGCTTTTGCTGATCATTTGGATTCACAAACAATTTATTTCGGTGCATGTCTTGTCTTTTCCTTTCATCTCATTGTCGTCTGGAAAATCTCTTCTCAATTTTAATGTGTTTTGTTGCTCTTTTTCTTGTTATATTTAAAACACATATAACACTGCCGACTTGTAGTTAAGTTCTTTTGACTTCTTACTTCTTGTTTAGCCTTTTTTGGGTTTTTTGCTTAACAGTAGCTACTTTGTGACAATTAATTTTCTGATGTTGTGTCCTTTGTGATGGAATGATAAGATAATGTTGGATGTTGTATTAATTAGTGAGGTTTGTATCAGTAGATCTGTGTAGATATAGTTCAATTAGGTGTGTCTATACCTTCGTCTTGTGAACTGTATTGAATGATTTTCTATCTCTTGTATTCTTATAAATACAATGTATGGCATTATAAATACTATTGGAAGAAATACAGTTGTCTTAAAATAAATAGACATTCAATCTCATTCTATAAGAACATAAATTGATAGATTTGGACTATGACACTTTGAGGATCACCTGTAATGTTTCATGCTACATAAATGAGTTCAAACATTAGATGAGACTCTATTTTGGAGGAGCCAGGAGTCCCGACTCAAGTGAAGACGCCAATTAGGACATGTCGAGGTCGAACTTCCAAATTCCCGTCATCTCTGACCCAAAATAGTGATCCAGAGCACAAAGTACCTTAACAGGCATAGAACATCCTTTCTTACTTACTTTCATCGCTTTCCGTACAGATCAACTGCCAATTCCAAATGCAATGCTGTCTCTATCGACAGCTTCCTTTCAGAAGTTCTTCGGTCTACCACGAGTTCTCTTACCACCCACAAAGTAGAAGTAGAAGTAAGTACAGAAATACCACTACGATAACGCTCTCTTTGACTGTTAGCGGTAGATTCAGATTTGGGAAGGAAGATCCGACACGACTCTCAATACAATTTAAGTCATCATCAACCTCAGACATTGACCAATATTCCAATATCAAACATCAAAATCCCTCAAGTTCGACATTAGCATCAAACACTTACCTACTAACATACTTTGTTGACCAAATGTATTAATTAGGATTCATTACTCTCCATCGATGGCGCCTCGAGCTGTCTACCGCTTGCAAATTTCCAATGGATAACGGAATATTATTTTTATCAACAGCCTACGTCCATTGAACATCAAACAAATTCTAATAGAATTGAAAAAAGGTATTTTTGGAATCGCATCTAAGCTTATATTGTCACAAATAGAACTTAATAAACAAAAGCACTGCAATACTGTCTCAAATAGCAACAGCATTATTTTTTCTAAGAATTAGACATCATAGTCAATGCTAGCATGTCATAGACATTATTATAGGGTCGTTTGTTAGACTCCCTCGTGCTTTGTCACATGTTGTTCATGGAAAATATTGATAATTGGGACTATTGGTGGGCGATCTACATGTTGAGCAACACTGTTGTGTCGTGAATAATGTCAGGTGTATCGTGAAGATTTATCAGGTGCTGAAGTATGGTGGGATACTAAAGGTTGAATTGCATTGGGTTAAAATAGTGGTGGACAAACCGTGCCGCGACACACTAATAAAAATAGAAGGTTGTCCACCAATGGGTTAAAATATCACCTAAACCTCAGCACCCCACTTCCTCCTCCTATTTTAAAACATTTCATAAAAAGGAACAATCCTTAATGAAATATTAAAAAAAATAATGAAAAAGTGAAATAATGAAAGAATTATCTATCTCAGTGGTGCGCAACCTTTTATTTTTCACGACACACCTTGGTGGTAAGCTTGGACTGAAACCGCATACTAATGTATGCGGCTCATACTAATGTGATGCGTCACACTAATGTGGTGCGGCGCTCTAGGAAAGTACGGTACTCTAATGTGGAGCGGCACACTAATGTGGTGCGGCACACTAATGTGGTGCGGCGCACTAATGTGGTGCGGAACACTGTTGTAGTGTGGCGCACTAATGTGGTGATGCACACTAGTATGGTGCGGCACACTAATCTAGTGTGGCATGGCACACAGGTTGCTCACCACTGGTCTAGCTCATGACTTTTTAATTATTCCAATAGAAGTTTCCAAGTATGCCAAGGACACATGCTTACTCCTTTTAAAAATCTCTAATTAATTGTTATAAACTAACAACTTCCCATGACATAATGTCTATTCAAATAAAATAAAAAGTTATAAAAGCATTTGTTTACTGACCTTATGGACTATATAATTTATTTCTAAACTTCCTCAAAACGTTTAAAAAAGGATCATAAAAAATTTAAACAGACATTAGGTTGCATATAAATATCCCTTAAATCAATAAACATAACATTTTTGTTAGGAATCTTCATAACATATCATTAAAGTGAAACAATGCCTGCTTAAATTAACATTTGGCGCAAACAAGGCATCAAATTATTGCTGTTATGAAGCTCATAAAGAACTAACCTTTTATAAAAATAAATTAAAATTTCAAATTTTTTTTTTCATCATTTTACCACCAATTAATCTTCTCTCCTCCGTCACTTCCTCTGTTGAGCTAGGAAACTTATGTAAGTAGATTGACTGATAATTATTTTAAGTTGATAATCTTTCTTTATTTTTTTCATTCTTGATGCGCATCGATTGTGAGTAAGACAAGAACCTGTTTATCACCTGTTTTGTGTTGTTCTTTTATATTGTTGTCACTTGGTTTATAGCTTTTCATATTTTTTTCTCTTTATGTTTCTGTTCGTACATTAACGGGTCATAAATTTTAAAAGGATCGTTTGGTGACTTTTTGATTGCAGGAGTTTTGATTTTGGTAATAAGGCGCATTTATTAGATGCTGTGAAGATGAAAATATTTGCCTCAAAGATGCGAAACATGGCGTCATAGACGCGAAAGTTATCATAAATAATGCGAATCTTTTTGTAAAAGATGCAAAACTTTGTCTCGAATATACGAAAGTTAGTGTCAAAGATGCGGAAAGTTGGCTTCGAACATGCAATATTTTGACTAAAAAATTCAAAAGTTTTCCTCGGAAAATTTATCCTAAAGAAGCGAAAGTTTGCTTCAAAAAGTGAAAATTTGCCTCAAAGTGCCAGACTTCCACTTAAAAATTCGAATTTTCACCATAAAAGTTTGGTTCAAAATGCAAAATCCTAAATCAAAGATGTAAATATAGAATCAAAGATGCAACATTTCGCTTCAAAGATGCAACATTTTGTGTCAATGATGCAAAGATCAGCATCAAAGATGCAGAACTTTGCAAAAAAAATTCTAACTTTCGCATGATAGATGCAGATTTTCTAATCAAAGAATCAGAATTTTGGATCATAAATGCGAAACTTTGCTTCAATGATTTAGAATTAAGCATAAAAGATGGAAAATATCAAAATTCAAAGCATGAACTATTTAGAATAGTTTAAAACGTGTTCGCACAAAAATCGATTCCCAAGAAAAGGGTGTCCAATGTGTACTGCTTCTGATACCGTAAACTACCAAA
This sequence comes from Chironomus tepperi, assembly GCF_022539635.2. NCBI lineage: Eukaryota > Metazoa > Arthropoda > Insecta > Diptera > Chironomidae > Chironomus > Chironomus tepperi. The sequence goes on along the minus strand of NW_027226204.1, from coordinate 417,968 downwards.
GTATAAATTAAAATTACCTCAAAAAAAGTGAGCAGACACAAAACAAAAAAAGGAAGGAGTTAAGCATATTAAAATAACCACATCACATGACAAAAAAACTCACCAAAAATATTGTTTTCTATTTTTAAATATTAATGAGTCAAACGGTTAAGCATTTCATTCCACCGGTGCCACAGCATGAAAATACACAATGTGTATAATTGGGAGATGGGACATGGAAGAGGAAGAAGTGGATAATAGAAAATTAAATAAAAACCACAATTGGACACAATTAAACTTATTCGAAATTTTTTTTCAAATGAAGCATTTCATTTGCGGTTTATGAGTTCGTTATAAACTTTATTCAGAGCACTACGGCTGCTTCTTTTGTTTACCCGAAAAAAAAGTATATAAAAAATTCAACTTCATCGTTCGAATTGAAAACCGAACCAAAATTTGCATTCAGCATTCAAATGTGAGAAATAATATCAATTGAGTATTGACTGTGCTGTAGGTTAATTGGTATACATCAATTTTAATAATGTGGTAATTGAAAAAAAAAAAATCTCTTTTCAATTTCTTACATTTCCAATATTCACAATATTGCAGTCGTAATGGTTATGAAATGGAACTGCAATGCGAATGGTGTAAAATTGAAACAGAAGTGATGATTCTTTTTGGTGAGGCGCAGCGCTGTTCTTCACAAGCGGAAATCGCGTGAACTATGAAGGTAAAGTTTTGCAGGGTGATGATGAAACTAGCATGCTTTAGAATGTGAGGAAGGAGAATTTTGAGAATTGAAATTTTGCTCATATTTTGCAATTATTAACTTCAACCATTGTTAAATCATGATATTTTTGAAAAAAACAAAATAAATTAAGTAGGCCTTAACTTAAAATTTAAATTCTTTAATTTATCAAAATATTTTTAAAATTTTCAGTCTTAAAAGTAAAACTTTTAGGATAATCGAAATTTTAAATGAGTCAATGATTTATATTTAATTTAAAAACATTTAAACGTGAAAAATCTCTGTGTTAACGAAGTCATCGTCGATATGACTGTCATATGATGATTGTTGACCTGAACATAATATAAGAATATTGTAAAAACTCTTTTAAATAAGGTCCTCAAGTCTGATTTTGAAGATCACGAAAATGGCCAAAGAGTTCATGTAATGAAGCAATTGACAGATCAGTACATTTGTGTTGAAATTTGACAAGCGATAACTAGCGATTTGGGCAGTTTAAGGCGACGTTTTAGGATGGTCATGGATCACAATAGATTTGTACAGCCAGCGAAATAAACAAGTAAGTAAATATGATGATATTGATCAGAAAAGTTTTATTTTTAAATTCTCATATGACGATCATTTAACCGTCGTCAAGACGTCATAAAAAATGCTTTTATAACGTCATCGTCATGATGTATCCCACGGAATTTGCTTCAAAATCCAAAAAAGTAAAATTTTGCGATATGACAATATCCTTGTCTTATCATAACTACCTCCTACTCTAATCAGAGCTTGACAAATAACAAATTTTTAATGTTCTAATTCAGAATTGTCCAAATAATGTGAAGCGCAATACTGTTGTGCCTTAGAACAAATTCAAATGTGGTTAGAAAAAAATTGTACATTCAGAATGTATCGTATCGTAAAAAGTTTGGACAGCCAGAGTACGAAGCCTGACTTGACAACCAGCGACTGAATTCATGTCGACTTTGAGTTTAGTATACAACACAAAACTCTAGTGTATCTAGCATACCTAGGATACTAAAGTTTCCTTTAATCTTAAAATTGTAGATTATCTTAAAGTATTCACCAATTTTTGTTTAACTCTTAAATTTAAGAATAATTTTTAAGAATCGCTAGCAGGGTCGATTTTATCAGTAGGTTCCATCAAAATTTATTCATTTAGTCAAAAACTGCAAAAAATTTATTAACTTATTCAAAAAATATCCAAAACTGATTCAATTACCTTTCACATTTCACTTCCATTTATATCTCAAATATTAATCTATAATCACGAAGTAGTTGATTGAATGTAAGCTGAAACTTCCAACAATGTAGACGAAACTTAGCGTGATAACAATTGAACCTCTAACACAGCAAAAACTTCAGTGTGTGAAAAATCTATTGAAAAAAAAAATCACTACAATTGAAACTTTATACTTCAATAACAATGGCGTATATCTCATTCATGTGCCAAAAACAACGCTCAATTGCCACTCTTATGTATATACATAAAATACTTCCCTATTATGTATAGATATATAAACGCAATCTGCCTCGATGTTACTGCTTAGACAGCATCACAAACAGAATCTCAACTGTACGTACAGCATTTATATCGGTAATAATAATTTGCGTTGAGGGATTTATGATGAAAATTACGTATAGACAGGCAAGCATATTTTAACAAATAACACAGCACATAGCGTATATGCATGAAGAGAGAAGATTTTTTTTTATTATTTCCATCGTAATCATCATTATTTTCATCATTCATCAAGCAATAACAATAGAATAGATAATAATAATATTCGGTAGTTTTTTTATATTTTATTTTATTGTTTGAAAATTTCTATTCACCCTTATTTAACGCAATTTTCATTATTTTGAATACATACGCAACATTTCATTCATTGCAAGCTGTTTTATAACAAATAATGGCAAAAAAAGATTCAACTTCGGCAATGTTGATATAGTTATGCTCTCAAATAATAATAACAAAAAAAAAAATAATACAATTTCAGATTTTTTTATGCTTGTGCATCAACTCATCTTGATGGTTGTTATGTGTGTATGTAGTGCTAGGGGTTCGAACATTTCAGGATATTGCAGTTTAACTTGAAATTTTTTTAATTATGTTCAAACATTGATTTTTTTATGTTTTTTTATTAAGATGTGTATAGCAGAGCTCGGGGTCGAATTAGATTTTGTATCAAAAAGTCAACTTCAGTCGACTCGACTTCACACGAAATACAAGTCGACTTAGAGCTCTGGAATGTAGTAAAGCGTCATTCGTGTATTGCTTTTGAATATCTCCAAACTCTAAGTTAAATGATAAGCAATTTGATAAGCTTTTAGAAGTTTTCCGAAGCCTCAAATCTACATGTCTAACTTATTCTAAGTTAATAAAAAAATACCTTATTTTCAATTTGTTTCTAACTTCATATCCTTTACTTAATATGTTATAAAAAGCCACTTAGGCTTTGTGAGTCAGTAAATAACATGTTAAATTTTAAACTTGTATGTCAAGTCAAAAGTTTGTCGGTTCGAATCCTATCATTATTCATATAAATTTGGTTAATACATTTTAGGTATTGTTTTTTGTATTTTTTTTTGATAGGGTTGTCACCTTTTTTGGCAATTGGCAGGCGGAAACACTGCGATAGAACCAGTTTTAGGCGACATCTGAGAGAGGCCATGGATCACAGTTGATCAATACGGCCATCAATGTAAGTAAAGGTTGTCTGCTTACCCAAGTGAAAAAGGCTTTGATAGGACGAGGGATATGCCTTGTTATAAATTTTTTATTGCGTGTCAAGTTAAAGTAAGTGCCAAAAAAATTTGAAGCGTTTAAAGGTTCTAAAATTGTAGTATTTTAAGGTTCTATGAACATTTTCGCTCGATTCAAAGATGAAGGCTGAATTAAGAATAATAAAAGAGTCAATTTTTAACTAGACATAAGATCCGATAATCAAACTCCAAATATCACGATGAACTAAATTTCATTCTTAGTATTAAAAACGGACCGAAAGTAACCGTCAAGGTCCTCTTAGATCTTGCAGTCAAAACGGTGTCGTTAGCGATGCTCTGACGACACCGCTGATCAAAATAATATTCCACTCGATTTGCTTCCAATTCTACGTGTGAGTACGCAAAATTAGATGATACCTGCTAACATGGCAAATGCCTTGAATAAATGGAAATAATAAAAATGATAAATTTTACAAGCAAAATTTAACACAAAGCTTCAAATTCCTTCCTTCATAAAACCACTTGTTTCCAATTACCAAACAATCTCCAACCACAAACCATCCTCTATACTAATCCAAAAGTAAAATTGACATTAATTGACTAACAATCCCACAAATAATCCAATTAATTACAACAATAGCCACAAAAAAGAAAAAAACATCCACAAGAACCCCTAAACGACAAAACATGCATGTAACATTCCTGCCCGAAATGATTAAAAAACTCCTTGGAGCCATCAATTTATTAAGCTACTGTTGTTTTTTTTTATGTGTACAAATGTAATGAGATTAGGTCTTAAAGGAGAGCATAAATAATTCAATTGAATGTCTTTTGTAGTTGACCGCCATCCGAAGTCCATACAATAATAAAAAAAAAAGATTGTTCTCTTCTTTCTCTCTTTATACATTCATTATTGCATGTACGGACATAAGTCCTGGGTCGGTAATGAATGAATGAATGAAAAAAAAAAGTATAAAGAATAAATTTTGCAATTTCGTCAGATGAATCGGAAGTAATTGTAGAGATAATAAAAAAAATAGTGAGTTAATGAATATCGCGATATTCGTACACGACAACAGTCATTGGCAATCTAATTCTCATGAGAATGTTTAAACTAAATAAATCAAGTCAGTTGCTGACTCTTTTTTAATGCAATTCAAATTTGAATAAAAAATTAAATTTCAATTACGAATGTTTTGAATAAATTTGCAATTGAGGGCTTCTCTGCTGTGTTTTTTTGATGCCGAAATGTAAACTGGCACAAGAATATTGAATGTCAAGTAAAAAATTTACGGGAATGAGAGAAGGGAAGATAAGAGAATAAAGATTAGGCATTGAGATTCGGAAGACATTAAAAGTTTTTTATATTTTGAAGTAAATAAGAAGTAATTTCAATAATCTCTTACTCGACAACATAAATCAAGCCTTCAAACTTCAAACTGTCATATACTTTAACTCAAACATTGTCTTCCTCACTCTATAGCAGGGATGGGGAACTTTTTGTTTATCACGGCACATCTTTGTGGAAATCTTAAGTTGTTTTTATTGTATGACTTACTGGAACCATGCTCTGACTTGGAGCCTAGGTTGCTACAAAATGCTTTCCATCAGACTCTGTTGCTGGCTGTATCACAAAGCTTGTACAAATTCTTAGTTTTGACATCTAACTGGCATTCTTTCTTTTTACAAGCTGAAATAATCGGTTTTAAGCCTTACCATCCCTAATCTGATTATGGAGCTGCATATATTCAGAAATGGTGTCTTGGACTGGATTTTACTCTATTCTTTAAAATGCTCATGACGGCATATTGTTCTGCTGCCAGTGATGTATTTAGAAAATACCATATGAAGGTATAAGCTTGACATTTGATCAGCTACGGAGTCAGACTTCGACTTTTCCAATTTCCCCAACCTTGACTGCAAGTCTCGACCAATCCCGCACACAACATACGGTTTATGACTTACTTACATACTTTGCTGGTCATACAGATCAGTTGAGATCCATGACTTCCCTCAGATGTCGTCTAAAACTTGCTCTATCGCTGACTACCCTTTACCGATTTCCGATTCCAAATACAATAATTTCTAGATCGACAGCTTCTTTCCATGAGTTCTTTAGCTATTCACGTGACCATTTGCATTCCACAAAGTTTGCCTTTAAGATCTTATTTTCTAGAGCTTCCTCGGTTCATGCCATTTCCAAAACGTCTCTAATATTCTACGACACACAGGTTCTTCACCACTGCTCTTCATATCAATTCTCGTCTCATTCACTATCGTACGTTTTTAAGCCATCTTCATTTTTCTGTTTATTCAATTCTTAAAACCACCCTAAAGCCATTCCATCTCACTCTTTTTCATATCTTTTCTGCATTACGCTTACTTACTTTTTATTCTTTTTTTTTATTTTTACGAATTGCAATTCAATTGCCGGAAAAAATAAATAAATTGTTTGTCGTCTTTTATATTTTCTTGCCATCAGAGACATTACTTACTTACCATATAAATTCTCTATTAAGATTGTTGCAGTTTGTATGGAATGGAATTTTTAAAGAATTGATTGGGAATTTGATACTTTTTGTTGTAGATGTATCGAGATAATTTCAATGTTAAATAGCTCTAGGTACTAATTTCTAATAGAGATATATGATGAAGTTCAAATTTATTTTCTCAGGCTGTAGGCAGATCTGTCTAGTCTCTGAAAATTATAACAAAACAGTGGCAAATCATTGATGCTTATTTGAATTTCTGCAACTATAAACACATCCCGCCATGAAATATCAAGTTTATAATTAGACATTTAATCATATAAAATCGCTAGAGTCCTTAATATATGATTGTTTTCGACTTTGTGTATCGATCAGGTTGCAATTGATTAATCTCAGTTTGTTCCTTCCAGATAGTTTTTTTTTTTTCATCTTTACTGAATTATCAACTCCATCAACGAATCTCACATGGAGTTGGTCACTAGTAGAAATGTGGGTAGTCATAAGTTTAGTTGCTTCAATTCTAGGCACTAGCAAAAATTAAGCAATATTAAATGAAAACAAAGTAAGGAAATGAAATAGTTTAGAATTCATGAGTGGTGTCGGTATGAGACAACTATATCAGTACAAGAGTACGTCGTCTATAATCGAATAGAAAGGTACTTTATCTGGAGTCTCTTTAATAAGGAAGTGAGTTTGATTTCCACCGTAACCCGATCTCGCAATCATACTGTCGACATAACTAAAATTTTCAATGCACGCGACTTAACACCATATGAACCATGCGATATCATACGACCTTCATGCGGCTTTCAAACAGAAACCTTTACCATCATTGGAAATTACAATTAATTCTCCCATCAATACAGTTAATTTCCCTGTCAGCCATTTCCAAAAAAATGTCAATTCTTTACAATTTCAATTTCAAAAGTCGACATATTTATTAATTTCAAACAAGATTTTCCAGTCTACTGAAAATTCACAAAACAAAGAATCTCAGTCGACAAAATAAATGTTAATCCATATAATCCGCGTATTACATCGAGTCATGATGATAAAAAAAGGGAAGGAATGATGACATGCAAGAAAAATTCGCTTTTGTTGTTAATATGAAATTAAATTTATTCCTTAAAAATGTCAATTATATTCCATATGATGGGTAAATATTCCAGACAGTATACCCAATAAATGCGACTCTATTGACTCGCGATTGGCACTCGAATATTTCAACGTAAACAAAGAACTTGAACAAATTGCTTACCATACGTAAAATTTTAATTAATGCATGATGAATTTTTGTGCTGCTTGTTTTGCTTCGACTTCCATTCACGCTTAATGAATGCTCTTCAAAATCTGATTTTGATGAATTCTAGCATGAAAAAATCACTTCATCACATTTGAGTCGTCAAGCAAAATGGAGTCAAAATTGTAAAGATTGGCGGATTAAAAAAGCGTGTAATAGGCACTTTTTCATGTACATGCATACGTATATCCATTTTAATTCAAATTCAACCTTATTGTTTAACGAACAAAAATTTTTTCTACTGCTGTGAAAAAAAATTATATTTAATGATGATGTTACGCGAACCGTGAAAAATTTTACACACTACAATGAGCGTATTGCTGTAAATAAGTAGGTACTGTTGAGCAAAAAAAAAATAATATGGAGATTTAAAATTTTATCAAAGATTTTTCATTTACATGATGGAAAACAGCAGAGTTGTTTGAAAGGTGTTAAGGGTTCTAGCCAGATTCTGAGATCAAGACATTTCAGTCTTGGTCTGGGTCATACTTACTTACTTACAGATCAAGTGTGATCAATGACCTCCTTCATTCAGCTCCTGAAGCTGGCTACCGCTTGCTAATTATCAATTCCAAGTGTGACACTATCTCTATCGACAGCTTCTTTCCATGAGGTTTCCATGGTCTCGGTCATGGTCTCAGAAACTTCAGGAAACTCTAAAAGATGTCTTAGTAAAGATGCTTAAATAATTAGATTAATAAAGCAATATTAATCCGTTTTGATCTTAAGATCCATAACTGCCTGCTTTGTATAAGTTTTATGGTTAGTAATAGGAGTTTGAAGAGTATGACCTTGTTAGAGTTTAGCTTTAGACATAAGCCTACAACTAATAATTGAAATTTGTACCATTTAATTGATGATTTCTACGACAGCTGCTATCTAAAATGGATTAAGAACTTCGTTTTTGTCGTGTCTAATTAGAGCGAAACTTAAGGTATCACGCCATATGGTAGCAAATCTGTCAGTCCTATGAGTAAGGTCTCAATGACCGAGTGTTTAAGCAACAGACCTGACACGCTTTAGAGTGAAGATATGTGTTCGATTCCCATTCAAGTTAAATCTCTCAATTATTGCATAGAATATTGTCCGTATGACAAGGATTCAAACAATACTCACTTCATTACAGTTTCCAATAGCAAATAGATCAAACTACGAATACATCAGCAAGCCAGCCAACTTGGTCAATTTTTACTATCTTTCAACCGAAATTGTCAAGCAAGAAGTCAACCCTATTCTGGAATATTTAATAATAGCTCTTATTGGTATCCTGGCAATACATATGCTTGAATTTAGCCCATTGTAGAATATCAGGAAGTAAACAACTCTGCTTAACAGAGACGTTTGTTGAGATGCCACAAAAGAGGCACCCAAAGGCATGTAAATAATAATAACGAATAAAATCGCTTAGCTGCTAATTTAGCTCTATTCTATGCAAATATTTTTTTCCTTCCTACTTTTTCTTTTGTTACGTCCACATGTTTTAAAAAAGTGAAATTTTTCTCAATTACATAATTAACTCGATACGTTTGCAGGCAATTATTGGAACAATGGACTTCAATAAAAAAGGGAGAATGTAAATATATGAAAAAAGACGTCTGGCGACAAAGAGAAAGAATTAATTCATACTTCACGTCAGATCAAATCTAAAAAAGCGACGAAAAAAAGAAGAGAAAAAATTTCCAACGAGTCCCTCGGCAATCACATTGAAGTACACATCAAGTACGGGGGTATAGAACGTAATAATACAAAAAGTAAGCAAAAAAGGTAATGGTACAAAAAAAGGCAAGGAAGTCGAGTGAGTAGGAAGCAGCAACACAACAAAAAAAAGTGTAATGGATGGTTGACAGTTACAAAAATATAAAATAGGGAACAAAAAAGTATATACAGCTAATAACAGTGTGCATGCTTGACGGAGGAAAAGGAAAAAAAAATGAGAGATGTAGAAAAAAGTAGGGAGTCGCAATGCATTATATCAGGCAAAACAATGCCTTTGAGACGGTATATATACATGTAGAGGAAAGGAAAAAAAAAGTGTCAACAAAAGAGTCTTACAAAATGGCGCGCTTAATATGCCGCATTTTTTTCCTCATCATCATCGTTGCTGTTGCCTTTATTTTGTGTCTGTTCTACCACGAAAATGACTTTTTTGTTGTTGTTCCTTGCTACATTTTGTGTTCATGCTCATGCCATTTTTTTTGGGTGGAAAAAAGTGACTAAATGAGTGAATGGAAATGGCAAAAAAAGGCACAAAAGAGAGGAAAATTTTTTGTATATAGACAGAAAAATCAGTGTAATTGAAAAGCGGATTACCAACATCATAATAATAATGATGATGATGAATGTTTTACATTTTGGAACCAAAAAAAATATACAGAATATACGACAGAAAATTAAAGATGGAAAAAAATATGTTCAAGGCTTTTCCACAAGATTATTTCTACATAGAGATTTTGTGTCATAATATGGTTGAAATGTTAGAATTAATTTGTGGGATGTAGACAGGATTTTGGTATTTTATGTTGAGGAATTAAATTTGAGAAATGTGGTTATGGGGATGATGAATTTTGAAGGTGACATTTCTTATTATTAGCTGAAGTCAGCATTTAAGCAGTCAAATCTTAAGAGACAAAAATCATCAAGGCATCAAGGAATTTTATACGCTCTGAATCTCTTCTATTAACACCAAATGGAAGCCGCGTATTTTAGGCACCCACATGGTCGCCAAACGGATTGGCTCAGATATTATTCAGCTACTTAATGTCGCATTTATTTCGTGCGGTGGTTAAGAGCTGCACAGTTAATAAAGCAACATGATGTGTTGTGCCTATAGATATCCGTTCACGTGTTTGGTAGTAACATTTCATTTGAAGTGCCCTTTGTGAACGTGTCGGTTGTTTGACGATTGAATCAATAAACAACACCAAGTTATAGTAATGAAACGAATCGGAACTTGATATGAAATTCTAGTTGACATCGAGTTCAAAACAAATATGTATTATGACTAGTAAGGAATGTTTAAACAGTACATAGTACATAGTATAAATAATAATATTACTACACATAGTCAATGAGCTAAATCTACAATCCCGATCAGCCAAAAATCACATTAAAACAACACATCAATCAAGATACAAATAAAACGAACACAAACTTGTAACCACATTACTCACATTTTTGGTGGAACACCTAATGGAATGGACTGTCTTGAGCTGTTATGTGCTCCTTCACCATCATCTACAATCGACCGAAATGCCCACTTAAATTGTCCAAAATCAGCAATGATTCATTCCAAGCTGGAATTGATCCTGGTATCATTCGATTGGCAGTCATGTGCTCAGATCACTAATCTATTAGGCTTTGCCATTTAATCCTGAATGGACAAAAATACGTTAAAACTAGTTGATGGCAGGTTAATGTCAAGCTAATGACTAATTCTAACGTATTTTTGTCTTCTCTGAAATGGAGAAGCTAATAGAAAGATAAGTTTCAATTCCAAAACTTCCAAATCAAAGTGTTTAATCCTGAAACATTACAAATTACGCTGTCACATCGTTTTTTTTTATAATTTACCAGACGGTGATGACAACACAGCAGTAAATCAAAACTAGAGACAAACATGCATGAATATAAAAAAATCATATAACAAAGCCCTTTTTTTCATTTCTTGTTATTTGCATAAAAACAAACATAGCCATCATGAACAACATCATTATGAAGGAATCAAACACATATGTAGTATGAGAGACATAACACAGAAAATTTCTAATTAAAATGGTTTTATCTGTTATGAATAAAAAGAGCTGAGTAGTAAAAAGAAATAGATGGATTGACAGACACTAGAGAATCATGATGATGAAGAAAAAAATGAGTTCCTTTCTTCTTTTTTTTATGTTCAACTCCAATCATACACATTTCAACACAACAATAATGAAAGAAAACATCTCGAAAATGAAAAACTCAATTGAATTTTTCCGCTTGCATAAATTTTTTTTTTTCCTTTTCTTTTCAAATTCTATTCAACATTCAGCCATATCAATCGGAGATGAATATATCTAGATAGGGAGATTTGTTTAGCTCTTCAATATTCGTTATTAGATGGAGGAACAGAAGAAAAAAAAAGAAGTTTAAGTACGGAATTTCATGTATTTCAAGCAATTTCTTTCTATCAACGATATGATATTGATGATGATGGTGATAGCATGAATAGACACTTAAGGATACTGAAAAAATTCCTTTATTCGATAGAGAGAATTTCCAATCAAATCGTTATGGATGATATGGACAAAAAAGATAAAAAAATTTGCATGATTGAATGGATGTCCAAGAATGTTTTTGATTATTTATTCGACATTTTTCTTGTTATTTCTTATTTCTTGGTATTTTTTGTCTTTAGCGTAATTTGTAAAATTTTTATGAGAATTTTGAGCAATTTTGTAATGATCGGAACTATTTGAGATTAAGATTCGAATCGGACAATTTTTAAATCAAAAATCGAATTCGATGCCGTGACGAACACGTCGTGCTCTACGAGTTTGTAGCCTATATTATAAGTGATTGTCCAAAAGTCCTCAATTGTAGTTACAATTTTGATCATGACAAAATTCTTCATACATTTTGGAATGGGAGATACTTACTTACTTCGTGCGCCGTTCATATCAATTGTGATTCATATCCTACCTTTAACGTTTAATAAACCTGGCATTATCGATGACTTCCTTCTGACAATTACTGATGTAAAATGCAATGCTATCACTATCGACAGGTTCTTTCCACGTGTTCTTGCGCACTTTTGCCATCAATAAAGTTTAGTTAAAGGCCTTATTTATTGGGCCTTCCACAGGTCTCCTAGCAATATGTCGTGACCACTAAGGCATGCTCACCTTGATTCTTCTCAAGATAGAGTCTTACGTGTTTGGAGATGGCAGGCTGTAAACCTTAACATTCCTGTACTGATTGTTCGGCAGATACGCATCAAGCAGGATTGTTTTAGACGACAAGCTTGTTACCTAGGTTGGAATTCACAAGAGTAAAGACGTCCGAGTACTCCAAAAGCTACACGCCACAGAACAAACGTAAAATAATGTCAACTGAACGTACGGACATAGAATTTGTACAAACAAGGTTACAGGGCTAAAAAATACAGTCAGATGAAAAGCAATTCATTCAACCTTAATTCAACATAGAAGCATAGTTACATTAAGTATGCAAATTTGACAAAATACAATCCAATCTGATAGTTCATGATCAGTTTTGACAATATACTACTTTATTTACCAGTAAATCTAATCCAAAAACAGGAGTCCTGTACATTATGACTCAATAAATTAAGTAAAATTTGAACAGTAATCAAAAATTTCTAAATTCACTCTTTTAATTCCAATATACTAAATATTGCGTAGTAACAAAAAATTACCGAAATGAACAAACAAATTATCATAAAATAGCTGAATAATTTTTGCTATTGATTCCTCAGCCAACCAACATTTTTTCTGCAAGACAAACAGATATTTCGCAATTGCCATTATAGGCACAAGCCATCCACCCAACATGAATCACATCTCATTTAATATTATGACTCAAAAGTAAAATATTTGCATATAAAAAGAAGAGCATCTGCAGCAGCATCATTTGAGAATGCAAAAAATGTCCTCATTATATGAGATATACATGCTATTTTTTTGAAGAGCACATCAAGCGACTAAGAATAAAATGCATGTGTATATTTGGAATTATTTCCACTCATTATAACATTACAGACATTTGAAATATGCTTGAAGCGAGATTTATTGAAGTAGAATCCTTTATGCTTGATGTTTACATAGCATAATAATATGGCAATGATGAAATGTAAAGAGCATAGATTCATGTTTTCCTACTGCTTATGCGTCTTCCATTATTATCATCCATTTCTATTTACCATTCAAAAGAGTCATCGACTCAGACGTACTTTTCTCCTTTTTTTCGCGATTTTCATTAAATGACTTCCATTTTGTTGTTGATAAATTTTCACATGCATGAGTTATGCACGACGAATGGATGAAATGATGAGACGTGGAATGATTGTTAAGTGTAGAAAACGTGAGTACGGTACTTAAAGTGATGAGTTTTTCTCCTATTTACTTTTCGTTCCATGACAATCATACAGGGTTGGGAAATTGTGAGTTATTTGATTCATACATCTGAATAGAACAAGTCAGTTACTTACTTACTTACCTACTTCGGTGGCCGTACAGATCAATTAAGATCCTTGAATTTATGCCGGATTCGCTTCAAACTCTTGCCATATCGAAGTTACACTAGCCTGGTGCCGAATTATGGATCGATTAAACAACATTTGGTAGTAAGGACAAAATGTTTCAGGCATATGCTGGTCAATGGTACGGATGTGACCAAATAAATAGTTGGGTTATACTCAAGATATGATATGTTTAAGTCAATTTTTGAGATTGGTCAATTGAACTGTGTAGCTCACAGTCGTTGGGTTTTGAGATACAATAGTTTATAGCATTGACTTACCTACTACGGCATCTGTGCTGATATCATGGATACATAGACTTGGTTGAAACGTTGATGAATATTGTCATGTATTTTTTGAATATCTGGACCTAAAGTAGTTCAGAGATTTTCTTTGAGGTCTTAAAAATAAAGTTGCTTGCTTTCCCTGCTAAACTATAAGCTGCTGAACTATAAGATTCGGTTACAATTTGCAGGTCTGTGCATTCAAAACATAGGAAATCTAGATTTTGAGATGTTTGCTGTGTTCTGAACAATTTATCCAGATGTATATGGAATGTAGTATGCTTTGAAATGTTGCCAAAGAAGACCAAGTTGCCTTACACTTGACTATATGAATGATTATTACCGTCTCAGTGGTTTGACATTTGCCATACTCTGACTATTGGATTCACCAACACTGAAATCATTTTATTTACATAATTTTAACATTTTTCTGCTGTATTATTCTCTATGCAAATTTGCATCATCGCAAATTCCACTTGACTGAATCACTCATTCTATTTCTTTTTACATTTTTTCCTACTAAAATTCATAATTTGTCAACATCAGAAATTGTTTTTTTTTTTTTATTTCTCTTCTTTTAAATTTGTCGAATAATTTTGCATCCATTAGAAAAATTGCTTCCATTCGTTTGTCGTCATCGTCTTATTTATGATTATGAATATCATTTAATGCCATGAGGACGTTTTTTGTACATTTCCATATTTTTTTTCATGAATTTTTTATGCTTTACCTAAAGTAGATAAGTGATGAGAAAGTATGATGATTCAGAAATGTGTTAAGCTCTGGGAATATGGATATAATGCTTTTAAGAATGTTTTTATCTTATTTTAAAATTCATAAAATTAAGAATCTTAATGATGATGATTAGATTATGAGATATAGAAATTAACTGTGGATTTTGGTATGGAGAATGTGAAACTAGAAGAGCAGTAATGGATTTTGGGGAAGAATTATGTTTAAGATTCGTTGAATTTATTTTGTTTTCTTCAATTTTTAAGCAATAAAAAAATATAGGAAGAACATTGAGTATGTTAAAGTACATGAGAGCGTACCAAGAACTCTTGGAAAGAGGCAAGACTGTTGAAAGTGACAGTGTAGCATTTGGTGTTGATAACTATCAGAAGGCATAAGAATAGAGCCAGTTTAAGACGCTAATTAAGATAAGCCATAAATCACATGATCTACAACAAAGGATTTCAATTCCTTGATACAAATTTTGAAAAAATGCAAATTTTCACAAATTTCGTACATTCTTAAAAATGTTTGTGTCAATTTTCTGTCATGAGTTCCAATCCTTTGATCTATACGACCAACGAAGTAAGGAGATGAGTATGGAAAAAGCAAATCAAGAAATATGTTGTACTTAAGATTCAAACTACCTCTAAAATACTTATATGTATGACATTAACAAAACTATAGCAAATTTTCCAGCCAATTATTCTCACAAACAGCTCTAATTTCACTCATGGAATGATGGATTTTCTAGTAAATTAACTTAAAATTCCAAAAATTCGTAATAAGTTCGTTAAAATCAGAACTCGAAGAAGCAGCGAAAAATTTGCAGTGGTGTGGTTTTTAGAGTGTCAGCTACTCAATCATTTAACACAGTTTGATTAGATTTGATATTCCCTGGGCCAAGGAATTGTTCAGAGATAGGAATCTATCATGGACTCCGTTTTCTTATAGAACAAGTGACTGGATTCCATTTAAAATTCGACCAAAATTTAGTCGAATTCGATCTCTTCCTAACATTTTGAATTTCATCGAAATTTCTCAATACAACAGCAAGTCTTAACCTTCAAACAGGTCAAACCAATTAATTCTCCTTGAATGCAGTCAAAGCGAAAAAAATTAAATTTTAATGAAAATCCTCTCATTTACATTATTACTTAATTTCATAAGAAAACTTTGCATGAACAAAAAATATCTTAATTAAAAAATAATTTTTCATGCATAAAGGAATTCACGAGTTAGCATCTCGTGAAAAAAGCAGTGAAAAAAAGAATCTCAAACGGATGCAAACGGAAGTTTATAATAAAGAAATAACAAGAACTATAATTATCTTTACCCTTAACGGTTTGAAGTATCAGCTTAAAACATAATATTTTATTTACTATATAAGAAGTTATTATATGTTACGCATACTCACCTATTGTTCAGCACCAAAGTCTAGAAAATAAATCCCCAAAAACATTCTCAATTGTTTGAGGGCATTAACAAGAGGAACTCAATGAACTTTGAAATAATACTTCTTATTTTGTGAGAAATTAGCTAAGAAGAATTGAAGAATAGACATAAAATTTGTCAAATCATTAAAAAGGATATAACCACAAGCAATAAAAAAAGAAGCGATAGAATAGAGAAAAGAAGGAAGGAGAAGAATGACACACTAAATTGTGCAACAAAAGTTGACAATAAATACATATTATTTTTGTAGATATTTTTAAAGAAAGGTACAACAACAAATAAATCTAAAGCACCTACTTCATGAGACACAATAATCTTCAAGAGATGTTAATCTCATCTAAATAATGCCAGAGTATAATGGGCAATTGAATAGACAAATCGAAAAAAAGGAATAATCTGCCGAAAAGAATAATTTTGCGATTCGAGTGTATTAGGAGTCGTTCGGATGTGATGTATACAAGCAATTTAGTTTTAGTCTTTCTTTCTTACTTCGCAGGCCGTACAGATCAACTTTGATTCATGACCTTTCTTAAACGTCTCCAAAATATTCAGCTTCCTTTCATGAGTTCCTGGACCTTCTGTCGCGTTCTTTTGTAAGATTTTTAGTCCATTTCTTTCAATATCATTGACTTATCATGTTCCATATGAGCAGTTAAGTACTTCTGTAGAGTAATATGCAAATTGCTTGGTCCAATATTTAGTGTGATAACTATAAGGTCGTCGGTTCAAATCCTACCATTTCAAATTTGTGGCTTTAAGATATTTATATGCGGCAACTGATTAGTTGTCAAGATCAAGCCTAAATTGGAGCTCTATGGAACATTGGAATATGATACGCTTCAGGAACAATAGAGTGTGACATAAGGAATAGGAATAAGAGCTAGAAACTTTTCTTACTCCGCTAGCCATGGATCAAGACTAGACATTGTCTTTAACCAGTTATAACATATTTCTGTCCACTTGGGAATAGAACGAACCTGATAATATTCTTGAACTTATTCCGCACAGGAATATCTCCAAATAAATAAAACATAAATTTACTTGACGTCATAAGTCATCGTCCCCTCAAAAGGTAGGCAAATAGAGCCAACAAGAAACAGAGAACCGAGAAGAAGTGAGTGTCGGCAAATATCACATTTCACAAAGGCTTACAGTTTTGGGAAGAAGCAAAATGAAATTAAGGGATTGTGCTCATTTGACAATTGCTCTAAATATGCTTATATTCAGTCCGCTTCAGGTCATTTGTTTTAAAAAAAAATTATTTTTTTTTGTGCTTCTTGCTGCTGTTTTTTTGTTCTTCCGCGCGATCAAATTCAAGAATTGTCCACACAGAAAAAAAAGGAAAGAAAGGAACTGAAAACATATCAATTTCATAAAGGGCTATTTATTCTCTTTTTTTTGCATGAGCATTTTGATGGACGTTTAATGAGATGAAAGCAAATAAATCTGAAAGGATGAATATATAATGTTGAGATAATGTTATTGATTTGATTTTGGAGCGCATATGTTTGTCTGGAATTGATTTTGATACGTGCACTATTCTAGCTCGCTGTTTGTTAGAGATACAAACATGTTTGTTGCGGTTCAGTTCATTTGAAATATTGAGTCAATAATGATAAAGGCACATATATCACTGGCTTAATGTTTGAAATACACCGTTTTAATTGATAGTTTATAGGTTCAATTCCTATCAAATTCACTCTAAATATTTGAATAGAATTGCATATAAATTAGTCAAAGGAATGACTGCAATTAGAACTTCTGTTTGAATAAAAACAACGATTTAGTCATGATTGAATAAATTCTATCGACGATCGGGATTGCAGTGCCATCTGGACAGCACTTACGAATCCTAACCCTGGAACGCGTGAATTCCTCAGATTTTGACATAAGTATTGAAGCATTCATACTTAATTACTTGGTTTGATAATCGTAGAGATAAATTGTGGTCCATTAGATTGGGTTTGAAGCTGTCGTATTTGCGGACTACCGCATGCCAATATTCAATGCGAAATACAATTCTGCATCTATCAAAAGCCTTAGTAATATTAGTAGAAATTATTAAAAATCAAGATTGATCACTCAACAAAATATGCCAAACTAGTGTATAGCCAAACCCCGACCAATTTTACATTAAAGAATAAACTGACAGGAACTAAATACTCTAATTAACAATCTATTCCATAAGATATTGAATAACAAAACCCTTTGACATTATTATTTAATATCCGGAATCAAAATCACAACATTCATCTCCAGTTACCATTCATCACACAATTCTCATAGCAAATTCACATCCATTGACCATCCCAAAGTGTCCAACAAATCACGCTACCCAAAAAGAAAATCGCAAACATAAAGAAAAAGCAAAAAGAAGCCATGAAATAAGTAAGTAGCTCTGCTATAAAATTCAATTAATTGAAGTAGAAAAAAAATGGAGCATCCTGACTATTGAATCATAAGATTTATGAGTGGCGTGCAGTAATAATTAGATTGAATGAGAAACATAATGAAATTATGATTGGCATATCCTTTTAAGTGAAATAGTCTTTATTATTAAGGTTCTTTCATTATGAATATCCAAGAAAAAAAAATATTTTTACAAAGGAGAGCGAATTCAATCGTATGCTGTAGAATTGAATTGGATGAAAAGCGCATATAGCATATAGCATGTACGGTTAATAACAAGAACGCCTTCTTTATACTTAATTAAGTGTATAATTAAAAAAAAATCTTTTGAATTTACTTTACAATTCAATTTATTATTATCGCAATGGACTTTACCTCACTTCTTGTTTTGTGCCTTCATGCCATTACCTTTTGTGTATCGATGCCATGCCATACATGCAATTTCATTTGAGATTTTCAAGTGCCTTTTCCTGAATCAATATTAAATAAAAAAGCACTAAGAGCACTTCATTTTCAATAAAATGCAAAATGCTTTTTTTTCATCATTTATTTCCTCTTTGTGCATGTCCATGTCATACGAACTTCTTCTTCAGGTGATTTCATTTCTGGCTTTTTTTTTAACGTATGTTATTGCTTCTTATGATCTCAGATTTTTGTTTGTAGATTTCTGTGGTAAATACATAGATTGAAATGGATTTGATGAGAATTTTGTCGTTTGAGATGAATCATGTGTTTTGTTCTAATGGAAGCTGAGGTTGAAGTTGAGAATCAGGGTTGTTATTTGTACAGAATCGATGATCCAGTTGGACATTAACTTGCCAGCAACCAGTTGTAACGTATTTTTGTCGAAATGATGCAACCTCAGTCTTAAGACGGCGATATATTACTACGTCCATAACTATACTCCATAGCTATATTTGTCTAATCACTTGGCGTACAATCTTAGAGAAGGAGAACAAGAAATTAGCCAAAGTTGTCGTTTTATCCAGGAACAGAGACCTGTTCAACAACTTTATTGACGCCCTATGCTTCACAGTGGATCAATAGGAACTAATCATCATCATCATCATCATCACCATAACTATACTACGGACTGTGTGTCGATTGAGTTTCTATATCATGTCTTTGGACAAGAGTGGCAGAGTCGCAAAAATAAGGCAGGCTTCGTTACGGAATTTTTGAGATTCCACTAAATCTCTTTTATTAATACCAAATAGAAGCTGCCTTATTTTGACAGTCATATTGACAGACATTCTGAAACAGGAGAGAGTTTGGGAAGCCTGTCGATCTGACCAAACATTAAGTTTTTCACATTCCCGTGGTAGTTCCTGCTTTCACTAAGAACACCATTGGTAACCAAAGCTGTGAAAAAATAAATACTATAAAGTATAAGCTTATTCAAGCTTCTCGCCTGTAAGGTGACAATCCCAGACATATACCTATGGATGTAATAGGTATAATAAGTAATTAAGGAAATAAGTCAAATGGATCTCATTTTATGGAATCGAGGCGACTTTTCAGTGAAAACCCCGATTCAACTTCGAGCTATGGCTTCCAGGTAAAAGAAAGAAAGATAGTCAGATTCACTAGCTAAGCTGTTAGTAGAAAAATCAAAGGCATCAACCCTGCCGAGGACCAAAGTCATAGGATTTAGACTTGTTTACATCCTTCTTGTTGCATGACTACATACATATTGAATTTTTAAAGTACATTACCATGCATTTCTTTTTAATAATAAAAAATAGTACCAAAGAACCTCTACATGCTTCATACCATCCATTTCCACATTGTGCAATGTGCAGCATTGCGTGTGCATTTTAATTGAAAAATTTATTATTATTTTTGCCAATCTTTTTTCCACGTATTGAAAACTTTATGAATGCAATTTTCTCTCCGATGTTATTTAACAATCCATACAACACTCATGCAACGGATATAAAAAAAAATTATCAATTTTTTATCAAGCAATGTTCTACTCGACTAGGCCAGGTAGTGGTTTTCTTGCGGCTAAATTGAATTCAATGAGTTGTGAGCAGGCACAAGAGGAAAAATCAAATAAAAATTAATAAACACTCTTTTTTTCATTTCGTTACGTACGGATAATTAATACAGTAGCAACAGCAGCAGCCGAAAAAAAATATTGTGAAGCTCTATTCAAATGAAGCATGATTTCCACATACATAAAGTATACATAGCCCAAAGCATCATAAATTCATCAATGTTCTGCTAGCTATTGAAAAGCTAGTTGAAAACGATATTGGTTTTTGGATGTGAGTTGCTTTTGGGGTAGTGACGCATTTTGGATTTTTGAGTAGATTCAAGCTTGTAAGCATCACAAGACAAACCTTTATATGCCACCTTTAGTATTCAACATTTTTACGAGACAAAGGCTAAGGCATTTTGGTATGAAACAGAAAGCTTAGCTAACAGCCATGGCTGAACAAACAAAAACTGATCGTGTTCTCAGGCTGCACATCTGGTCTTACGATTGATGTTTTAATGCAGATGATCTTAATTTATTGGTATTTATCGATCCATTAAAAACATTAAAACTAAGGCAATAATTATTATTTTAACAACATTGCTATCATATCCTATAAATCAGAGCAAGAAGTCGATTCGGATTTTGTGTGGAGTCGAATCAACTTTTCTATAAAAAATCCGAGACGACTATAAATGGAAAACTGTTTGAATTTGACAAACTTAACAGTTGTCTACTCGGTAACAAAGCGGACAATAAAATTAGCATCATGCGGCGACTGCTAGGCAATTGCTTTCAAGCAGCTTCTAAGTGACTGAGAAATGACTATCATTGCCAAGCAGAAGCCAGTGAAATTTAAATTATACTATCCACTTAGGTATTACATGAATCAAATTTCGGCACACACATCAATTGTGACACATATTGTTAAGACAACACCTTTGATTACTAAGGAAGTCTTGTCTGTTTTGCAAGTTAAAGTATTCCACTTCGACTAGACCATTTCTAGACCATTCAGAGAATTGCCACTAAAAATTTAAATTGTGGAAAATGAAAAATGTCGAAAAAATCTCCAGAACACTTCAACATGTAATCTACGGTTCCTTTACGTATTCATATTAACCGTAAATGCGAGGTTACCCTGACGGCTTCGTGATGACTAATTGCGACTCATTTTTGCAATGATTTATCGAAAATTCACCATATTGAGCTGCTTGAGTCAGTAAAATTCGACAACAATT
The DNA here is from genome assembly GCF_022539635.2 of Chironomus tepperi. NCBI lineage: Eukaryota > Metazoa > Arthropoda > Insecta > Diptera > Chironomidae > Chironomus > Chironomus tepperi. Next base: position 396,382 of record NW_027226204.1, on the reverse strand, counting down.
TCAAGCCAGCCAGACAAAAATGCCATTCCAATCCCCACTCAACTTCCTCCACAAAAAATAAGCACAGAAAATAAAAAAATTTCCCGGCCACAATAAATTCAATTTATGAACTCTCTTTCAAATTTTTCCTGCTATCAAGGAAGAAGTTTATTTATCGACAATTGAATCAGTCAGTTGCAGCTGCAAGCATGAGAAGAAAAATAAAAAAAAAAACTCGCAATTAAATGAAAAATTGAGTAGATAGTGACTGTACAGCAATCGTAAAGGGCGCCAATGAAAAAAAAGCAAGCATTATCAATTGCCCATAAATTTTCTCACTTCCCGTTGCACTTCGCGTACGTGATTCTTTTTTTTTATAATTAGCCATTGCATGTGTGCTGATGTGTTATTACCATAGCCATAATTTACTCCTTAATTAGGTAAGAACAAAAAAGAGAGATGCAGTCACTTACAAAATGATGACATTGTCGGCGACATTCAAAAGAGGGATAGAATTGACGATGAAAGGCAGGCAGGCACAGCTAACAAAAATGGCGCACAATGTGTTTGCAAATGACACTTTTTCCATCCATTTCTTTACAATTTACAGACATAAAGAGGGAAAGGAAGAATGAAAATTTAATTTATGCACCCCTATGTATATCCATGTACAATTTTATGTCAACATTATGCACCTCTACATACTTTATATGTGCTATGTATATTCACATTAACATGATATTGATATGGCTGTGAATATTTCCCCTTCCTTTACTATTTTACACACATTTGTACTAAATGGTACGTTATTAATTTTCAGCATATATATATGAACTAGCTATACACACTTTTTGCCCGAAAGCAGATTAAATTGAATGCATGAAAGGCTTAGATTGAGAGAAGATTTAATTTATTGTTATTGCTGTACTTTAAAATCCTTGTGAACAATTTTTTTTGATGGAAGTGATATCAAAGTGAATCATGCGCTAATACCTAAAATATATCATCAAAGGAAGTTTTAGGCTGTAAACACTTTATTGAGTTTTCAATAACGTGTTTTTGTTTATTTTGGAATTTTTTTCTTTTTTGTAGTAAAAAACGATTAAATTTGGAGTTCCATTGATGCTTTGTTGTTGTTGTGACTGTAAAGTTACAATTTCAATTGAGTTTATGATTGATTTCTATGTCTACTGAAGATTTTTACACAATGGATGGCAATTTCTATTAAATGGGTTTGAGAACATCAAAGATTTTTATTTTGTTCCTTAAATTGGCGCTAGATTTCATCAAAGAACGGGAAAATAATCAATTTAGGATATCCTGGAAGGAGTTTTGATGTGGAAGGTTTGTGGAGTAGAAAATGATAGATTCGTCTTGGAGATAGAATCCAGAAAAGAATCTTAATTTCTTTGCAGAGATTGATACTTTACTTACTTCGATAACTGTGATTCATGCCCTCCATCGTGAGTCGAAGTGGCCCGGCGGTGGAATGGTTTAGTCCTTCGGTAAAATTATTGCAACATCGATCTAGCGATCATTGGTTCGAACCTCGGCATGAGAAATTTTTCACAGCCTCCTTTAAAGGCAACAGGCAGTAATGTCATCAAAAGAAGTGGTTCGGATTTCACTATAAACTGTACGTTCAGGTTTTAGCGAAAAATCTGGCGAATCCTCATTCGTTAAACTATTAAAAGCCATGTAATGTATAGAAACGCGTAGCTATGAATCTTAATGTTTGAACAGCTAATGATTTTATTTTTTTACGATTTGCAACGGTGATTTCAAATGTACGGTACATTAGATTCCTCTCAAAATATTTCAAAATGTATTACCGTACACATCCCGTGTGGACAACTTAATAACTAGTTAATAACTAGACTATAGTTGGCTAATGACATTTTCTCCGGAACATAAACTTTGTGATTAGTCGACTGTAGGTCTAGTTATTAAATATGCATTATGTCATGTTTTCCACTCGTGAACATTTTTTGTTAATTAATATTTTCCATGGATTCAAAATTTGTCAACTTCATCAAACTTAGAATTAGAAAGTCGAGTTTAATTTTATATAAAATCGAGTTGACTTGAGTCAACCCCAAGTAGACAAAACCACCTTTTGGAGATTCTAATGCGCAACATACCCAAGATCAGTGGTGAGCAACTTGTGTGACGCCAAATGTTTTTGAAAATGTCATCAACCCGCTCAAATCGTATGTCGTTTACTGTTTCAATTAAAGCTTACCATCAAAGTGTGCCGTGAATAATAAAAAGTTGCCCGAAACTACCCTTGCCCATAAAAATAGTATAATTGAGTATGCTCAAAGCCTAGAATGACTGTAAATTGATAATAGAAAGAGTTTAATTTTCCATTATTGTATGTTCCACTTATGCTCGACATAAGCCAAAATATAGATTAACATATTCCAAATTTCCATATCACATATTGAGTTTCAATAACCAAATTTTAATGATAGAAATCGTAAATACAAAATTTGTAATTAAAAACCATTTAATGACGAATATATTTCAATTTATTGCAGGAAGATAAAAGAGAATTTGTAACTAACATCTAGTCAAAATTTTGTTAACAAAAGTTACAATATTAATGTACAGCATGAAGAGTAGTAATTATCAATATGAATAGGAAAATAAATGAGAGGAAATGATAATTAATATGAAATTTGAGATGAGTAGAATAAGTAAAAAGCAATTTGTTAGGTTGGATTTACAATCCCTACCTTAAATTACAAAACAAATCATAATAAATTCATGAAAAAAAAATTATGTCGAGGATTTGTAATGAATCTGATTCTGTATCAATTTCTCATTTTGTGTGATATATCCATCAACCCCTAACAACCAGATAAATTAAATGCATCCCTCTGACTTGATTCCATTTTTTTCTTTTTTAGCACATTTTTGAAAATTGTGGCAAAAAGGTAGCTTAATAATGCACAATGTTCGGTCGTTCGGCTGATGCAAAAACTCAATAACTAGACATCGTAGATAGCTCTAGTTGGCTTTAATAGCTCAATTCCATCGAGTTATTGGCCCGCCGGGCATTTAAAAGTTTCAAATCAACGCACAAATACTATAATTATCAATTTTTGTAAAGATAAACAACGTTGCTTTTTCAGTGTTTTTTAAGCGTTTTACAATGTTTTTTAATGTTTTCACAATGTTTTCTGAATAAGGTTTGAATTTGTCGGTAAATTTTTTTGAATTATAAAAATCCATTGAATAATAAATTCCATAAATTTGTTGTTTTGTGACTTGAACTCCTAGTGTATATTGTTTTTAGACCGAAGAAGTGACTCGAACCTTACTGGATCTTGTCTTTAGACAAAAGAAGTGATTTGGACCTTACTGGATCTTGTTTTATTATCAGAGAAATGACTCAGACTTTACTGGATCTTGTCTTTTGGCCATGGAAGTGACTCAGACCTTACTGGATCTTGTTTTTAATAATTTATTAATATCAATTACTGATCATTGCTTCAAAAATGCGCTGAAGTTGCTCAATAAAGTCGATTACTTTTGCAACATTTTTTTGCTATAGAAATGAATTTATTAGAAATATTTACAGCATACATACATGTGTAGGATATTATCCACTATCAATTGCGATTTAAAGCCCTTCAAATGCCAAACATTAATCTCATTTCATCGGAGAAAAAAAAGAAATCTAAATTAAAATGTCTTCCATACAATTTTGAAGGAAATTGCGTTGATAGGGATTGGAAGCGATTTTCCCTTCGACACACAGCATAGCATAAAAAAAGGGATGACGAAGCGAAATAGATCCAAAGATGATTAAAAGAGCTTGAATGGAAATTAAATTATTTTAATTTTCAAGGGTTTTTTTGTGTGTTGTATGTTTTCATCATATTAATGTGCGTAGTTACATAAACAAGGAATTTAATCAAATCATGTGCTGTCGAGTATTTTTCAAGGCGGCTGTTGTGCTTCAAATAGGGAATGTCAAGAGCAAAAAGTGGAATTTTTTTGATGGAAAAATTGATTGAAATACAAAGTTTGACACTCGGAGATGTTGAGGAAATGGAAATAAATGAGAAAAAAGGAAAAGTTTGTCATAAAGTGGTTTTAAGTGGTTCGTAAAGATTGAAATTTTGGTTTAATTTGTAGGAAATCACGTAGATTTTGTAATATAGGCTCGTCAAGAGCTCGAAGTCGGCAAAATTGAAGTCGACTCTACTCAAAATAAGTCAATTTGGATTCTTTTATCATTTGAATTTAAAATTAAATCATTAACCGTCATTTTTAATTTGAAATTTCTTGTAGAAAATTTGGTCTTCTCGGTAAAGTTCATTCCAAACATTTCTTCTGTTTTTGACAAATTGGCTCGTTTTGGAAGAGTTAGAACAGCCAAAATACATTGATATAATGATTATCATTCACAAGAATCACTTCAGTCTCCTGATAATTAATTCTAAAGCTATAAAATTCAATAAATTCATAATTGGTTTGAGACTTTGCTAAAATTTCAAATAAAAACTGCTAAATTTTTGAATTAAAACCGTTACAAAATGTTCAAATTATCAAATTCCGATCCCGAGAGCATAACAGCAAACTCCCAGTCTGAAAGACGCATGCATGCATCCCTAGCAAGCAATATTCTCAAAAAAAAAAATTGAGATAATGTAATTAAATATCGACAAAAACTCACTGTAACCAAGACATTCCATTCTTAAAAATCTCTATCAACATCATCCAACCATCGCAAACAGCAAACAGTGTAAAAGAAGAGAAACTTGCCGATGATTAACTTTACTCTACGTAGTGTTAAATTAGACACAAAAAGTATTTTTTTCATAAATATTTAAATTTCAAGCAGCATCAAAAAAAAAACTTCCACAACTCCATCCAATTTCCTCGAATGAACAGCACAGCATCATTATTATACACAGAATCCATTCCACCCTTTTTTTTCTTCTTGCTTCCTCCCATCCAACCCCAAATACATTCTCCATATTATATTTCTGTGCTGTGCTGTTGTTGCCAGCCATCACATCTTTCCATGTAATTTATTTCTTTTTTTTATGCTCATTTTTTTCACAGCTTGAAGCAAGAAAGAAAAAAACTCTTATTTTATTCACTGCTTGTTTCCATTCCCAACAAAAACTTTTTCATGTTTCTCATGTTTCATGAAAAAAAAAGACGTCGTCTTTCCGTTGAGATGAGAGTGAAGGAAAATGTAATAATAATTATAATTTTCTTTCTTTCCAGCAATGTTGCATGAAAAATCTCGTTTGGAAAATCTGAAGGAGGTTGCTGGGAATGTGGGATTCATTAAACGCATTTTTGTGAGAGGATTTGGAGTTGACATCAAAGTTTGTTGACTTCAGTGCTAAATATGGTGGATTGATAGCTCAGTTTCTAAGATTCAGATTAAAAATGTGCATACTTCTGGGTTCGAATCTCATCAACACTTTATTAGCATCATCTTTAAGACACAAAATGACAATTTGCAATCCAAAACCTTCAAATCTGTTTTACACCGTTACTTTGGTGTCCTAAGCTGAATGTGCTTTAGATTACTTGAGCAAACTAAGCGTTTGAAATCAGATGTAGTTTATACACAAGCCTTATCTAACAAATTACTCCGAGTGTAACAAGCGGCGATTAGTTGTCTGTTAGTTTTAGCCATGAACTTGATGTTTGGATCAAGTCATGAAATCTTGAACAAGATAAAAGTTGAATTCAAAAATAAATTAAATACCAACCGTATCCTCATTATCAGTTCCATATCCAGTAAACACCACTTTGAAATGTATCATATTTAACATCATAAGGGATTATAGTTAAGAACAGTTATAAGTAGAAGATAATACTATTGAGGCTCTCCATATTTGAACTGAACGTTGAATGATGATTCAATACTTTCCTAACCAGATGTATTTAGTTTTCAAAAACAAGCTGGAAGAATAACCTGCGGCATTTAGAAATCCAGGGGCAAATTTCAGGCAACATGCTTCAACTAGAATTGCCGAAGTTATTGGTCTCGGCATCGGAAGCCCTCAGCTTCAATTAGTTTCATCTCCGAGCGGTATAATAAAACGAATCGCATTATTTTGTCGAATAAATGAGTCGAAATCAAACGTCACGGTGCCAGTACGGTGTAATTTCGTGTCTTAACGTTAATACGGTGGCGAAGCGATGTCGTAGCAAATACACTGTACTTATGCTTTCTTGATTTTGGGACCGGAATCCTGGAAAAATCCCGTCTTAAGTCTTCCGGAGCAGAGATTTCAGGTAAAACTAATTGTGCTATAGTAATTTCGGGATAGTAATTTTAATCTTAAGAATTTGCAATTAGGTTATGATCCAGTTATAGTTATGATCCCTAAATTACTGAAGCTTCAAGGAAGCCTGACTCCAACTAATAAACCTTAATACAACAAATTTTGAAATTCAAACATCCAGCCTAAGGTTTGCCTTAATCAAGCCTAATCCAGTCAAGAAAATCTGAATATTCCAATAACAATTTCATCACAAAAACTGCCTAAAAAAATTCACCTCCTTTTTTTTTCTTTCCTTTCACATAACAACAACAACAGCAACAACGATGATGAAGATGAGATGTGGATGACGACGGTGAAAGGAAAGAAAAAGTAGAATTAAAAAAAAAAATCCCCTTCGGTGAGGCAAAAGAAGTAAAAAAAATCACAGTATAATATCATGCTTAACTGAATTTTCATTTCATGTAATGGCAAAGTCCATAAAATGTCAGCATGTGTACACAAAATGCTCGTGAATCTTTTTTACACAAAACAATCTTTTTTGGTTCCCTTCTATCAAGTTTTGTATCCGTTGCTTTGGAAACGCCACCACTTTCGGTGTTAAGCTTCGCCATATTTATATTTGCAAGTAGGGTGTTGAACATAGGCAGGGAGGGTGTTTGTGTATGTTCATGACGATGATGATGCTGATGCTGTAGATGTGGAAATATAAAAAAAGAAATGGGAATAAAAAAATGTTGTAAATGGTCGGAAAAATGTGTATGTGGCATAATTTCCTTTCATTCCATTCCCTTTTCGAATGTATGTGTGCTTTTGATATTATCATCCTATCTAGATAGATATTTTGTAATAGGGCAATTTTATTCATAAAAAGGTTTCCATTCTTTCTGGGGTGATTTTTTGTGGGTCGTTTAGATATTGTGTCACATATTTTTGTAATTTTTAAGGGTAAGTAGCTTGATGGGCTTCTTAACATAAGCTACTTCACAAGATAATACAAATGCTGACTCAAATGAACAAACTTGATCAAATTTTGGTATTGATTGTCCACTGGGATAGGTACTTCAAAGATAATACAATAATATTGGGCATGCTGATTTGCGACATGAAGTATTGACGAAACTTTGGTCATACTTACAAATTTGTTGATACCATGACTAAATTGGGCAAATGTTTCATTTCATTTGCAACATCATGCCGACGTACTTGGCCACACTAATAAGGTAGATCTTGGGCAAATTTATAGTTTAAGCTTGCATTCTTCCAATCTTTGTTGCAACCCTGATAGCTAAGTACGATGTTTCTCAACTATTTTTGAGCAAAACTAAAGAATTTGGTAACACATATCAGAGAGCATAATTTGAGGATTTGACATTACTGGAATGAGCATAACCGAAAACTCCATAAAGATGGATAGATCACGAAGCCGGAAAGTCACGAGTTCAATTCCTGTTTTCATAATTGTTGATCTTACAGAAAATGCATAATTTGGAACAACGGATTCCGAATCAGACTCGAACCCACGTCCTACAATTCTTGTTGCATGCTACCACTGAGTTATCAGGGTTACACTGAATGGCAAAGTGATCATGATACAGCGTTCAAAGAATTATAGGAATCTCATTCCAAAATAATTTTTTAAGAGAGCAAGGTTCCGAGCTATAAAAAAAACAAGGAATTACATAATTCAAAGAGTAGCAGTGACTCTAGCTCATATCATTTCTAGAACTCCTTTCCATTAAATAGTCTATTACGTAGCTACAATACTCGTTTCAGAGTTAAGTATCATATGTAGACAACTCTATTTAAATTCCACTATTTTACCTGAATAGGATGTCTAAGATACCAAAACGTTACAAAACATCCAAACGAACCCCTTCAAAATGATTCCTTCTTCTTTTTTACTCTCCTTTTTTTGTACTCGACAGATGATTATGCTTGAAGATAGATAAGATACTTTTGAATGAGGAGAGAGAGAAAGAGGATAACGCGTATCATGAATACTCGAGAGACTTCTTACGGTTAAATTAAATATTTCATTACAATAGATATAGCGTCTGTACATATCACCCATTCATTCGAGCATTAGGCTGCTTGAGGATGTACATAATTGTGTATTTTTCTGTGGGGTGATATTGAATCTGTTGTTTTTGGGATGGGATCAAAGTTGATTCCGTGGATTTTTATGCTCAATATTGATTTTCATGAGAATTCTCACTTTACAGTTTGTTGTTTCGTAACTTACACCTTAATAACTTAATAGAAACTTTCAATTGCTGTTTTAAAGTTTTCTTTTCTATATCCTGCTAAGTATATCCATTCTTGGAGGTCTCGAATAGCTTTAAGTTATACGAAAATATTCAAATTTCAATGAACTTTACTTCAGGCTAATTAATTAGATACTCAAGTAGTTTCGAAGAAATTCTATCGGAACTGTTAGAGGTGAATATAAAAAGCTATCCTTGAAAGTTAAATTAGATGGAAAATTATTAAGGATTATGGCTTGAAGGCTTTAAGATTTGAAATTTTAAATTCCATGGATGTGCATAACTACACATGCTTCATAAAGCACAACTATTCTTGGAATAATATCAAGTTATAATTATCATTTATTTCCTAGAACATTTGCGTTATTTAATTAAACTTAAAAATTCGTCCGTTATTCAAAAATTCAAATATTGCTTAACTGAGAGGATGCATTTTGTAAATTTGAATTTTAACGGTTTTCTGAAGTGACTAAATTTACAGAAATAAACAAAAAGATAAGAAATTTATTAATTTACGTTTTCTGCTCTATCCAGCTTTTAAACTACTGTAATTCTGCTGTATATCAAAAGAATCACCCAAAAGCACTCAAACTATACTAATCCAGTAAACAAAACCTACGAAATTCACAAGAAATTCTCAATCAATACAAAAATAACTTTAATTAATCAAAATAATGTGGTATCACAAAAAGAAGCGATTTCTCGATGGAATCAACAAATGCCTTAAATTATCAGATGAAGAATTCGAAGTGACATTGAAGAAAATCAATGAAATTTCAAAAAATTCTGATGATTTATCAGCAATTTTGGAACTAGAAATTAAGAACACAGAAGTTACAAAAGAGGAAAGTGATTTGATCCTCAAAACTATATATTATCTCGTCCAGAGATTCAATTTGTTCATCTTATCACCTATTAAGTTACAGAGTGATTTAAATGACCTTGGATTCTCACAAGAAAAGGCACAGATTTTAATTCAGTTTTATTCTGAAGCTTCCCGTGCATTGATAACAAACTTAGACATGAGCAGTACTGGATCAACAGACGAGGAAGTGTATTGGGATATAAAAACGACATTATCAGATGCGCTGAATCAGAAATGCAAGATCCCAAAAGCCACAATAAGACTAAAATCAGAAGCACAGGAAATATCATTTGAGGACCTAAATCATGCAGAACTGAGCAAATTATTTGACAAGATAGAAGCTATTCAAAGTGAATTGGACAATCTGAACAAATAAAATATTTATAATTAAGCATTTATTCCATATAAAAAGTTTTTAAATTTTAATAACAGTAGCATTCATTGCATTTTCTGTTGGCTGTAACTTTGTGGCTGTTAAGTCAACCAAATTTGTTTGATTTTCATATGATATTTCAGCAGCATTAATTACCATGTCTAGTGATCCACCTAACTTTAAGAACTGTAATGTCATATCCTCTTCAACCTTAATTCGTCGATTTAGTTCCACAATAAGTCGCTGGATGTTTGGCGAAAGTGTCGTAAATTGTGACTCATAGACATTAAGGAATATGTCAATAGCATCTATGAGAATTCTTGTGAATCTGCCATCACCAATATATCTATTAAAGAATGTGATGATTTTGGCTAATGAATCTTGCTGTCGATTGACAAGTGCCTGCTTAAGTCCATTACGTCTAATTAATTCTTGAATAATAGCTACAGTCACTTCCGGTGTTCTATTCACACAATATCGATTCATGACTTGATCTAAAGCCTTTGCATACTCGAAAGTCCTTAAACTGTTGTCGTAGTTCTTTGATTCTCGTTTTTCAGGTCTTGGAACAAATTCATCGGTCATAAGATTTCTCTGCTTCCGTCTCTTTTCACGCTTTTCATCAGCTTTCTGTTCCTCAAACTTCTCTTCTCGTCTATGTATTGCTAATGTTCCATCCACTTGACCAACTGCTAATGTATTTCCATCTCTTGACACTCCAACGCTCAGCACTGAATTTGTGTAATTCAAATTATGGATCATTTGATAATTTGCAGTATTAAAGAACTTGACATGTCGATCCAAACTGCCTGATATTAAATGCCGTCCATCAGCTGACATGCTAAGACAAGTGACAGTCTTTGTGTGCTGTGAAATATTTCCTAAATGACGTCCTCCATTTACAGCATCCCAGAATTTGATGTCAGTTCCACCAGCACTGATGAATATGCCACCAGATGGAATGAACAAAACTGATTCAACTGGACTTCCATGATTCACAGACAGGACACAATTATTTGATCTTGTATCATACATTTTAACTACATGATCATATCCACCACTGAGAATTGTATGTGGACTGATTGGATTTGTTGCACCAGCACGAACATAGTCATTATGTCCTCTAAATGTAGTCATAAATCTTTCAGTCGCAACATCCCACAACTTTACTGTTTTATCGTCGGAGAAACTGACTATATGATGAAGATCTGACAGGAAATATGTTCTATGGACAGGAGCTTTATGTCCAGAAAACAATCTAAGCATTGTTTTCGTGTTTGTATCAAATAATCTGATTTTACCTTCCTCATCTCCAGCAACAAGCAATTTTCCATCCTTTCTGTATGTTGCGCCAAAAGCTTCTTTTTGAAATGTTGAAATATTTTTCAATACTAATTTGGTAAGTGGATTATAGATCTGTACACGAAGTGAACATGTTGCTGCAAAGTTGTATGGTTGAATTGGACTAAAATCAATGTAATTAATTGATCCATATTCCTTGATAAACACTGGATTCTAAAAAATTTATGGAATTAATGAATTTTTCTTAATTTTGATGGTAATTAATGCTTACCCCAAGTTGCTTCCAATATTTGCACTCTTCTGTCGTCACTACCGATCCTTTTGTGAAGTTCTGTATAGGAGTTTTCTTAAAAGAATTCATTTTTAATTTAATTGAAATTTCAAAACAAAATAAGCATGGCCCGAATGTTTTTTTGTTTCTTTTATAAGCCGCGGTTTTTGAATTTTTAAAGGTTGTTGGGTAATTTTGTTTTTGAGAAGTTTTTAATGCTTAATTTAGGAATTTGGATAAAAGAATAGTAGAATTGGATCTTTAGAGGATTTGAAAGGAGAAATAATAGGAATTTATGGTAAAATTGAATCTGAGGCTTGTAAAGAAAAAACGAATTTTTTGAAAATTTGAAATCGTTCGGATTAGTTTGAATTTGAAAAAACCGTTGGTAACGGTTTAAGAGGAATTTTAGCGAACACATGATTGAAGAGTTTAACGATAAATTTTCTGAAATTAAATGAAGCTAAAAGAAGGAAAACCAAAAGTATTTTTTTCTTTTAGAATTAATAATCACATATATTTAAATTTTCTTGTTTTATTTTCATCATACATTACATGTTTTTTTTTCTCAATCCTCAATCCTACGAAATGTACAATTAGTTGTTGATTTTTTTCAATGAATTTCTAGTGAATCAATTGTAGTTTTTTTTCTAATTTTTCATCTTTATTTAATGTAAAGTAAGTGTTGTGTATTTGTTTTTCATCCATTTCACCTTTTTATTTAATGACATTTCCATTATGAATTGAATTTTTTATTTATTCTTAGTTAATTTCACCGGAAAATGAATTAGAGAAATCATGAACTTCTATATATTCCATTTCTGTATTCTTTTTTTTGAGTTTAATCTAATATTTTTTTTTTTTCTTTTTCGGGTTTATTTCCGCAAATTTTTTTTAAATCGACAATCAAAGTATTTGTGTCTATCATTTAGAACATGCAAATTTTTTTCATATAATCAATTTTTTTTATAATTTTTTCTTACTTCCTTCTTTTTTTTGTGTATGTTATCCTTATAATTCCTTATTTAGAGAAATCATAACTCTCACTATGAATTTTTACTTCATCAGAATTTTACATTATCATATATTTAAATACTTTTTTTTATCATTTTTAAACTAATAATATATATGATTTATAATGATTTTTTTTTATTTTTCTTCTCCCTTTTTAATTATAATTAAGTTTTTCATCATTAATATTAATATTTTTTTTTTCTTTTGGGTCGCCATTGAGAAACGAGTATGCGTAACTACATTGCTAATTAAGAACATGTTATTTTCTATACATTTCCATAGTTTTGTGTACGATCACTCAATAAATGAAGACTTTGAAGCCTTAAAATAAGAAGAAGGATTTAAGGAATTCAAAGAGTCCACAATGAATTAACCGTACGTAGAGTCAATAACGACACGGAAGTGAATTAAAATCGGAAAATTATGCACGAAAATTTTCAGTCATTTAACTTTTTTTTTGAATTTTTCGTGACGTCATTGACGGATTTTTAAATTTTTTTTTTTTGGAAATCGGAATGACAATGAATGTAGTTACGAATGAGCCCCTACCCGCTATAGCCCAATGACGAAAATAAAAATCGTTGCAATTGCTCATTCCGAGGCATCACAACAATTTTAAAAAATTTAATTAAATTTTATTTTACAATTTTTTTTTTTCATATGAAAAATTGCGAAACTAAGGAAGAAAAATTGATGGTTTGGGGAAGGAAAAAGGTCTGATTTTTGGATTATTGCTGTTAGTGTGGCTGGAAGAGTGCCCAGCGAATGACAGCAATAAGCCTGATCTCGCGTTGCATAGTTGGATAAATAGCTAGCTTGTGTCTATACTTTATGGAAATTTTCTATGAATTTATAACCTCCAAATTACTTAAAATGCAACGAATTTCAATAAATCATAAAGAATTGTGGAGGTTTTAATAAAATTCATAGCTAAAATGCCACAAAAATCGACAGTCCACCAGTAAATCTTCAATATGCAACCCGGCAACCTTTATCCTTCAATAAGTCAACATAAATTCCTTTCCATACACTCTAAACTCAAGACATAACCTAAAAAAATCATAATAATTTCATAAATTAACCAAAAATCTCATTAAACTTAAAATTTTTTAGTTCCACTTTTTCTTTAATTAATGACAATTAATGCTAAAGTTCATTTTAAAAAATGACATTTTGGAAAAATGTTTTTCTCTTTTTTTTTTGTGACTTCCTTAATCTTCATCCTGTTCACAAAATTTTCTCTCTTTTATGGACTGAGCTGGAGAATGTTATGTGCCATATTCATCACCTCATGACTAGTCATGAGGACTTTTTTTTAGGTTATGTTTGCCTTTAGCAGTTCATAATAATTTTTTAATTAATTGTTCAGCATGATTTAGCAGCTGAATTAGGAATTTAGTACAAACATTCTCACATCCTCATTCCTTATATTCATTTTTAAATATATTTTTTCACTTATAGGTTCTTAGATTAATATGAATTTTTTATGCTTTTTTTTCATGTGTCTAGATAATAAATTGTTTTTTTACTTCCTTAAATTTCATCTTTTGAAGTAGATTTTTAATAAAGTTTCACTTTGAAAATTAAAATAAAAAGTTTAATTTAAATCAGTTTCTTTTTTCTTTTTGTTCATTTGCATTTCATTGTATGTAATGATTTGAGGTAATAACAATAAATTCATAAAGTGTTCCTTTATATGTGGCTTTCACGTTTCAAATTATTATTTTTTTTTGTTCTGTATGCTTTGAAAAGGAGTTTTTTTTTTGTTTAGTTAAAAAAGTAATAAAAAATATTTTCTTGCTTAGTAAATGTCCATCTTCTTCTTCATAATCATCATTTGAGGGCGTGTGTGTATGTGAGTGTATCTTGTGAATATATATAATAATTTTTTTCTTTTTTTTTTATATGGCAATAAATATTTTTTTTTTTATTTTTTCATTATGGATGTGCAAATGAACTATTGGTCTCTTCATTAATATATTTTTTGTAAGAGTTTTTGGGGTTGATTGAGTTTTTTCGAAATTAACGGTCATTTTCATTTTGAATTTTTAACGGATATTAAAATTTTGAATTTTTTTTGTCATTTTTTAACGAAAGAGTTTAAATTTTCTTAATCTAAATTGTGACGATTTTTAAATATTCAAATTTTCATGTCAAAAATTTTAACGAAAAAAATTCAAATTTCAAAAATTCGTTAATTTTGCTAAATTTGAAAGATTTAAAATTCTTCGTAGGATTTTTCACCGAAAGAATTTTTCATCAGCATTTTAACGAACTTTGAAGATTCAAATTTTCATGTTAAAAATTTTTAACAAAAATTATTCAAATTCCAAAAAATCGTTAAATTTTTGTCGTTTTAAAAAGATTAAACTTTTTTCGTCAAATTTTCTCAACCAAACAATTCAAATTTCAATTTCCCGTTAAATTTCAAATTAGAAAAATCCGTTAAATTTTCAAATTGTTCAACAATCCACAACTAACCCATAATAATCAATTGTATCATGATTTATTTCATATATTTTTTTCTTCTTCTAAAGATATTAAGTTTTATATATCTCGCGATTTGTTTGTTCATTAAACGTACAATAACAACATAAATGGATAAATAACAAATCGAATCAACAGATGAAAATTTTTTCACAGATTTTTTTTTACTCTTTTTTTGCGTACATAACAATCAATAAGAAAATTTTTTGTTAACATTTTAAATTTCATTTCTTTTTTTTTATCAATTCTTAATTCATTTTTTTGAAATAAAATTTACTTTTAAAGAATTTTTTCATTTCTTTTTTTTTGTAATCCTCAATTTAATTATTTTCTTTAATTTTTCACCATTTTTCCTGGATAAAAAAATTAATTTAAGAGCGACTGATTTCGACTATTTTTTTTTTGTTCTGTATATCAACTACTACTGAAATTCTGACAATTTTTTCTTATTTTTCCTTGCTGTTAATTAAAGTTACTTAACAAATTTTCATCGTTTTTTTGAAAATTTTGCCATACTTTTTTGTTTAAGTTTAAGTCGCCAGCATCCCACAGGTATGCAGGTGAGTTCATTTTTTTAAAGTTTTGAATTTAGTTTCATTTCTTAAATTTTTTTTTTCACAATTGACACACAATTTTTCTTAAATATTTTATTAGTTTTGTTTCTGTTATCATTTTTTTAATATTTTCTTCTTTTTTTTCGTCACTTCCATTTTTTTTGTGAATTCTTTTTTTTTAATTTTTCATCTTCTTTTTTATATCAGTCGCTCGTTATACCAAATTCAGAAATCTGTATTATTCTGATCTAGTTCATCTGGCTCAGCTGGCGTTGCGAGAGTCATTTGATGGTGACTCGTCGTCGTCGATGTATTACCAGCTGACATTGTCGGTTCTGTATTTCGTCGCTTCATTTTACCTTTTAATTTTTTCAACATTGTTGCCTGCCGTCCGGTCCCACACCATGATTTTTAATTCATTTTAATTTGTTTCAAATTTAATTTAAAATTTTTTTAAATATTTTAATGATTTTTTTTTATAGAAATTAGGAAATAAAGAGTAGATTTGTGTCCGATGATGTAGTTTTTATGTAGTTTTTGTATTTATTTATTTTTGGTTATATTTTTTGAATGGTTCCATTACGAATTTATTTATTTAAAAGCAATAAGAGAAATAAATGAAAAGAACGTTAATTCATTTTCATCAATAAATTAAATTTTTAAAAATAAAATTAAAAAAAGTAAATAAATTTAAGTATAAAATGGACTTTGGTGGCAGGGAAAAGAATCAAAAATGGAAAATAATGTCTGTGACACATGGCTTGTAATAAAAAAAATTATTTGTTTTGAAAACCAATGCTATTCATGCTAATGAAAATCGATCAAAATTAAGTTCTTGGTGATGTAAGTCTTGGGATGATTTATTGGTACGAAGATTTTCTGTCTTTTAAAGGTGATTTGTTTGAGCTTTTAAAGGACATTCTTGATATTAGGAACAATTGCTTGAATATTTGATGATTTTCTAGATTTGTGAACCAGCTTTTGACACAGGTTTTAAGGTAAAACTCACTGTTTACGTCACTAATAAGCATAATATGAAATTTAAATTTTATAACTTGAAGATCTGTTACCCTGATCCATGCAAAAATAGAATAGACAACTTTTCGGACATCTTTTTGTTGCCATTCACTTTAGTGCTTATGTGAAATTTCTTTGAACGGTTGGAAACTGGTTTGTCGCGAAACAAGGCTTTAGTTGGCAGCTATTTGAAGGTCCCTTGGAAATGGGAGTCATTATGAAATTACTATGGACTCATCCTTTTACTGTGTGTAATTCGTGATTCTATGAATGAAGTGGTACCTTTAAAAGCTTTGTGACGAAGCCATCGCGCTTCGGTAAATGCGTCAACATGGAAAAATTAGATCAATTAGCCTCCAACAGACAATTCATTGAATATTCTCGTGATTACACTCATTTAAATGAGCATACTCTTAGTCTCTAGTTAGCAAAATTAGTCATCTTGATCCTTAGGAAATTTGAAATCAAAATTAAATTTGAATGTCTCATTTATTTATGATCTTTGATAGAGCTTTTAAGATCCTGTATGATCGTAATTGGAACATTTTATAGAATAAATTCTGCTTCAGCTTTTAGGTAGCTGGATGGATAATATAAATCCTAAAAATTGAAGCAGGATTCTAAAGTGAACTCTATTAAATGGATCTTAGATGATAATGAGCGCAGATTATAATGAAAGAGAATTTGGTTCTGTTGATCTATTCAGTTTTTTTAATGTGGCTAATGAGGATGTTTTCTTAGTCAAGTTCTGGTCAGTTTAGTTGATTTCTTACATCACTTTTCATATTGAACGCTGTCAAATGTCAGGATAGGTATGGTAAATAAATAAATAATTTTAAAAAATACATTTTTGACCAGCATATCTCCATAATGTCACTCAAAATTGATCTGATCAAGCATATGTAAATAAATGGTTCATTCATCTAGTTGTCTATTCTAACTATCAACCAAAAGAATTGTCTTTTGAAACGATTTCATTAGCATGGGACGATTAACTGCTACGATGTCAATCAATCAAATAAATTAAATATAAAAAATTGAACTAAGATTTTTTTTAAGGAAAAAAGATTCAAATGCAACGAAAAATTAACGTCAAAAAACTTCTACAGAAATACTTAATTTTTTTTTTATTATAAAATAAAGTCAATCAAAATGCTCCAAAAATTTAATTCATTTCCTTTTTGGCTCAGCAATTATTTTATTTATTTGATATTTTAATTTAAAAAAAGCCATAAAAAATAGGAATTAAAAAAAAATTTGCAAAATGCAATAAAAAATTTGGAAGATAATTAGTGCATAACTGTTCAATTTCTGATATAATAAAATAATTAAATTAAAATTAATTAAAAAAATAGAAATATAATTAAAAATAGAGAGAAAGTTGCGAAATTTGCAATAAAAATTGATGACTAGAACCATACAAAAAGATGTAAGAGAGAATAATTAGGTATGTAAGTGAAGATAGAGAAGATCTACATGCCATTATTTATTTTATACTATTCTCAAAAAAATTAAGGAAGTTCATCCTCTAAATGCACTGTCTAGAAAAGGATTTCAACTTCGTCATTAAAGTGCGAAAAATTTTGAAAATTTAAACCAATTTAGTATCAAAATGTAAGGAAGAACTTAAAAGTTAGAAGCAGAACTGGAAGTCAACTCGGATTTTGGATGGAATTTTGTATATCCATACAAAATTCGAGTAGACTTACGAGCTCTGGTTAGAAAGAATAAGAATCGAAAAATTAATTAATAGCAAAAATTGTGCGATTTTTTGTTCATCTTTTTATGTCTAAAAAAATCCAATTTTATCATCAAAAAGCAGAATTTGAAGTTGATCCAGATCTTTTATGGAACAGAACTCGAAGTCTACTAAGATTTTGAATGGAATAGTTGACTTAAATCAACTCAATTTCATTCAAAATTCAAGCCAACTTCAAATTCTGGTATGAATAAGCCTACTCGACTCCATACCAATCAACTTCAATCTCTGATGCTTAAAAGAAGTCTCAAATAATTTTGGTTCTCTATTTTTTTGGTGGGGAATTTTAAAAATTCAGTGAAAATTCTAACAAAAGAGGGAATATCAGTGATTAACGATAACTTTATGTCTTGATAATTTTACTTGTGCTGTTTTGTGCTTTCGTGATGATGACTAGTGAGATGTGCTCTCTACGCTGACTTATCTATAAATTTTACAAACTGTTTAAGGATTCTGTTGACTACATCATATGCTATGAATCGAAATATTGGACACCATATTTATATAGGTTACAGTTTGGACATGGGCAATGAATATTTAGTTCATTAAGGGGTTTTCAGGTTTTGATATACTTAAAATTATGGAATCATGTTAGGAGGTTGTGCATTGGGAACCATCTATCAATATGTTAAGAATTTTAGTTTCTCTGATGACTTTTGTAGAAATATTGAAGTTTAGTCCTTTTTACACTAGTATATTTGAGTAAGTACGCGAATGAGATTTCTCGAAAGTTGGACTCTTAAAGTTAAGTTCCTTACAATGTCCCCTTTGTTATTGAATATTTGTTGAAATGATCTAATTTTTGAGCTTTGGAATGAAGTAATACATTCATTGAACTGAGCCTCTTAATTGAAATTCTTGAAAGATATCTTTTAAAGTTCAAAGGTCACTTCACAATTTATACCAAAATTCAATTTGAAATTCATGTTCTCCTATAATAATTCTACATTATAATGAAGCTCAGTGAATACTCTGTTTTTTAATAGCAATTAGCAATCCTTAACAGTCCACAAACACTTGATATTGTGAGTCGTGAAATACTCGTTAAAGATTATAGTTTGAATAAGTTTTTAATGTCTAACATGAAGGTCCTTTTGTGCAGATACTCGCTGTAGAAAAAGAAGTTGATCTTGGATAACCGTTCACTGTTTTAAACCTTGTAGATCATGTTGATCTGAATTATATTTTACTTAAAGCTCCTTGAAAACCAATATACAATATCCACCCTTTTAATAATTCTTGCACTCGATCCATAGATTCTTATATTTTCACCTTCCTTTTCCCATATCCACAAAATTATTCCACATATCCCAATCTTAACGTAGTTTACTAACATAATCACAACACTTAAATACACGTGATATAATCTAAAATTATCGATAATAACTAACTTTCTCTTAACATTTGATAGAATTTTTACAGAAAATCAAAAATGATAAACTAAATTTTTTGCTGTTGATATAATTTCTATATAAAATAGTGGAGGGAAAAAAGGAAATTCCATTTTGGTTTGATAAAACATGAGGAAGGTTCTTAATTGTGTTTTGTGAATTGTATATACACACATACAAGTCATTTAAGTTCATTGTGAGTTATATCTTTTGGACAATTGTAAATATATATTATTTTGAAATGTTGTAAAACGGCAGGGAATGTGAAAAAAATTAAATGTGTAATATCGTTTAGATAATGTTTGTTTTTTTTACACCATCAAGGTATCATTTTTGTGTATTTTTTTATGTCTTTGTGCATGAACGTAATTTTTACATAGTACTCAGTGACTTTATAGTTATTTTTTTTTTGCAAATCATTTTGTTTCATATCAACTTTTATCTAATAAATCCTTCATTAATTTTTCATTTCAATGGCACATAGTTTAAACTATACAAGTAAGCAAGTAGTCTTAAAAAAGAATTTTCTCTAAAGCCTCATTGTTGCTTTAAGAATATAAATATAATTTCAATTATTTAAATTAAAATTTAAAGTTTTTTTTTCTATTTTTTGGCATTTCAGTTTCAGTTTTTTTTAAATTTAATTAAACTAAGTTCTAGATAAATTTTGATTAATTTTGTGCTTTGTTTTATAAGAAACAAGAGAAAAGTAAACTTGGACCGAACGGACGTTTTCTCTATGTGCCACTCAATGGTTCCTTGTCACGATCTCCATTATTTTCTGGAGCCCCTGAACTTCCAGCAACTGCCGGCGAAATGTGTGGCTCCGTTAATCTCCTTTTGCTTTTTATTTTCTTCAACATTGTAGCCTGTGATATATATACACATTGGGATTTTTTCAATTGGATAATTTTAGTCATCGGGGGGTACATAAGACAGGGATTGAAGAATTTTGTTAAAAATGGCTGAGTGAAATTTTGGATTCTTGGATTCAGTAGTAGATCATTGTTTTGTAGAAGCTTTTTATCAATATCTGATGATGACTACATAATTGGTCGAATTTTCAGAGCATAGCTCTAAATTGATCTCTTCTCAAAAGTTGAGATAATTATCTAATTAGCTTATTAACATGACACCCTATGACAATGAGCATACACCTAAATGAGTGTTCATGAGTTAATTTTTAGGTCAATTTTTTTAGATATAGAGCAAGCTCCGTCTGTTCACATAGTCATCATATTTTCTATAAGAACTTTTGTTTCATAAAGATAAGCAGATCGTTGTTAAATCGGTTGAATCTGCATGAATGATGTTCAAAATAGGATCATTATCTGATGCGTAATTACAGATCCGATAGGAAGGTGTGAAAATTTCCATCATGGATGAAAATTTTAGAAACAAGAAACGGGAGTTTTGGACCTAATGATCAATTTGATCAAGTCGTAAAAGAGCAGAATCTAAAGTATCGAATCATATGTACATAGCCGAATCTAGCAGTGCAAGATTAATGCTTCATTGCCCGACTTGCTAGGAAACTGATCGACAATTGACAACCTTCTCTGTTATCAGGAATTGGGTTCGATTCCCATCAGTCAAAAAATTTGGTCTCTCAAAACGAGACTATCGATATTCGAACCCTATAGTTAATTGGTCATCTCTGATTGTATCTAGATTGCAACTTAGACTGATCAAAACGGATCTTCAGCAATTGGTAGACCTACTAATCCTCGAATACCAATACCAAAATAATAATCTTCACTCAACCATTTTAAGAACAAAACTTCAATCACTGGGACGAAGATTTATTAGTTCAAATCATCGGAAAAAAGAAAATTTGTTGTGGTAGATCATGTTACTTCAACACAATAATCACAGAAAGTGATGGTAAATTATTTATAGTAATCCATCAGAATATTAATTTTTTTTGTTCTGTACACAACATTCAAAACACAACTTCCAAATCTTTTTTTTTAAGTTAATTAAAAAAAATTATTTTCATTTTCTTTTTTCTCCATCAATATTGAGGCCATTTACAAATTGATCAAATTTCCAGTTTGCCTTATTTACATACAACACTTATTTGATCAGCTTGTAATAATGACAAATAATTTGAGATTCACATTAATTAAATATAAAACAAAGAAAAATAAATGAAAAATCAAAAAACAAAAATCGGAACCAAAAAAAATCAATTTTTTGTTTAGTGCATCGAAAAGTATAAAGGAAATCAAGAGAGAAAATAAATCAGAGAAATAAGAATAAGAATAAGAATAAAAAATTCTATGTGCAAACTACTAAGAAGCAAGAATATTATGTATAGCATGCTGAATTATTTTGTTTTTAAGCATTAAATTAAATAAAAAAAACATATTGAGTATGTATGATACAGATATATATCCAAATATGTGTGTCATAAAGCATTGAAGCTTGTGATATTATGAATGAATGAGAATGATAGGTTACATATTAAATATGGAATTTGCAAATTATAATCATTACAGAAACATATTTTAAGCCAATTAGTTAATTTTAAGTATGCTGAAGTCCTTTGAATGCTGATGACCTAAGAATGCCGAGAATCTAATGATTCAAAGATCCAACTTGAACCTTCAAATACAATTCCCCACATCCTCAATCAACAGCATCCAATATTCCTCAACAACATATACATTTTTGTTCTTTCCACTACCATCAGTTATATCAAACAAAAAAACCCAAAAATCATAAAACGTAAAATCATCTTAAAATCTATAAATGATAAAAAACAATCGACTCACCTTTAGTGCAGATTTAAGAACGACAACATCACCAGGACTTTGCACCCATGGCTCACCATCTACTTGTACGGGAGTTTCGGAATGAAGATGAATTTTTATATGACCACCCTAGAAAAGACATTTGGAAGGGATATATTAATATTTTGTATGGAAAATGTAGTTTCAGGAATAATTATTCAAAGTTGCTAAAGCTGACTTGACTTGGAGCTATGCCATGTCGCATCATAGTATAACCTATGAGTGGAACAGGCTGGATTAGACGACTCTATATCTAGTAATAAACTTGATATATCATGGCAAGTTTGAAACTAGACATACAGTCGAATATTCGCAGTTTGTTCCATTCAGGACCAAATTACAATAATTAAACAGCTTTGCCCATAAGATGTTAATATACCCAACCCTAAGAACCCCTCAGTAACACTTAAAAAATAACAAAATCTCCTTCCATCATCACATACCTGAGCAATCCGCATAGCTGATCTTAAACCGGATTGAATCTGTCCTAAATGCACGACACCTGTTACACCGACAACTTCCAACATTCCATCCCAATGATTTGGTTTTGAGAATGCATCCTCCTTCTCTGGACCCCATGGATTTGCGCCAGATCCCCAACTACATGACACAAAAAAAAAATGATGAACATAAATCATTAATGAAGCATAAAACTTTCATTTTTTTTTCTCATACATACCTCAAAATGTTCAGAATAATGATTCCCTCAACAGGTGGTAATTCAACATGTTTTCCGTCTACTTCCAATCGAATTTCTTTATGTAAGTCCTTACACATTTTACGCCCAACCATTTTGCGCAATCCCATTTTGACATAAACACCTTTATTGTGTAAGCGTGAATTGAATTTATTTGGATTTTCTTCGCGAGCATTGTGGAAGTCTAAGCACAAGTCGGCATCAATTCCGATGCCAAAATAGTTGTTCATGACAAAGATTTGTGAATTATCCTCGCTCTGTCCACCGACAACTGGAAGTTTTTAGAGAAAAGAATAGGTTAGTAAGACAGTCAATGGATCAAGGATGGCTAACACTGAAAATGAAGAAGGATTTAACTAATTTGATGCAATTAGCTTAGGCCTTATTCACTAAATTTACACAATCTATCTATGGACGCATTCTTCGAGGATCTTTCAAAAATCATGTCTTTGCATAAATATATATATACATAAGGGAAAAGGGTGGCGTCTGCACTAAGATATTTATCAAATTTAGTCTTGTATCGCTTTTTAAAACTCGAAAGTTCTTCACAATCATGCAATAAAAGTAAAAAACATTTGCGAACTAAATGAGGAAATCATATGCAACAATATATGATATGTATATATGAACTCAGTATACTTATTATGATCATCATCAGCACATTACTTATTATATATATCATTAATATTATGAATCATTTAGCTGAGCTAGCAACTAAATCAATGATAATAAATCAAAAACTAAGAGATAAAAAAAAAATATATAATATATATATGAAATAAATAGGAACTGATTACACCTAATGAAATAAATTAAATTAAACTTTTAGCTTATGTATCATTTCCATTATTCAATTCGAACACATTGAAAAAATGCTTGATATTGCTACACGGCTTAGCAATATACAGCAAAAGAAAATAAATGAAAACCTTGACAAAGTGGTGTAGTTATGGTTGTTGCATGATGATGATGGTGCTGATTCGATTGTGAATTCGCTTCGGTCTGTTGCTGATCCTTCTTCTTCTTACCAGTTGAATTTGTTGGCGCTTTTGGCGCAACATCCTCTGGCTTATCTTCTGGATGAAAAACTACCGTCCAACGATCGAGGCGAATCTCTTCTGCATCTATGACATCACGTAATAAGTTTAATGGATCTTCGCCTCCTGTATAACCAGCTCCCCATCTCAGCACACGAGCCAAGTCGTTACCTAAAATAAATTCACAATTTACAGAATTGAGGGTGGATTAAGTTGTTTGATGAGCTTACCAGTTCCTAAAGGAACAATTGCACATGGTGGACTTGAACATTCAGAATCTTGACCTACATTATCTAAACACTGTAATACCCATCCAATTGTTCCATCTCCTCCACACACCAGAATTTTGTAGTCTTGAATATGACGAAAGACATACAGTCTATAAAGATAAGAATAGAAGTGATCTTCAGTAACAGATCAATCGGGTACAAGAATCTCTAGCTTACCCTGGCAATGGACCTCCGTTATCTAAATCAAACACTTGGTAAGGGTTTAATAATTTTCTGAAACTACTTATCAATTCTAATCCTTGACATCCACCAGATTTAACATTCACAAATACTAGGAGAGGCTTTACACCAGTAGGTACCATACTTGGTTCTATATTCGGCAGCAATAGGACGAGCAGTTGTTTGTCATCGGATTTTGATTCCCTCAATGCATAAAGAGCCCGTACCTAAAAGAAATTCAGTAAAAATTACAAATATGAATAGGAATAAAGTTAGTATGACTTACAGCCTTTGATGCATTCTCGTATGTGATGACAAGAGAACCATATTCATAATAAATTGGACCGATGCTCGAAAATTTATTTTCAGAACCCAAAATTTCAATTAAAATTTGCTCATAATTACGCTGTGAAAGACCTAATGGTAAATTTCCAACGAACAATGCTACATTTGGTCCATGTGGATCCTGTTTTAATTGCAAGTAAAAGCGCATTAATTCCATTTGTCTAATTGAATCTTTCGCTAATTGTTTCATTATTTCCCAAGGTCGTTCATTCCATGATAATACACGCTCACTAACGCCACGATCGAGTAGAATTTCTAAGCATCTATAATCGTCAACTTGATGATCTTGTAATGCAAAATTGTTGAGTGCTTCGCGAATTAAATCTTTGACAGTTGTATCATTATCTACTTGAACAGTCACATAAGGTTCTTCTACTTGCAACTTTCCCGGATATACGCGAACAAATCCTTTATCAATTTCTTTTTCACTACAATAAGGAATGGAGGAAGTTAGTAAGATATAATAAGACCCTAGCAGGCAAACAGCATTTTCTCAAGAGCAGAGTAAGCTTAGAGCACTGCTCTCGAGCATGCTTTTCTATTATATTAAAGGTGAGCAAGCTTTTGAGAGCATGCTATTTGTCTGTTAGGGATAGGAAGTAGATGTAAATTACCGAAATCTTAAAAATATAGCTGGCCTTTTGCCTTCAATTTTATGTAAATTCAAAACAGGTGTTGGGTCTTGAATTTGAATTTCATCGCCGTTTGTTGCATATAAATCCGTCAAATAGAATTGCTAAAATAGAAGTAGAAGCAAATGTCAAGTTATTGATGGGAAGTAAAAAATAGCAGTGTATTTACATTAGGCTCTCTCGCGATGTGAAAAGCTCGTAAAGCAGTTGTCAATAATTGCTCCAAATTGCATGTTCGAGGAACAGTGATT
Organism: Chironomus tepperi; assembly: GCF_022539635.2. Classification (NCBI taxonomy): domain Eukaryota; kingdom Metazoa; phylum Arthropoda; class Insecta; order Diptera; family Chironomidae; genus Chironomus; species Chironomus tepperi. The sequence goes on along the minus strand of NW_027226204.1, from coordinate 370,634 downwards.
GCACGAAATATTCGTCTGCGTAATGAACAATTTCCATCAAAGACTTTAATTGTTTCTAAAAGATGGAACCAAAAAAAGAAAAATGTCAGTACATTTTGGATATATCCACAAGAATCAACTTTTTTGCCTACCTTCAAATTCCTCTTTGTCTTTTTCTTTTTTCTCTTTATCTCTTTCGCCTTTATGCGCCGACTCATTTCGTGCACTGGAACTTCCCATTCCACTCGCCGATTCCGATTTCCCATATTCATCGTCACGAAAACGTGCAGCATCTCCGCTACTTAAGTCGTCTGATATGCTGCGTGCTACAAGTGTAAGAATGACATACAGAAAAAAAAAACAGCAACGAGAGATGAGAAAAAAAGGAAGGAAAGAAAGAAATTATCTATTAAGATTTTATCTCGTCATCAAGCAAGCAATTAAGTAATAATATATTGGTTGTAAGTATAGCAAGTGATAGTGATCTATTGAATTTATTTTATTCCATTCTCAGAGTATTATTTCCTTTAGATCTCATACATGAAAAAAGTTTTTTTCACTTTCTTATGGCATGGTTAATGTATCAAATCAACACACATAGTCAACACACAAAAACGATATTATCAGTTGCAAAGAATCTAGTTCTATACACTTTTTTTTTGGTTCAAGCACATAGTAAGTATAGTCAATAATATCAATTAGTTGAGGGGATAAGAATAAGGAAGATGTTAATAAGCCAATAATATTAATTATAGATTGATTTATCAGGAACGAGATCTACCTCTTAAGGACTTTTTAGATTGACGCTTAAAGATTTTTTGCATTCGTCTTAGCATTTTGAGATAAAATGGTCCATCATATTTCTTATCATAATGATATTTATAGCAATAGCTTTCATCCATTAAATTACGATCAATTTGTACATTTGTTTTAGGGATAATACTACTACAATCGCAGGTATTGTTACGTGGAGAAGGATTTGAGCCTGATGGTGATATTGATGATCGTGTTGAACCGAAATCAGATGGTGTATCATTAAATATATTCTCATCATGTCTTCTCCTTATTATAATATTATGACGTGGTGTTAAATATGTTCCACACGTTCCTTGAAATGATACACTCCTATTTACATTTATGTGTGGATTCTTTAAAAGTCTAAGTGGTAAATTATTTATAGGCGGCATAAGATAATTTCTAGCCTTTGTATAGTGATGATTACTATTATTATTAATATTATGAGAATGATGAGTATGATGATGGTGCTCAAATACATCATCTACCGCAATATTATCGTAAAATGATCTATCACTCACACTTTGTTGACTCTCAGTTCCACTATAGTAGGAAACTGCAGCCGAATGAGATGAATCACTCGACTTTCGATGAATTACATTATACGTTTGCATAAAAAGATCGCTATCACTATCACATAAACTTATAGTACGGAGTTCAGCTAACAATAAATAATTAATTAAATTATAGAATACATATTTGTTTTATGCGGCATAATGAACATAATGAAAATATAAAATTTCAGAAGCCATAAGGATGTTAACAAAAAAGTTTTTTTTTTCGGTTTGTAAAAAAGAAAAAGAAAGAAAATTAAAATTATTAATGAAAATATAAATAAAAATAACAAAAAATTAAGGAAGTGAGAGGAACAGATATGGTGTGGAACATCGAGGTGAAAAATAAGTTTTTGCCCCATTTATATAATTACGAATAATAAGAAGGACCAAAGCAAGTAACATGATAAACTTACGACATGAATATTCGCGTTGCATTGGAATTTGTTTATTTTTCGCTTGGACACCTAATATTGCTTCCATCGGCACTTCAGTTCGCGGAATCGAAACAGCATGTGGTGGTAAATAGATTGGCTGAAGAGCACCGAAAGTGCATTCTTGAGAAACGTAATGGCGACATCCACCATGAGTCGTAAAGCCACACCATTCGCAACGATATCCTAAAAAATATATCATGTCAGTTCCAATAGTAATCAATAAAGAAAATTATGATGTTACCCGTAAGACATTCAGATGACCAACATGTCTTCTTACAGGAAGCACACTTAGATGATTGTGGCAAGTTGCCTTCACGCCAATGATGAACATGCTTCACGCTACTCAAATCCTTTCCCGGAACATACGTTGCATTCTCCTTGCAATCAGCGATGGCGAAATCTTGACATTCGATATGCGCATAGTACTCGCATACTAAAAAAAATAATGAATTAAGTATGAATGAACAGCATTTCATTGTGTATACGGCTTACTCAGGCAATGAACGGCAGGAACTTCATCCAAACGTTTACGACATACATTGCAGAATTTTCTCTTATGATGCGTCGGTTCCGACCAGCAATGTGCAACGGGATTTTTAATCAAGAATGGTGAGATTCCCGTGCATGGCGTGACAACATTGGTGACACATTTCTCATGAACAATGAAATTGCAAACTGCAACAAACAGAAAGAAAAAAAAAAGTGTTAAGAATAAGTTTTTTTTTCTACTATTATAGGAATCATCGACTCATCTTCATCTATTTTTATTTATGTATAAATAATGATTCAAAAGTGTGAGTGTATATACATAAAAATCTAAATAGATCTTCCAGTCTTTCTCTATTTTTTTTTTCCCTTTCTCACAACGATGTGTTGATCTATTTTTTCCCTTGAAAATGTGACGTATGACGTCAACAAAAACAGCATGCATTTCTATCTGTATATGACATGCGCACATGGCACGTTACTTTTTATACACATTTACAACATTTTTTTTTTTTTTACTATAATTTCCCTTCCTTTACATGTTTTTACTCTTAAATGCAACGATTACTTGATGAAAATTTTGTGAAAAATTCTAATTAATTTTGAATTTTGAATGCGTCAAATGGACAGAGTGACCATCAATAGGATTATTGTCTATATTTATTATCAATCATGCATGATTTAAGTCACGTTTTTCACATGAAGGAAAATTTTGTTTTTCACAATGAGAAAAACTTTTTTTTTTTGTTTTCTTCGTCGTTGCTTTTAAAGATGAAAAATTGCGAAAGAGAAAAGAAAACGAGGCCGTCGAATGTGATAGACAAGAAAACACAAAATATATATATATAGGGAACAGAAAAGATCGTCGTAATATCGTGGCCGCGACGCGATTTCCGTTTGCTTATTAGTAGAGAAAAAGAAAAAGAAAAAATATACAAGTTGGGTTGATGTGAAGGACCTAATGTGCGTCATAGTTTAAGCAATTAATGAAAAATCAACAGTGGGTTATTTCCTTGAGTATGCTTATTGTTTCGCAATGATTACGCTTCAACTCCCCTTTTCCGAATAGAGAGAATATATATTTTTTTTTGTGTGTATGGATGAAGAAGAAGGAAGGAAAAATAATGAACAGAGAAAGAAATGTGTGTCATGAATGATGCAATAAGTTTTTACGCTCACTGGGAGTCGTTCTGATGTGACGGTCATGTGCTTTTATGCCCGAGAGACACAATAGACTGCCATGACACTGTCACAGTCGACTTTGTGAAGTAGCAACTGTCATTTAGACGTAAAATTGTCTTGACACAGTCTGGACACATGATTTCAAGAAGTTTCCTGCTCGTGATTGTGTATTGCTCAACGCTTAATCCTTCAGCATCCTCAAAATGTTGGACATCATCGAAGCATGTCCCCACATCGACTATGAAGCATTTCTAGAAAAGTTCTAAGATTTTCTTCTCAAAAATCCCTAAAAAACTTGAAATTCCCTTGAATAAAAAGGGTTTAACCCCAAAGTCTCCCCTCCTTACTACACATCCAGCATCCACTTCCAATCAATTCAATTTCCCATTTATCTAACAAATCTTTTTTGAAGATGACAAATGATAATGACGATGATGATCATGATTATTGTAAAACTACTATTGATTTACTCTGCTCTGCTTCTTATTCCCTTCATTCTTATTTTTTGCCGACCTAAAGATGAAGTAATCTAAAAATAATTTTCTTCTTCTTACTCCTTATAGCGACTTGTTAAAGAATTCATTGATTGAGATATTTATAGTCATTCGATAGATATTCTTCTTCTCATTTTTCTGCAATATCGATGCTCCTTCTTATCCAAAATGTTTCATTACATCCATCTTTTTTCTATCTATGTCTTAATATGTAACATGTTACATCGATGTGTATACATAGGACTTTACATATATTATATGTGAAGGAAATGAACAGCATTTTGAGGAATGAGCACAGTAGAAATAAAAGATATGTTGTTGTCACAAATATATATACTAAAAATGTCATACGAAAATAGTGAAGGTAAGAAGAAAAATAAAATTGGAATTTTCTTGCTGTATTTTTTTGCAAAAATTAAAATTGTACAAGTCTACATATTGTTAGGAACATGATTTTCAGACACATCTAAATGTGTCACTCTATAAAAATATTCTTCTATGTTAATGAAATTTAGCTATGAGGTTTGAACTGGGGAGTTTTTATAGATTTTATTTTAAATGCCAAAGGATTAACCTAAATAGAAACGACTAGTAATCCTATGAAATGTGTATAATATTAGAATATCTTGTTTAGAATTATTAGATTCTGGATTTAAATTTAGATATTCTGTTGGAAACTGTTAAATTGGACACTGACAGGCAAACTGATCGCTTTTAATTACCGGAGTAGACTTTTTGTACCATGAAAGCAGGCTCTATGTCTATTAAGGTGGAATTTCTGAACTAATTCTGGAGGGTTTATCATATCAGGATTAGACTAGTCGTGTTATTAAAGATTCGTCATTTTTTTACAATATAGATAAATAACTTAAAGTTTCAACATCTTTGAAATTCTTTATATCCCAATATAATTATACTATTCATTTTCAGTCATTGCATAGGTCATTGTCAAAGAATTGTAATTGATAGGGAGTCACGGGTCGAAAATAGATTGTCTTGGAAATCGTTGGTAGATATGACAAACTAAGTTACTGGTTAAGTTTTCCCAAGGTTTTCCCAAGGTTTTCCTTACTTATTACGTTCGGGTGGAATGATTTTTGAATGCTTGGTGAATTTAATCTGATTTTATTACTTTTCATTGTAAGTAAAAGTCTGAAAAGTCATGTTTTTGAGTACTGTAATAAGTGAGCAACATAGAAAGATAACGTAAGAATTTATCATTGAAGTGTTAAAACTTAAATGAGAAAAACAAGAGACACAAGACCGAGTCCATTAGGATAGACACTTTTGCCTATTTTACGTTGCTAAGGATCAGTATGGACGTATGGAACAGTCGACTTGAAATTCGATTCATCTTCAGACTTCTGGACACGTAACTAGTTAAATACTTTTCCTAGCCTTCGAATTACCAATTACCAAAACAAAACTTGACATAGGGACGACTTGACATATTTGGAACTTCCATTTTGACATCAGTACTTATGTCTAGTGTCTAGTTAACCATGAACCGTTGACGTACACGGAATTTGACAAAGTTTATATGTGGATTGAATTAATGTTAATTTAATTATTTTGGAAAAAGCAGAATTACACTTTCGCAGCTGCCATAAAAACATTAGCATTTTAGTATTCAAAAGTAACTAACTATTGCACTTTGGTAAAAGTCGTTGGAGCACAAATTTAGATAAACATGTATTGGTGTACAGAGTCCATATAAAAGGATTTCTGATTGCACTTGTGAAGTATATGGCTTCATACAAATTTCTTTTTGTGATTTCTGCTTGCGCTAAGTATATGGCTTCAGAAAAATTTCTTTGAAATTAACTTTCCATATGTCTAGTTAAAGTCTAGTTATGTCTTGTTACATTGTCAAGACATTTTTAAGAAAATGGCTAGTCGAATCATGAATACTAGATATGAAAGTTTCCAATCTGGCTTGAATTATTTACAAAAAATGATACAAATGAAAGTTTTATCCTTCTTTCTGTAGAGTTGGATCTGAAGTATCCAATCATACATATATTGGTGATTCTGCTAATGCAAAAGTAACACTTCTATTGTGCATGTGGATAGGCAACAGACCTGATATCTATATCACTATTTTGTTAAAACGTGGGTTCGATTCCCATCATATACTGATTATCAATCATCATGGAGTGTGTTCATCGATATGATAAGGATGTTTGGACAATGTTCATGACATTTACATCGTGAAGACCAAGTGTTCGATTCCTACTTGAAGCACTAATTCTTAGATCACTTTACAAAACTATTTGATATGACCTCCAATATTGACAAAAAGTAGTCACGACACACCACAAAGTTAAAATCCTGTATAATATCACTAAAGTATACAGCAATTTCCATTCTTGGCACAGCCAATTTTTTATCCATCAAACTATTTCAAATAATTGAATGTAGAAGTAAAATAAACCAAGAGCAATATTATAAAAGGGACTTGTTTTATTTCCACTGTCAATCACCTAATATGCATGACATTACTTCAAAAAAAAAAAATATTCATACATAGGAGTGGTGGCAGCAATAATGTCATATCGTTTTCTGTTCTCGAAAAAAAAACGGAAATACAATAGAAAAATACATTTTTGACATGATCTAAAAATTGCAAAACAATTGCATGTATAAGGAATTTTGCTGCTGTTTGTTGTTCCTTACATTATTATTTTGAGTTATTTTAAAAACAAGGAATAAGAATAGACATCAACATAGTAGAAATGAAATTCGATTTTTCTTCTTCTTTTTCTATATTATACAGTCGATAACTATATGCTGTATATAGATATATATTTAAAAAAAATGAAAATAAGAAGAACAAGAAGTCACACGAAGAAAAGAGAAATAATAAAGTGAAGTTAGTAAGTAAGAAAACGTAAAGAGTATGAAAATTGGAAAAAAATTTTCTTTTCCTTGGAAAATTACTGTATGACAAACAAATGGAAAATCAATTTTTCTTCTCGTTCCTGTACAAAAAAAAATTTTCCGATAATTTTTGTCCTCATCATTTTAAGTAATTTTAGTGTCACTACTTTCTGTTATTCATGGATTATAAATCCTCAATATTAAGCACATGACAACTTAGTAAGTATGCAAAGGAATTCATTCAGGGTGGATTAAGTATTCAATGGAAAACCTTATATTTTCTTGAATGTGCAATGGAAATGGAAGCTGTATGTGAAGAGATTTTTTTTTTTTTGTTTCCACTGTTTTTCGTACATAGAGAAAAAGATGGAGTCAAAAAAGGAGAGAGCAGAGAAATGAAATGTTGAAATGACTAAATAAAAAAAATTCTTTTTTTTTCTTCTCTTTTTTTTTGTAATTTTTCGTTCCAAAATTTTTTTTTTTGTGATTTTTTTATTCGACGATGGACGAGGGATGAAAATTGAGGGAAATTAATGCACAATGGATGAACCAGAACAAAATAAAAATTTTATCAAACGAACCTTCACATATGTATCCTTGTCCAATTAGGCCCCACAATAAATCCGAACAATGATGGCAATAAGTCGGTTTGTGAAATGTTTTCTTTCCAAAGGAATGTCCACCATACGCCATTTTGTTAAGTTGTTAAGATGCTCCGTTTGAGTTGAAATTTTTTATACTTTTCCTTAATAATTTTTTTTTTCGTTTCTTTTTGTTGTGTATTTGACTGCTTGAGATTATGAGTTATAATATTACTGTCGAAAGATGGTGACTGTTGGAGAGGAAGAATGAGGGAGGATGTTAATAAGTAACAATGCTCGAGTTTATCAGTAATCTTAAGTATTACAGGTGCTTGTAGATGATGCTTATGATCGTCGTTCGTCGCGTTGAGAGCTTTTTGAGATTTTTTTTTTGCTTTGCTTTGCTTTCTTTCTTTTTTTTTTGTCTTCCTTTACTTAATGCCTTTCAATTCCTCCCCGTTATTATTTTAATGTACACACCAGATGAGAAACCGCAAAAAAAAAAAAAATTGTTACAAAATAATTATAACGACTTTTTTTCTTCCTGGCCTGTTGGTCTAGTGTGTATGGTAATTTAGTATTATATATTTAATGAAGGTGTTGGATATGATGATGATGATGGAGCAATGAATTCACAAAGTGTTGTGTTGTGCCGATTTTCTGCGCCCTTTTCTAAAACTCTCACGCGACTTGAGTTATATATATGAGCACAAAACGGCATCATTCTCCTCCATGTTTTCAGTCATTAAGCCACAATACATCCATCATTGCATTATTGCGTCGAGCGTTTTTTCTAGCGGGGCGCTGAGAGCCTTTGCCACAACGGAATTAAATTTTCCGAAAAAGAAAAGCTCTTCGGAAAAATTTAGCACGCACAAAATTTTCACAGTCAGTTTTATCCTTGCTCTTCTGATACTCCAATTTCATGCATTAAACCACCTTTTTTTTATATTTTTTTTGGAATAGAATAAGAAAATGAGGAAATTTTTTCATTTCTTGTTATAAGGAACAAAAAAAAAAAAAAGAAATTTTCACTATAAAAAAATTTTCTTCTTTTCCGTTTTGAATAAAAAATTTTATCTGACACTCCTTGGAAGTGATTCTTATGCACTTAGAAATTTTACTTCTATTACGGGCTTACAAAAATTGAATATTTTTTTTCACTACAAAATTTTTCATTTTCTCATTTTTTTTTTTTTTTAGGAAAATTTTCTTCCTCTTCTTTGCCTTTACATTCTTTTTTTCTCATAAAAAAAAAAATTTTTTTTTTAAGCTTCTGTATCATGAACCATTTTTCATTTCAATTTTTGTAGCACAAAACGGAATTAAATCATATAAATTTGATATTCATTTTATACTTTATGTATTTAACTAACGATTTATTGCAATTCTGACACTTTTAATGCAAAAGGAACACAAAAATGATAATTATTAAAATAAACTACGTACGTAATGTATTAGGAAAGACTCTTCTTCTGCGAAATTTTCCTCGTATCAACACACCTTTTCCATATTTTTTTTTCCTCTATACTGCCAGTTTCCAATGTGTTTTTTTTTTCCTTTTTTTCTTTCTTATCGTACACTTCCAACAAAAATCTTTGTATGTGGATGTATTGTGCGAGTATTTTCATCAAACAGATACGCCAGAGATCAAGTCAATTGTACATGTGTGTGTCAATTTTTTTGCTTCTTCTTTGCCTTTTTGGAAAATTCATTGGAAAATTTTATCCGTACACATGCGTACTATACATTCCAATACATGCTTTTGATTTTGTCGATTTTAATTAATTTAAGCGGAAGGACTTAATGATTTTTGAAAATTATTCAGGATAATGATTCTATGATGGCATTGGCAGTTGATAAAGGACCTAGAAATACTTAAAGTTACTTCCAGTTACGTCCATGCAAATTCAAATCAACAGTTATTTTTTTCTATATCAATTTTTTACTTTATTATCAAACGGGATTAAAAATAATTAAATATCGTTATTAATTTAGGGTAAGCACGCGTAAAACAAGGTCAATAATGCTCAGTCAAGTTCATTTTGCATCCTTTGAATCAACCATCTCAAATGACTTTTCCGATTGAGTTTTAGCTCGATTATATTCCTGATTAGCTTGATTGCATATTGCTTTAAATGCATCATCTGTTGATGTAAGGAAGTTGCTGGTGTCTTGGATCTCTATGGCTTGCTTTTGTGCATCGGTAAGTGGATCGAGATAAGGAACAAGCTGTTCTGGCATTCCAATTTTACCAGAATTTAATACCAATTGCTGACTTAGATTCAAGCACTCTGCGGTTAGGTCAATCACATTAGATGTCTGTAAATTAGTCTCATGATATCCAGAAATAAATTTTAAATTCTGATAAAGCTCAATTTCCATATCACGAAGCATTGCAAAAGTTTCAAGTAACTTTTTATTTGATGAACTTAAATGCTGATTCTTTTCTGTTAAAACTGCTTTCCACTTGGCAAGTTCCTCAACCATAAGACTAGATGCCAGAAATTTACTACGCCACACTTCAACCTGTCCTGCAAGAAATTCAATTTTCTCTGTATTTGAACTTAAATGCTCTGCTATCTTCATTTTATCCTCTGTTAAATTGCTGACTTTTGATTGGATATCCTCGCCGAGACAATGGACTAATAATCCTTTCAATTCACTATTAACTTGCATTTGGAACTTTAATTGTGTCTCAAATAGATCCCGTTCCTTTTTCAACTGTGCATATTCATCACCGATAACACTTCCCGATTTAATGCTAAAATTATCGCTGTCGTTCAATGTTAATGATGTTTTTGTTATGTTCATGTGACGCACTAATTCATTCAGATCCAAATTATTCTTATCAATTATTTTCGATTTTCTAATTTTATTATTGCTTTCCTTGAATGGTATAATTGGTGACACACAAGCCTGAAATACACGTCATAGATAAGAGAAATTAATGTCGTTATCAATATTGTAATGTATCATTAATTAATACGATATTTTAGCGTATTTTCTATGGAACTTTTTTGCGATAAGGCTGATCAGTTACACGGAAATCCTTTCAGACGGGATCATTTATTATTCAACATACTGTATGACAATTCAAAAAAACAATTTTGATGGACGTCAACAATTAATTGGATAATAATAAATATCCTAATGATCATTCTTTTAGTTCCACTTGATCATATTTACCTTATATGGTTCCATCAGAACTAACTTTGGTGTTCTGTTTTTCATACGAAATTCCGTCGATTTCGGGATTAATTTGGGAATTAAATAAAACTTTTTTCCAATTGGCTTGACTTCTCGTGGAAAATTAATTACAGTTTCCTGATTATCCGATGAATTATAAAGTAATGACGATGATGATTGGATCTTTTTAGACAAATATTTTCTTCCTAATTTATCCACTTGACTGTCAATTGATGAGCGAGATACTTTCCTACTTGATTCTGCTACGACTTCTGGATATTCCGTTCCATCACCTTGGGTTCTGACTGATGGATGCATTGTTTATATTCTTTATTAATTAATTTTGAAAACTTTCTAATATTTTTAAAGTCGTCGCACAGTCAATTGTTGACAATCAGTAATCTAGTCATCAATGATTTGAATTTTTCAGAATCGTTAATTTTAGACACATTCTTACAATGACTGTAAATTGTTAATGATTCAATGATTTACTTAAATTTCAATTTGAATTACATACTTCACAAGATATAAATTAATTAAAATTTAAATTTTAAAAATACGTTAACTAAAAAATTGAAAACAAATTAAGGCGCAATAATATCCAATAAGACTTGACAGACAAAGCATGAACTGTTAACAATCCAATTATATACAAGCATTAATCTAGTACAAAATACAAATACAGGTCCGTTGCTTGATTTCCCCTTCTCTAACACCTGTTAAGTTATGATAAAGTTACTTACAATACTTCTCCTTACTCCGTCACATTGTTTATTGTAGTTTTCTTGAGTTACACACCCTACAATCGCTTATTCATAAGTTTTTCTGTTTATTTAGATTTTAGTTCAGTTGTAATCACAAAGTGCTCTTAAACATTCCTATATTTTAAGCTGATCATTCTTATTAGTTACTTCTTATATCTCAAAGATGAATCCATATAAATCAGAAAGAGCTTTAGCATATCTTTATGTTATTGGATGTTTATCATCACTATTGACAATCATTTGTACATCCATATTGTGGCTCCACTGGAGAGTTGTACTCAACACTTGTGCTGGAAATTTCCAGACGTATCCAAGTTATTATGATGAACGAGATTGTGGATGCTTCCTTTATGCCAGTGATACATTAAGTTACTTTGTTGGAAGTAACGTTGGATGGTGTTACTTTGGAGCTTTTGGATTAATTCTACCACTTATGTTCTTCTTCATGCTCGGCTGTTTCCATGTTTTTAGAGTATGCTTTAAGAATGAAGGACGTCCAAGAGCTGCAAAGACAGAATATTCACAAAGGTAAGTGATTTAGTGCTTATCAAGGATTGTGAAATATATGTCATGTGAATGATTACAGATCAAATGAAGTCATGCATTTGACAATCGAGCAGGAGCTTGGAGAAGGAAATCCAATTTCCCCAACATATTGGATGCCAACTACTCTCATTGCTAGTATTATGCTCATCTATTCCCTCATTCATGCCATCATTTTGACCGATGGTTTCTGGAAGACATGCAAACAATATAGAAGTAGAATCGTGAAGTACACAAATGCACAGGGTGGTCAAATGGTAATTATATTTGATTAAGGGTTTTGTTTATTGTTGACGTTAAAGTGTTATTGCTCTAGTTCAAAAGAATGAGTCATATTTAAGTGAAAATTGATAATTTAAAAATTAACGGATTTTCATAATTTGAATTTTCGCATCTCTGAATTCGCCTCTGGATCTTTTTAATTAGTGAATTGGGATTTTACTGAGTTAAGTAAAGTCACCCAACTATTAATTAACGTCATTTATAAACGACCCTTAAAAAGTCATTTTAAATCAAGTTACTAACAATTAAATCCAATTGATTAGGTTGGCGTTCTACAGCATCGATTATCATGTGGAGCTATATTTGATTTCATGGATTACTTACACGAAGATCTCTCATATGAACGTCGTCGTGATTATCGAATAAATAGTGCAATTCCGTATTACATCGCATTGTTTGGAGCTTGGATTGCATGTATATGTTTGGTGGGAATTATAATCATAAACATTAGACGATATGTTGACACCAAACGGATTCGAATTTAAATAGCAATTTAAAAAAATTGTGCGATAAGCAACTAATTACTTATATGTAAGGCATAGTGCATAATATGAAATATTTTCCACGATAATCAGGTGTACATTTTCGTCCATTCATCGCTATTGTAGAGAAATTTGACAGAAGTATTTTACATGAAATTCCATGATTTTTAATGTTTAAGCAATCATAGAACTAAAAAGTATTTACATTTAAAAAGTTAAGCTGTAATGCGAAACGGGTCTGAAAGTCTTTCCAGATCAAATTCATTTAATATATAAGTAACAACATAACGTACAAAAAGAACATAAAGCAACGAAGATGAAATTCTGTGAAGCGAGATTTGCCTTGACCCCTCCCGCAAAGAGATCAATCATTCCATGTGTAGTTTTTATGACAAGAATGCACAATTGTTCATATGATCGTACTTTTTGTATATTACTTAGTATCATTTTTTGACTATACACACTGTTTTTTTGAATAAATCTATTTACATTTAAATGAATACAAAAACTAAATTTAAAGCATTTTTATTAATTTTCCAAACGATTAACCGGCTCTTGATTCTTTTGTATACAGAGTAGTCATATGTATTTACTGCCTGCTTGGAAGCTAGAAAAATTTGTTGACAGCAATTTGTGCAATTTAATTGTGTTTAACTTGTTGATTTTAGGGGATCTCTATGATCGGAATATATTGTTCGGTAGTCGATGTAAAGCACAAATTCTTGCTTCAATTTTTCAAGTAGATCAGATCAACTCACTAAATTTGTTTCGTATTAAGTCTCAGATGTTCAGAACCTTTCTTTTTTTAGAGTTCAAAAGATAAAAGCACACTTCCAAAAAATATAACACAAGTGGAACTCATCCCAATGTCCTAGAACTTCCGGTCGCATGCTCCTACCACTGAGCAACCGGGAGTTGCTAAGGAGTGTGACACAATGCACACTTAAACTCTTCTTTATCCAGTGTTCATAACACAGCTTTTATCGTTTGATTGACCACAGCACAAATCCATACTTAAATTATCTTTTGTCGATGTTCCTACAATTCATGATCCTGATCCGTTCCTGAATCTAAAGTTGCCCAGAGCTCCAATTTCGTCTTGATCTCGTGCATTGTATCATCATTACATCATCAAACTGAGTGAGAGACATTCCATAAATATATTAGTCAGATTATCTCATTTATGCGGTTATGATTTAACATCTGGTTGCATTTTCACATCCGACATTTGATAAAGAGAGATCATTGACAGTCTTCTATTCCATAGCCTAACTAAGTTCTTGCTTCAATTTTTCAAGTAGATTTTATCTAGTCATAATCTTTTGTTATTGTTGTGAACCATCATATGACTTTTGCTTGTTCTTACTTCAATTTTTCAAGTAGATCTCAATATCGACCGGACTGTAGAAGTCAATAACAAATTATCCATAGTATCAAGTTGGTTCCAAATCAAATCTGTAACAAAAACATTCAAATAATCTCACCTTATCGAAGAATCAGGAAGCAGAATTGACTTACAGCTAACATTAAGTATACTGTAAGGTGATCTTTGAAAACAATTGATTAGTTCTTCCACACAGTTAATGATCGACCTTTTTGTAAATTAAATTGCAGATTCTTGACTTTCTTGAAAAACATATTTTTAAAATTGTTTTAACGGAAATAATGTTTTCTTTTATCACGTAGAACCTCTAACTTAATTTGATAGTGTCAAGTACGAACACCTTGTCGTTGAATGCTTGAATGCTTGCCCATGACGTTGAACCTGAAATCATACGAATTTTTATTTTGAGACTCAAAATCAGCGAAACATGTAATTAATTGTATTTTGCATTGTTAAAGATTCTTTTTTTTATTGTTAAACTTAATATTTTTTTTTTCACTTTAAACATTTTTTTTTTCCTTTTTCATCTATTGGGTTCGTTCAACAACCAAGACTTAAGGATTTATTACTTAAATTCCGAAAAGAAAAAAATTCTCTCCTTTAATTAAATTAAATCGAGTATATTTTTCATCGAATTATGATTTTTTTCTTCATGTTAATTTCTCTTACATTCTAAAATAGATTAGTCATCATGCAATTTTTTTTCATATTTTTCATTATCCTTATAATTTTTTGTTGGGGGTCTATGGGTCACAAAAATTATATGCAAACCATAGACCCCCTATATTCACGTTTTTTTTTGTTCAAATTTGAATGATTGAAGAATTTATTAAATTTTATTAATCAAATGCACATGTAATAATTTTTTTTTTCATTAATAATCTTCATTTAAATACAAAAACTAAGGAGAAACTTCCATAATTAATTTTTTTTTAAATATTTCATTTTAATATTTATATATATTTCAAATTTTTCTGGGAAAAAATATAGGAAGAATACAATTAATCTTTCTTATATCGCATTTTTTTTTTGAAATTTGTTAACAATTTCACATTTAGTTTCAATTTTTTTAATGTTAAATTTTCTCACAGAATATAAATCAAAGATTGATTTAATATTTATAATATGTTCAACGAGATAGAATTGTGTTTTTTTTTTTATTATAACAGTTTGTTTTTATTCACTTTCAAGTAATAAGTAAATTTTCACGCAGAAGAGCTAACTGACATTATTTTTTCCTTTTTTTAAATATAAGTAAGACTTAGTTCATTTTCATTTTTTTCATTAATATGGTAAAAAAATAATTCTTTGTTAGTTATTCTCAAAGTGATCCATATCTACTTCACAATCTCTAGTGTATCATTCTTAAGAAAAGGAATATGAAAGGATATAGAACAAAATTCCATCATTTTCACTCAATTTTACAGGATTTTTAGTCATTCTCATTTGAATTTTTGAAGATGTAACTTTAAAAATAACGGATATAGAAATTTCAAAAATTAACAGTCATGAAAAATTCAAAACTTCAATTTGCTTTACAAAAAAGATGCAAAGAGGAATTCAAAGATACGAAAATTTCAATTCGCTTTACAAAAAGATGCAAAGACGAATTCAAAAATGCGAAAATTTCAATTTGCTTTACAAAAAAGTTGCAAAGACGAATTCAAAAAGATGCGAAAATTCAAAATTTTGAAAACTGTTATTTTTCAAATAATCAATTTCGCTTTAAACGTCACAAGAATCAAATTACTGCATAACAATTACTAAATCATCTGAGAATGCCTAAGATCTTGTAACACAATTCTATAATAACTGCAGCCGCGCCAAAAAAGGAAACAATAAACAAAAAAAAAATTAATTTCACGATCAACTTTCTTCCTTAG
Organism: Chironomus tepperi; assembly: GCF_022539635.2. Taxonomy (NCBI): domain Eukaryota; kingdom Metazoa; phylum Arthropoda; class Insecta; order Diptera; family Chironomidae; genus Chironomus; species Chironomus tepperi. The sequence continues at coordinate 354,719 of NW_027226204.1, read as the reverse complement.
TCTCAACAAAGATAATGTCTTTCTATCCTTTTAAAATATATTCACTCAATTTTTATATGACTTATAAATATTAAATAAATTTTTTATCGAAATGTTTCCAAATACTTTTTTTTTCAATGTGGCATAATTTTGGAAATGTCGAGTTTTTTGCTGCTTGCCAAAATAATGAATCTCTGCAAGTGTCAAGAGTCGTTTGCTGTAAGCGACTTTCCGTGAATTTTTTTCATAACTAAGATAACTATCAGTCTATAATATCAGACATAACACAGTCAAACGTATTTTATTGCCAGATAATTTATTCCTCTTGACATCTTCAGAACGTCCATCATTAAGCTAAGCCATTCACAGTGTAAATTTTCACTCTTTTTTTATCGCACATTAGTCGTGTAAATTTGGCAAAAATATGAAGTCATTCAGATTAACGTCAATAATGCAGATAATAATCTCAAACAATGTAACAGAAGTTATTGTAAAATCATTACGTCCTTTAATGCTTAATATGTGTGTTTTTTTGTAAATGTAATTGTAAATGCTATAAATGATGAGAAACGAATTTTGGGGAACCGTCCACAAAATGATCCTCAATTTAATGCATAGATCCACTAAATTTCAGACATCACATGTGAACGAATCCCCAATTTATGAGAGATTCTAGTGATTTTATCATTTGAAGATATGCTCAAAATATATTGAATGCTTTGTCAGCTCCATTATAGACACATACAGGTAAATTTTTCATTAGTCTTTAAGATACATAGAAAAATAAAAAGTTTGGCAACAATCTCTTCGATGGGAAAAATTGGATATAATTCATCTCCATTGCATAGTATTTTCATAGTAATTTCTTTTTAAATGTTTTTTTGATAAACTTTTCAATCATGATTTGTACATTGTTTTGTGTTTTTTTTTTGCGAAAAATTGGGTAAATAATGTTTTTTTTTTTATCTTTTTTTGTGATGTTGTGGCATCAGAATAAATTCCATACAAAAGGCCTTACATTCAACATTTATCATCATTTTTTTTTTTGTTATAAATTCATAATTAAACTTTTTTATTCTTAAATATTTTTTTTTTCACTATGCTTTTCATATAATTTTTCAATTGTCAAATAATGGGTTAATAGGAAAATATCCACAATTATACGGAAGTTTAGCGCATTTTCCGTAATAAATTTGAAAAATAACCGATTTTTTAGATTTGAATTTAAATCAAGACGAATTCGCAAGAATTTTTTACACAAGGCGAATTCAAAATTTGAATTTTGATAAAACGGTTAAAAACCATGCTACAAATTAAAAAGGTTCTGTTAAACTCAACAGAATAGTTTTTGTGCACAAATAATAATTTACAATTGGATACAAGGAAAATGCGCCATAAAAGGGGAAAATTAAATTTTCTTTAAAAAAAAATACTGAAAGTAACAAACAATTACAATGGAATTACAAAATTGGAATTTTCATCAATGCACAGAAAAAAAAGTTTTTTTTTTATCACATGATATTTTTAAAAAAGAGAAATTAAATAAGTTTACTATCATCTATTGCAATAATTAATTAAACAGACAGATTTATCTTCTCCATTATTATTTTCACTTACTGCCGTAAAGTTTAATAATTTTCATTTCATACCATAATCGGTTCATCTTCCATACTTTGACTCTTGGATTTACGCTGCTCATCTTCATCATTATTATTGTTATTATTTAAACTGGATGTATCCATTGTTGCCATCGTTGTGGCAGCTCTTTGTAATCCAGTTGTTGTACAATTTTTAGATGATTCATAAGCACCTCCACTTATACTTCTCATTACGATTGGCTTTTGTCTCTGTAATTCACGTCCTGACGATTCTCTCAATTCACTGCCATTTTTCATACTTGCTGGACTTATTGTACAGGTCACAATGCTTCTTTGTGGTGATAATATCTTTTGTTGTGATGATCCACCTTGCTGCTGTTGCTGTTTTCTTGATGCTGTCGGAATATAGTCTATATATTGCTCACGTAAATTATATTTCACAGCCATTTCATCTTCAGCAGCACTACTTTGTGTTGAGAAGCGTTGATTTGTTGCTGATGGTGAGGATAATCCACCATCACCAGCTGACGAGCTTAATGCTGAATCAACACTTACATCTCTAGAATCTCTATTCATTTTATGGCTATCTACATCTTTATCTTTACTACTTAGATCATCTAAACTTCCACCTTCACCATCTAAATCTGTTGATAATAAGTCATCATCAGATGTTGCTCTCGCAAGACTCGGAAGTGTGGATGTTAATAATGCCTTTTCTTTTCTAATCTCTTGAATATGTCCTTCGAGTAGCATCTCTTCAGCTTCGGCACTTTCTCGACCAGCTCGTGATGTCGACGTGAATTCTTCTTGTGTAAATACTTTAGAACTTCTTAATGTACTTAATCGTGTCGTAGCTGTATGTGCGGCAGTATCAAGCGTATCAATATCGGCAAGAGTTGTCTTAATATTTAACATTTTTTGTGTTATTATCGTCTCCATACATTTCGTTTGACGACTTATATCATTGAGACTATCTTGTGCTGGAAGTGGTCGATTCGTACGCAATACACATGGCGCAAAAACAATTGCTAATGAACTCGCAGACATTCTATTATGTTCTTCACGTTGTGCAACACGCGCTAAATGAAAGACTAGTCGTTCAAGTAGTGCATGATGAGCAGGAGGTAGTTTCTTAATTAATGATAAAAGTGTTTGAACACGATCTGTATCTTCTGAAAGATCAGCTGCACGAAGAAAGTCATCGTATCGATCGAATGTTAATAGTGGTTCAGGTAAATCTCTAAGGAAGGTTTTAAGCACATTTGTAAGTACATGAACATTATAATGCTCATAATCTATTTCTTCATTTGCTGGCTCATTCATTTTCCGCTGTAATTCCTTAATTTTTGAACTAACACCACTCTTTCGATACAGTCCTTCCGCATACAATCCATGCATTTCAATCTTTGTTATTAGCTGATCAATACGATTTGGAATTTTTGTTCCACTTCCTTCCGAACAGCACAATTGTGTCAACTGAATTTTAAATAATTTTCCACTTTCAACACTCTCAGTATCGGCTAAAGTTGTCGTGGGATTACTGCATGCTACTGATTTAACGTAACATTTCTTATGAACTGTTAATCTACAATTCTGACAGACCTAATAAATTACAAGAATATCCATTAGCACTTGATAGATAGTGTGACAATAAAATTTATAGACTTACTAAGCCCCGTTCAATTGGCCATAACAAAAATTGCTGACAAATTTCACAGACTGTTGCAATATTGAGGATTGTCAATTGGAATGTGTGACCTAAAGTGAAGAATGAGAATGTTAGTGATATTTTAAAGTTTAACGACTTATTAAATTTTGAAAATTTTAAGGGCAATAAACTATGAAAGTTTACTCATTTCAAATTTCTTCAAGTCGTTATTTTAGAAATTTTCACCAAACGCTAATATTATTGTGCGTCGATCGTTATGCGTCAATAAATCAGTCAGACTTACCACTATAAGTAATTTGTTCGTCCGCTTTTCGTTTCTTTTCCTTTTTCCGTTTCATTTTTGGCTTCTCCGCTTCACGAGAGCTCATAAATTCGTTCATAAAGCCACGAAATGCATTTACGCCCATAGTTTTTGGAAAATCATCTGTTTTACCGCATGCTGTTTCAATAACTTGCTCAAAATTTGCGATAAGATCTCGATATTTAATATTTAATGAATCACTATTATGCTTATTCGCCACACTATATTGTGCAACAAGATTTGTTTTAAATTCTCTAAGCGCTTTCTTGAATACACGATCGACTTCCGACACTTTTTCACCTTCTTTACCTTCCATTTGACATATTTTTTGTGTTATAAAATCTTGCATAAGTTGAAGTTCTTTTGCATCACTAATTATTTTATCCGTTGAATCTGTATATTCCTTTGTGCCACTAAATTTAGAATTTGGAGTACTTGTTGTTCCTGAATTAATTTTATCTCTTTCACTAATTTTTTTCAATCGTTTTGTCGATCTTTTTGCACTACCGCACTTAATACTTTTAATGCCACCATTCTGAATACATTTTGTATGCACTAAAATTTTACAATCAAGACATCTATGTCCTTCTGATATGAATGAATCACTTTCATCACAACTTGCACATCGTTCACTTTTACTTATTCTCGATACTTTACGGAACCGATGACCGCCTATATTAATATTCGTACTTGATTGATATAAATCATTACCGCGATTCACTTCCAATAATGGTACTTTATTATTTGCTGGATCTGAATTTCTACGCGATAACGTTCCATCAAATTTCTGTACTTTTGTTACTAAATACGATCCTGACGATATCTCTTCACTCATATTATTCTTTGTTCTTTTATTTTTACTCAATATATCCGTCATTTCTTTTTTGCTATGTTTAGATGATGGCGACACGACAACCGCTGATGTTTGTTCTGTTGTCGTTGTACCCAACAAAGCTGCGGCTTTTCCTACAGAGAATGGCAAAATCAAACAAAAACAGAAATTACTATGACTATCGTTAACTGGATAATGATTTTATAAACACAAGATAAAAATGTTTTATGTGGATGTAGCAAACGCACGAGAATGAACTGCTTTCCAAATAATTTAGTGACTAAATGACAAAGAATTTGGACATTGGTTGACTTAATTGATACAAAATATTACTGAGAAATTCACTGCCGCGATCATTTCAATTAATTATGTTAATTTTAACTTAGAATTTGACACTAAATAAACACAGGATATACTACACCAATTTAAATTAAAATAATGGTTCCTAAGATTAAATAAATCTCAGGATTAAATTAGGATTAAATAAATCCAAGGATTTAAAGCAAAAATTACCTTTTGGTGGAACACTTGCTATTGTCACTCGATTGTCTGCTTGAGGTTGCTGATGATAGACAATAGGAGGTTGATAATTTTGATATTCTTCATTTAAACTACGACAGACAATATCGCGTCTTTGTGGCAATGTTTCTAGACTATATTGTTGTACATTATACGGACTCGATCGTAGACTCTGTGACGTTTGAATAGTTGTGGAAGATAGAGGCAGTGATTGCTGCTGTTGAACAGGTGGATTCACAAAAACAATTTCGACATCTGTTGCAGGCGTTGGACGAGGAGGTGCTGTAATTGTTTGAATATTATTTTTAACATCAAATCGATTATCTCGTCTTGTCGGTCCTGAATCAATCCGTCTTATTGGAGTTTTTGTAAAATCAAATCTCTTTAATGTTTCTGTTGGCTCATCATTTGTATTTCTACGAATTGCTTTCTCAATATCATAGGTTTTTGAGCCTAAATCTAGAACATCATCATGTCGATAATTTGATGAAGCTGCTGATGATGAAGTTTGTGATGGCGGTGGTTGATATGAAAGGTAAGGATTATGGTCAATTGCTGAAACATTCGTAATTGATGATTTCCTAAGATATTGCTCATCTTTAGTTATAAGTAAATCTCTGATTTGTTGCTCTGTTTGATCTAACATTTGATCACGTTTTTGTTTTGATATACGATGACTTGGAGATTCTTCTAATTCCATACATAATTCAATGTCTGCATCGAGACTATAATGAGGTGTTGGTGTTCGAATCCTTTTGACATGCTCAAAATGAACATCTATACTTCGCTCATTTACCGGCAAACTTTGTGTCGATCTTAATTTCTGTCGTTCTCTCATATGCTTTTGTCTCATATTTTGTGTCTGTTTTCTTGATAATTTGCCTCTTAAATGAGCTTGTATGACAATAACACTCTTTCTAACTTGAACATATTTCTTCCTAGCTACATGCATTCTCCAAGCAGCCTGTATCGTAATAGCTGCACCATGAAAGCATGCTCGACGAAAATGAAATTGCTTTTGTGCTAAGTACATACGCCAATTTGATTGAATGACAATGGCTGCCTGTCTTTGATGTAAAAACTTTTGCCTTTGAAGATAACTTCGAAACCATCGTTGAATGCTTACAATTGATTCAATAATCTTTGTGTGTAATTTAATATCAAGTCTCATCTTTTGACTCTCACGCATATAAATTTTTGTTATTCCTAATTGATAATGCTGCTTATTTAAGTCCACTAGACGATTCATAAAGTCTCTAACATCTTTTTGTGAGCTTAAAAGTCCTTTTGGCAATAAAATTCGATAATGCTGGATGAATTCCTCGTACGTCAATCGAACATTATATCCTGCACGACGAATTCGTACCGTCTCAAGCATTCCCGTGTAACGTAGCTAAAAATAAATTCATAAGATGTTTTCATTACTCTTTTTGTGTCTGTTTAGGATATATGTGGGCATCAACATTATTGAGCACAAAAATTCTGATAAGAATGCAAAAGTGTTGAAGAAAAAAAAAATACAAGAAATGGTTTTATTTATAGCAGGCTTTGCAATCTTTAAGTGGTCAATTATTTTTAAATGTAAAAATTTATACAAATTTTAACGAATTTCTAGAATTTAAATTTTAACGGATTAAAGAAATTTAAATTTGTTGCACTATTCAAATCATAAAAGACCGTTGAATTCATAAATTTAAATAAGTGGCAGCGAACGTGTAAAAAGCCATTAAATAATCCCATAGGTAGGTAATTTTGCAACACAGAATGCACTAGAATTGTCAAAGGCATAGAAAAATATGCAAATTATGATTTATGCCTTTATGTTTTTGTGATTATTCACATCTCTTGTATCTCTTCTTCACTCAAACTATTTAGTTGGAGATTATCATTCCCACCAAAAAGGAATTTGTTATTTTTTCGATCCCATGTGTCTGATAATAATCATAAAAGTTGATACTTTTTTTGTTCATAGAATATACAGGACATTTGAAATAATTCAATTTTTCTTACCTGTCTAGTCACTGTCGCATCGTCAAACTGATTGGGAATCTTGTTAGGATTTGATTTAATGCATCTGATGAAAAATGGATTTGCCTAAACATTTCGAGAATTCGTACAAGAGAAAATAAAAATAAAAGTAAGTAACAATAGAACAATTAATCATAATGTTTTGCACACAAACCTGATTTAAAGTCTCCATGAGTGCAATTAATGAATTTTGAAATTGTGCGGTGACAGTCAACGGTTGCTTTCGAGTTTTCACGGATGTTTGATTATTAATTAAATTTTGACCAGCTGTCAACGTCTTCACTGACTGAAGATTTTTCAATCCTTTCTTCGGACGTTCTCGTGGTCTAAATGATTTGTTCTTCCTACAATTTTGACACATAATACATTCCATTAAGTTTTTTTGTTACGGTTTCCGCATACTTTTGCACGGTAATCACCAAAAAAATTACTTTTACATTATATTATTACAAGAATGCAGGAAATTCGACAACATTAAAAATTTATGTATTATTCTTCCTGCTATCTATATCTGTTCACTGTCACAACATGTAACCAACTAACACTAGAACGATCATAACGCAAAAGTAATTTTAAGGTTTTGCAAAAAAAAATATATGAAAAAATATTCAGTGCATCTCCTACATGCATATACTAAAACTCATACTAAAAGTCAGGTAGGATTTTTTTTTTCTTCGAGAAAATAATAAAGAGAGAAATAAAAGTAAAGTACATTTAAGTAAATCTTGTGATCGACGAATGCGCACTTTCCATACAGAAACTCAATAAGTAACATATTCATATTGAAAAATCTATTTTGAAAATTAACGAAAAATAGATTTTCAAAAAAGATTAAAGTTCAATTTTTGAACTTTGATATTTAAAAATTAACGGCTACAATACATAGACAGACGGACAAAACACAACATTTTGTTTCTTCTGGAAAATGCGTTAGAAAATGAATTAAACTTTTCTTGATGAAAGAGAGAAAAAGAGTGAGAGACATACACAAGATAAATAGGTAACGTGATGATAGATAGAGTGAAGGAAAAAAAATTAACAAAAAGATAAAAAAAAAATCAAAATCAACAAAAAAAGTTTCTTACATCACAATTTGAGAGGCTCGTGCCATAACGTCCTGCCTTTCACGGCCATCTCGCGACCTTACAATCTCATTAATATCATTTCTCCACGGACTTTTATCGCATCCAAGTTGTTGACTCTCGTACGAAAGCTTTCCATCCGGAAAATTTTTATTGTTAAACGTAAATGTTGACCATGATCGTCTTGGAGGACTTGTGATTTGATGTAAAGGACTGTTATGGACACGATGTTGAATAAAATTCGTTGTTGGTTCGTTGTTTGCGTTATTCAACGCCATAAAGGTCGTTGTTGAATTGATTCGTTTACTGGATTAACACAAAATTTTAAGGATATGACATAAAATACAGAAAAATATAAAAAATAATAAAGGAACTAATAATAATCTAGTAAAAATAAAATGGTATGAGACAGTGGAATTATAACATGAAGAAGGAATAACATTTCTATATATTTTATCGATACCATGCACCAAGATATTTTTGTTGCTTCATGCTAACATAAGAATAATAATTTGAGAACATTGAACATCGAGAATTTTTTATCTAATTTAAAGCGTCGACTTACGCAATCCGATATATAACTAAATTTACAGATGACAATGTAAACAGATGACTGCCATTTATGAAGCAATAATGAATTATTTAAGTATATTTTTTTGGGGACAATTTTGAGTAAAAAAGGAAAAGAGACAAAGGAAAGAGAGAGAAAAATTTTATCATCAAATTTCTTATAAGATCCTTTTTCAGTACACAAATATTTCCCACTATCACCGACAGGAGACTTCCTATATGTTCCTCACTTTTATGAGTTTCTATTGTCTTATGAACTTACCTAACTAGACTTTCATTTCCGGTCCTAAATCGAGTCTTTGTTGCTATTTTACTCAATGACTGATCAGCTCTCTCCTTTCTGTGTTTAATGCCTGCTGATCTGAATGCAAAGTAGCCCCGGAAAAAGGCTCTTAATATTGCCCAACGAAAAACAGCTACGGGATCAGCTCCGACCAATTCGCGTACAAATGCCATACTAGAATTTTTTAGTACACTCACAATATCTTGTCTCATAAGATCCAAATTTTTCTCACGCATTTCAGCGACCTTTGGAAATAAACAGACGTAATTTAAATAAAGTCATCAACCTCAATTAGATATCAATTTTAGTTGACCTACCTGATATTTAACTTTACCGGCATAATGTTTTATAATAAAAGCGTTTTCTTTTCTCTGAGGTTTCTCATAAAACGGATTCTCTTTATGAATATTATTAAATTTGTGGAGCAGATTCTCATTGCTTCCTCCAGGAAAGCTAAAAGTGATGAAAAAAATAGAATCAGAAATTTCCATTGTTCAATAAATTTCATTTCACTCAATTAGAGAAATGAGAAAATTATAAACATACTTGCAAGAATCGTCTAAGATACAAAGTAAGCCTTGCGGTTTTGATTCAAATAGATGTAAGCATCCAGAATTATCCATAAACTCAATATCAGTCCATTTAATTCCTTCGCGTTTGTATTCTTTTTGTTCATATTTGAAGACGTGCTATAGAGTAGAAGAAGACGTCAGTAATACTTATTAAATTAGAAAATTGCTTCACCTTATTAAAGCGCATTAAGAATTTAATGAATAATTAAAGTTTAAAATTTAACGGTTTTCAAAAATTCAAAATTTGAGTTCGAAAATTTTGAAAACTTTCAAAAATTCAAATTTTGAACTTAACGATTTTTAAAAATGGATAGAAACATGTATGAGCAGTCAAAGTGGCTGCATATGTGAGCAATATTAGAGCTCCGGAAAATATAAATTATTTGTTTACATTAAATTCATAATTTACGATGTCAAGGTGTGTAGGATAGAAAAAAACTCACCAGATTAAAGTAATATTGCAGATGTTCATTTGCGTAATTAATACATAATTGTTCGAAGCTATTTTGAAGACCGAAATCCTCAAAACCGAAGATATCGAGTACACCGATAGAATTTCGTATTGGAACAGCCTGATCTTTATTTAATAGTGCGTGATTGACTTGAAGAACAATCCAATCAAAGAGTGCTCCATACAGACATTTTGCTAGTGCATCACGTGCTGCTATTGCTTCTGGTAATTTATATTGCATAATGAGCGTCTCGTCACTTGCTTTCACACGTTTTGATGTCACTGCTGCAAGCAATGTTTCATACTTGACCTTTAAAAGTTCCGATATTAAATGTACGACATCGAGATTCTTAACATGAACACTTTCGTCATGATGATATGCTGACTTTTTTGGATGAAATTCAACATTCCCGAGTAATAGAACGGCTGACAATACCATAAATAATCGACGTTGTTTCTCTGGTGAAAATCCAACCATTTCCATACTTTGTTTCAGTCGCGAGAATTCGTATTTCTCATCGCAATTCTCTAATGTTAAATTCTTGGCATTTAGGTAGTTATATTTATCTGATGGAAGTAAATGCAGTGCTTCTCGTTCATTTTCCGTGGCACCAGACAACAAATAATAAAAAACATGATAATTTCTTTCATACGTTCCTTGTGATACTATTCTACTCTTTTCAAGCAGGTACTTTTGGACAACAGCTCCTTGAACCATTCCGTTCTCTCGATAATTCACCTAAAAATAACATTATTTACATTAATAAAACAAACTTTTTAATGAAACAAAAAAATAAGTGCAATGAACTTACTTGAATAAACTTTCCGAATCGACTCGAATTATTATTATGTGCAGTCTTGGCATTTCCAAAAGCCTCCAATACTGGTCCAGCGCTGAGAATTGTTTGCTCAACGCCTGATCCATGTAAACCTTTCTGTGACAATGCAGTCAGATGATGGAGGAGGAAGTTTGTGCTTTCCGTTTTCCCTGAGCCACTCTCACCACTAATGACCACGCACTAATAAAATAATTTATGTACATTATTAATAATCGGAATGAAAATGAAAAACAATATGATGAGATAATAATAAATAATAGTACGGCCAGTGAAAATGATCAGTTCGGATGTTGTGATTTATGCGCATTTTAGCGGTCATTTGAAATTCAAAAATTTAACGGAATTTTAATTTTTAAATTTAGACGAAATTTTGAACAAACTTTTCAAATTTTGATTTAACGGATATTTTTGAAGGAAATTCAATCAATTTAATTAAAATACAAAGTGCAGCAGTATGTTACGTAAAAAATTGCAGCAAGGAAAAGTGACTGAACTTTCACCGGCAAGATTAATAATATTAATTGTTAATTTTACGATATTTACCTGATTACGTTTTTCTTTTAACATGCAATAATAAGCATTATCGGCTATGGCAAAAATGTGTGGCGGTAAAATCGGTCCGATACGTTGATTTTGATAAAGTCGAACATATTTGGGATTGTAAATGGGCAAAAAACGAAAAGGATTGACGGCAATGAGTATTGATCCAACATATGTATAGATATGTCCAGCTTCAAATCGCTGTCTGAGATTCTCAAGAAGCGTCGATTCATTGAGATCGGGAAGTTGGCACAAGTCTGGATATTCACGATTTTCAGGTTGCGAAAGAAACTCTTTTAGTACTTGTGGATCAAATCCATACCACGTTGGCTCTTGTGATTGTTTCTCTCGTAAATAGAATCGTCCAAAATGTGGATCTGAATGTTTTGGCCATAATAATTTCAATGATACAGGTTTTTCATGCGGTGATAGTCGTCTCTCTTTACAATGTCCTATAACTTCGGCCAATTCATAATTATTTCCAGTTAATCCTAATCGCTCAGCAATACATTGTACAATTTCCTCAGCTGTCGTTTGTTTTGATGCTTCAACACTTAATGCTTCATAATGGACCGAAAGAGCTCCGACATAAACCTTTAATGATAACAGAAACATGAAGAGTCAGTGAAATTCAAAATGCTACTATTGTGCTACGCACTGTGTGTGTCTAGTAAGGTAGAAAGGAAAAAAGACTTTTAGCCCCACCAAATAAATGCTCATTAAGTAACATTTAATACTTTTTTTTTTGCTTTACTATTCTCTTTTATTTTTAATGTTCAACATGTATTACTACATAAGAAAAGACCAAAATAAAAGTAACAAGTAAAAGCATGCATGAGAGCATTGTTCAATAAATATTACATTATCATCGACAATATTCATGTAATAATAACTTTAAAGCACTCAAAAACTTTTTCCTCATTTTTCTCTCTCTATATTCGCATTTATAAAATTGTGTCTTCTATTAAATCTAAAAATAAAAGGAATCACGTCGATCGATGGACATGAATGAATATTATAGAAAAGAGTAATACAGAATGGATGATATTGAATGAAATAAAAAACTCGAGGATGAATAATTGAGGTGTGAGTAGCACATCATCATTATCGAGAGGGTGAAATTAATTATATTTGAAAGATCAAAGAAAAAGACTATTTCATACGTTTGATGAGAAAGCTAGGCAAGCAATATGGATAATGCTATAATGCAATCAGAACTTTGAGCAAATAAATAGTGAAAGTTTACATGAAATCATTGAATCAATCATTTAGTCAATTTATTCCTAGTAGTAAAAATATTTAAAAGTTTTCTACTATAAATGAGATCATTACACATTCATCATCATCATAATTCATTTATTTAGCTCATTTTCCGAGTCTATTGTTCACTAAAACTCAATTTGTCCGTTAAATTAGTTTTTGAATTTTCTTATGTGCATTTTCAAATTTTACAAAACCGTTAGAAATTTAATTACTAAGCCATTAAAAATTCAAATTCTACAAAAACCGTTACGAAAGTACTTTCAACTTTTGATTTAATTTCAGCATGTTAATTATCTTTTATATTCTGACCTATAACTTTTATTACTACTTTAATTCACAAAATCAAGTACAAAACGCAACTATCATGTTCAACGCATTTTAAGACATGCGAACAAATGATATTGATCAGATAATTAGCAATCTTAATGTGGTACTTCACTAGCACATGTGCTTTTAAAGAAAATGAGTTTTTAAAAAGACGAGAGAGAATTATGTTGGAGCATGTAATTAAAGAATTATCAAAGATATCGAAAGTGAGATTAAGTTTTTTTTAACGTAATACATACAATAGTGTATATAAAAAACTATTGACCTTAACTTGCTTAGTTTCAATTAATTAAATAAATGAATGAAAAAAAAAATCAATGTTAATTGCTTTTCATGTTACCGGCCATAGCACATAAAGAAAATTTTCACTTTTTTTTCTTCTTTTTATAAAAAAAAAAAAAAAAATAAAGCATAACAATAAAATAAAATGAAAAATATGATGATTGCACACTAAGTAGTCTACGATAAAGAGGAAACTGATGATGATAGATGGATGGTAGATCGGTCAGTTTGTACACATAAAGCATAATCTATGAAAATGTGATTTGAAAATTTCCTGTTTCCTGTGACAGCTCTGTCTGTTTGTAAATAGAATAACTTCTATATTAACTAACCATGTCAAATGACACTCTGAATTATTATTATTATTATTTTATCAAAAATGATTCATTTGTTGATGCGAAAAGTAATCAATATGTTTAATGTTCTGTCTTGCCTCATATGGCAAGAAATAACAATAATAGTTCTAGGGATGGATGGATGTATGATGACGAAGACACAATAAAATTCCAATTTAGATTAATTATTGTGAGAGATTGGCCAAAAATATGTGCGATATTCAAATATGTTCGTCATGTGTCATGCAAAATTCATGAAAAAAAAAAATTATTCTGAGATATACATTTGAATGGAATTTTTTCCTGTGAAACAAAGAGGAAAAGAACATGAAACAAGGAACTTCCCGAAGCGTAATAACTTGAAACTCCCTTTACTACTACGTTGCTCTATGTGCACTTTTCCCAACAATAATTGGCTATTTATAAATCATTATGAATTTTCTGATGGCATGGCATGATGAGATGCAGTGAGTTATGATTCTAAAATTGTTGTGAGTGAAATCATGCTTGAAATTGTGAAATATCACAGATGTTATGAAAAGTTCAAAATTTAACGGTCAAAATATTTTTGAAATGCTAATCCTTGGATTAATTTTTGGGATTAGTTAAATCCTAGGATTTAAAAATTGGTTTAACTTAATTCCAGAGCTTGAAGTCGATTCGGATTTTGTATGAAGTCGAATTGACTTTTTCATATTGAATTCGAGCTCTGCTTAATCCTGAATTTAACTTAAACTAAATATTTGGATCAAAATGTAAACTAGAACTACAAAATGTTACGAGACACATGAGTCACATGGTGTGACACAACAACAACAAAAATAATTGACACACAACAGTATCGCAACTTGTTAGATTAGATATCACTGAATAGAACAAAAACTCACCTGTAAAACATATCTGGCACATTCATTTAATGAATCTTGCGAATGCATGTTATGCTTTTTAATCGATTGATTATACTACATATGATCTGTTCACTATGTGATGATCCAACATTTTATAAAATTTGTATTTTCTGTTGCTGTTTATCTAGTTTAATTCACTTTCATTATATATTATGCTGTATATATAAATATTTTTAATCTTTTTTTTTGTTTTGTTGATGCTGATGACTTACTACTCTTTCTGTTATTAATTTGTATTCAATTTTTTTTTTGATTGTTTCGCATGCAAAATAATTCTCTTCTCTGTTTTATTATGATTTGTCTTTTCTTATTATTTCCTTTTTCTGGCTATCTTCTTGTTTCGAAAAATAATATTATATATTTATAAAAGATCACAATCGCAAAATTGCTAACAAACAAAAAAAAAAGAAAAAACTGCACTGAAACGAAATATAAAAAAATATGTAAATAAAATGAGTATGAATATATATATTGGCTGTATTATGAGTTCATTGATGATAATTTTTTTTTTGTTCATTTTTATCAGCACAACACCACCATTGTCATTACATTATCTCGACTGTCTGATTTATTTTCATTGATGGGAACTGAGAGATTTTCCGAAATAAATAAGTCATTTATGTGGAATTAAAAGAATTATGCCATTAACACACTATCGTTATTATAACTATATAAAGTTTTATCGTAAGTGAAAATGAGTAATTATTATATCTGATAACACCATTAAATTGCCTTGTATATATTTTCTCGCTCCTTTCCTTCCACTCAATTCATTCATTAATTAATGGAAATTCATCATTTTTTTTTTAAAACAAAAACTACTTTAAATTAATGCGAGAGTGAGAGAAAATAAACTTGTATGATGGCTATGGATCATACATTATTATTGTTATTGCCGAAAAAATCGAGGTGAGAGTAAGCGAAAATAAACAAAATGTGCATGATGATGGCGCACACAGAACAGAACAGAACAGATTCGATTGAAATCCGCCCTCAATTTTCTTATCTCTTTTTCTTTTGTTCCGCACTTAAAATGTTCTTATTATGCTTCCATTATTAATATATTTAAAAAATAAAATAAACAGCACTATTCGCCATCATCATCATCATCATCACATAACAAGACGCACGTTCACACACATATACTTGTTTGTTTGGCGATGTGATTTCAAGACATTCCACAATTGTCTCATACACATTTTTCTTCGTTGGTTCCAGTTCTCTTTTTCTCTCACATAATTTTCGCGTTGTTATTCTCGCACTGATGGTGGGGCCGTTTTTTTTTTTATTTCTTTAAATTGTGAATGGAATGGATCAAGAGTATTAATTTCATTTTTATATTGTGTGTCTTTATGGACCCACATTTTTTTTTCTCGTTTTCGTTCAGACGGCACTGCTGTTTCATGTGAACTTTTTTTTTTGTTTCTTACACTTTACTTTATTCTTTTTTATAATTTTTCGTCAAGAAAAAAAACTGTTTATGATAAATGCAGCTAGAGTCTCGTGGAAGTCAGTAAATAAGTATAAATGGAAGCAGTGTAGACAAATGGTTCCATTTGTTGTTGATGCGGAACGAACGAACGATGAGTTTTGTAGCTACTTAGCTTATTTGTTATTATTATACATATTCACAATACACAACACATTCACTGACTGACTAACTGACTGGAGATAAGCAAAACTATAAGAATGAGGCAGGCAAGAACGAAGAATGATGAGATGTTTCATAAATGAATCATCACACAGCGCGCGAATATATCACATCGTGACCAATTTCCCATTCATTGTGAAAAGGCAGAAAAATTGTCAATAGAAGGAGTGTATAGTAATAATAGTAATAATCATAAGTAACTAGCAATTATTTGATGCAAGCGAAATCAATTAAGACTCAATTCTCTTCCTAATCACCAACTTCCTGAATCATCCGCACAATTCTACTATCCAACATGCATTGACATTATAAATTCTGTGCACTATTACTTATTTTATCCCCAAGACAATTTAATGATATTCATTCACTTTAGAATCAGTCATTTTAAGCACTAATTAGATGAGTTGTAAATTATCCATAATAATTATTATTTAAATTCATAGAACATGATTGTTGGTAAAGATCCAGCGAGCAATCAGGCAAAGTGTGTAGAGGTAGGAAAAAAAATCTTCTTGTTTATCTCTTTCTCACTCACTCAACGATTTCTTTTATACATTTTTATATTTTTTTTTTCTTTCATGTCACTTGTTACGATATTTATCAAATTTTCAATTTAAATCATATTTTTAGTATATAATATTCACTTTATATGGTGATGCAATGATGATAAAAACAATTAATCACTATTTCAGTTCCTAATTTTCTCTTTTTATCAGTTTTTTAATGAAAACATGAATTTTCATAAAATAAACTTAATTTTTAGAAATTTCATTAATTTTCAATCCCTTTCGTCCGTTTTCGAAAGATTTCATTACCAGTTATCTTTTATGCACTGCTATATAGTGTTATCTCGATTATAACTAGTCAAATGATACTATATTTTCTCTAAATTCTTAAGATAAATAACTTTTTACACTTTTTTTTTCGTTAGTCTCTGAGAGATATGAATCTTGTATTTAAATTTCATCCGAACGTTTCACATTGTTTCTTGGCTAGGGCACTTTTTTAAATAGAAACAAGATCTATTTGTTATGTTTTTTTCACTTTGATTCAGCTTACTTAAAATAGCATGCTTTGTCAAAAAATCGATAAAATTTATTTTTAAACTGTCAAAAAAATCAAATTCATTTCAAAATTTAGAAATCCGTTAAAAATTCAAATTTTTCATGACCGTTATTTTCATAAATTTAAAAAATCTGAAATTTTGAAGATTCTTAATTAAGTGAAAAACGGAGATTTTACATTAAAATAATCATGTGATTAATTTATTCAACTGTTTCTTCTTAGTTAACAATAATTTGTGAAAACAGAAAAAAATGAGAAGGTAGTAAAACTTAAATAATCATGTTAATTAAAATATTGACGCTCCAAATTGACCTGCGTATTTTTGCAAGGCTGCTTGATGTTGTGCAGTCATTTGATGAAGCATTGACTTAATTTCCGGCTGTTGAATTTGACTCAATTTTTCAATGAAATATCTTCTGGCATCAGCAACTTCAGAAATTGGATCATCCTTTTTAGCTGATGCATAATTTAATTGTGAATAAGCTACTTGATATCCAGCCGTATCTTCAATTTCAATAAAGTTATCGCCTTCAATGTTCGATTCATCTTGTGGCAATTCAAACAATTCAATCAAAACCTGAACAAGTGGCTGCCAATGAGCGACATAAGGAGGTTGTAACATCATTGAGCATTCACACAAGATTTTAGTCATTCCAACTGCTGCAATTTTCCTTTCAATTTCACCAGAAACTTTGTTTAAATCTGTTGCAAAAACACGTTGACAAACCATTCCAAACATTTGTGCCTGAATTGTGTCAATTAATTGGATTAATTCATTAGCACCGACTTTGACTGCATAGAAATTGAATAAGACAATCAAGCATCGGACGAATTTTGTTGTTTTCGATGAGCTTAAACGTTGGAAGAGTAATGTGAATACTTGCGGCATAACAGAAAGTAAATCAGCACGTGGAAAATGAGCAATTAAATGCTGCAGCAAATAAAAGCCTTCATGATCATTGGTCTTTGATGCAATCATCTTTTGGAAAACACCGAGAACGCTCATTAATTTTCCTTGTGCCTGAATTTGTGGCGATGCTTGTTTAACAAATGTACACAATAATCTCATTAAAGGTGTAACATTTCCTGGCCGTTCCCATAAAACTGGACTAAGAAGACATGGGAATAGAGCTAAATAAGGTTCAGGAACAGATCCAATTGATTGTCGAATTTCCATAAGTAACGAGAGCATTTGAAAGACGTACGGCAAGAACTCCATAATGTCACTTTGCAGCATAAATTGAAATTGTGGAAATAGTGCTTCCTCAAATGATGTGACGGCATTTGGTTCAATTTTGCAGACAATTTTGATAGCTAATGCAATTGTCTCAAACAGGAAGTGATTGAAATGTGGCTTCGATGGATTTTTCGAGACTTGAGTTAAAATTTCGGTGAGCTTTGGCAATACAGCACTCATAAATGGCATTGTCTTTTCATTTAATGTGTTGAATGATCGCATAATTGCCTTCATGATGTATTCATTTTCATTTGAATTAGGCTTTGATAATGCCTGGAAAAGTCCTCCAACAACATCGCCAGAATATGGTGACAAAATCTCTTGTGTAATTAATGGATTTCCATTTCCATCCTTCATGATCAGAATCTTGTCTAAAATGCATGCTGCATAGCTGTGAACGACATAACTGTCAGATTGTAAGTGACGAACAACTTGTGGAATTGCTCCAATTATTTGCGGACCAAGAACAGTACGGAAGGTCATTAAAAATTTCAATGCATCAGCTTTCAGCACTGGCAAATCATTTACATCTGGTCGTTCAAGTTCTGATACAATATCACTTACGAAGAATTGTGGAATTGGCACTAATTGAGAAGCTTGAGTTACTCCATGTTTTTGTGTTGTTGCTTTAGCTGCCAATGTTGTTACCAAATAAATTGCAGTATCCTTTGAGCGCCAATTATTTTTCGGGTCTGCCTTATAACGTTCTAAAAGCATGTTCAAATACTGACTAAAAAGCTCAATAATTTTTGCTTCAAATTTCTGCGATAAAGTCCTCAAAAGATCACTAACTGCACGTCTTCTTGTATCTATATCAGATCCTTCAATATCTTTACGAATATATTCTTCTGGATTGTCCTCAAAAAGCTCCTCATCCGAGTCTGTAAAAATATATTTTTCATTAATTCAAGTTTTTAAGGACAATAAGACTAACTTACTTCTGAAATCCATATTAGGAACAATGACTTTTTCACAGATGCTTGCCAAAACACTTGGTTCTGCAAAAAGACTGCTGTATTGTTGACGTCCAGCAACGGTACTCAAGAAATGCAAGGAGTTTGTAACTAAAGCATCAAATTTCGGCTGTTGTCCAGTATTAACTAGCAATTCCCAAACAGCAGTAACGAAACGTTGCATATAAGGACCAAATTCCTCGTCATATTTCTGTGCATAAAGTGTAATATTGTCACAAATTTGAGAACGAAGTATTTCCATAACACCAGCTTCCTCATCGTCGCCTGTTTTCAAGCATGGAACATCAGATGTAAGTAACTCATGGAACGTTGGCATCCAAATTGCCATATTATCCTCGAAAAACTCTGGTAGATCTTGAGAATTAAGGGAATAAAAGACTTTGCACATGATTCCTAATGATCCATAAATGACTTTCAATGCTGCTTCATTAGTGCTGTGTGTTGTCCTCAAATTAAGGGTGGCCTAATATAATGAAATACGTTAAAAAATTGGAAATTTCGAGAAAAGATTCGTTAGTTACCTGCAACAAGTCGGTTAAAGGCTTTGCAAATTTATCCAAAACAATTTTAATCTCCTCCCATAATTCTTGAGATTTAAACTCATGACGATAGCGCTTGAATAAGGAATGTGCCGTTTTCAGAACACCATTTATCACATGAAAATCTCCAGTCTGGAATTTTTCAATCATTTCGTCCAAAAGTGATGGCCATTTCTTAGGGAAGTCATATTTTCCGATAATCTGAATGGCATCACTAAATTGTTTTTGAATAGACAGCGGAGATTTCAACATCAAAGGTACAATCATTCGTTTAATAGCATCACGATCACTTTCATGAATTTTGTCGGGTTCGTCTGGATTATCAATGTTTCTTCCCCAATTTCGTTTGATGTAATTTTTGAAGGCAATCGCTCCAGCTACTCTAATTGTCATATCTACAGCATCTTTATCGATCAGCATAAGCAATAATTGTGGATAATTGCGATTGTGATCAACAGTTTCAAGGAATTGCTCAGCTATATTGGAAAATAGTTAATTTCATAAGCTTGTGTTTCGGCATTTTTGGCTCGAAATTTTAAATGACTTACCTGGTCGTCTTACTGCGGGATCAGGGTTTAAAGTATTTGCTAAGTATTCTGTCAAGATACGGAAATTATTATCGTTGATATCCATCGTTAAATTATGCTTTAATTAATTATTTTCACTGAAAAATGTTTTTTGATCTTTTCCTTCTTTTTTCGCAAATTTTTGAATATTTCGGTTAGGCGCTTTTTCTCCCCTCGGTAATTTTTTTGAATTTTTTGAGGCCGTTAAATTGAATTTGACTCTCATCACTTTTCTTATGATGTTCAGTATACATATGTTTTATACACGATGGAAAAGGTACAAAGTTGGCAGATAAGATTTCTAATATATATGAGATTGCCTACGTATAAGAAAATTATGGAAAATTGATTTGAAATTTTTTTCTAAATTTTTGAATTTGCTTTGTCAAAAAATACAAATTTTAGAAAACCGTTAAATTTTTAAATGCTGAAATAACGTTATTTTCGTCACGTGTTTATTAATTTTTAAATATTTTATGGGAAATTCAATAAACTTAAAATTTCACATGGGAGATTATCAATATTTGATGGAGTTTTGTTGATAGCAGACTGGAAATTACCACAAAAATGATTGATGAGTCGCGTTGTGGCATGAAAAATGATTTAAAGCTAGATGGAAAAATTGAAAATACATTTAATTTTTTTATGAATCTTTTTATTTAATATTAAGTTTCAGTTTTTCAATATTATTAATATTAAATTAGTAATATTTTTGGGGATTTATATTGATTTGTACACTACAAATAGTTTAAAAAAAATCAAAGTGTTTTTACCATCAAATCGTTAATTTTAGTATTTTTCTTTTTTTATTTTATTTTTTTTTTTTATATTTTCTTAGGGATGTTCACGTAAACAAAGAAACTGAGTTTTTTTTTTCAAATAAAAACATCCCATTCGTCCGTCAAAAATGAAATTAAAAATAAAGAAAACTTATGTGTGTGTGTGTGTAGTTTCAAAAAGAATGGATTAAACATGCGATGATTCAGATGCTTAAGCATCTTACTTCGTCAATTATGATCAATAGATATTACGCAAAAAAGTTTAGTATGTACAAAATTTATGTTGCTCAAAATATAAGTTTATGTTTTCCTTAATTTTTTTTTTATCATATTCTTTTTGTTTTCATAATGAGGGATGCGCTTTTTTCTCTTACAATACATTTATGTAAATTAATTTTATGTTTTTCTTTAAATTTTTTTATTTTTTCGATTTTTTTTTTGTTTTCATTCCTCAAAATAAAAGTTGAAGTCAATAAGAAAATAAGCCCATTTTTTTGCACGCAACTATCTTGCGAGACATACACATTAGTTTTTTTTTTCAAGAATTATCAGCACAAGTCAATCAGTTTATCATCATAGTTTCGGAGTCAAAATATTGTTGTAGGAAAACCCGAGTGACACTAATCAAGAATCGACCATAAAAAGCAGCTATAATGTTGAATCATCCACAAATCATGTCATTAAAAAAAAAATATTAGTTTTACAGATCCATCTTCCTCATTCTGTGACAAATAGTCTTTACAGAAGTTAGTCTATTGAGTCACATTGAGCTACAGATCCCCAAAAATTTTCAACATGATTTGTAGATAATTCACAATTTAAAGCACATCTCATGGTCAATATTGTTCAATGTTGCTCGGACAAAAGTATTATAGTCATTATCATGTTTGCAATTATGGTTTTGTTTGTTGATCAAAGAAAGTAAAAGAGTAAAAGAGGCAGGACATAGTAATAATTAAACAAAAAATTTTTTTGTATTATCTTATAAACTATTAAAATCAAGATTAAAAAAAAATTAAAATGAGGACATGATGAAACTGAACATTAGGTCATATATCCATCCAATTTGAAGGATATATGACATAGAGATCGATGTCGAACTCTAATTTATGCTAAGAGATGAAAAGTTAAATAGTCAAACATTAAACTGTGAGATTTTTTGTTTTACATGTTTTTTCATCGTACACAATCCACAAAACTTACTTCAGTTCCATACAGTGTCATTAAAAAAAAAGAATAATTAATAAATCTATACCACATAAATTGCGATATATCGCTTCTAAATCAAAATCAAAAGTGTTTACAGTAAAAGTTTTTTTTTTCTCATTATTATTTTTTTGTTGTTTGATGTTTTTTGTTGTAGTAAGTGTAAAACGTCCTGCGCATCTAAAAATTATGCGTTAATAAACGATTATTCAGTTATTCAACTGGCTGTTCCTCTCCTTCTTCTTCATCATCTTTCGGCTTTTCATCTCGGGGCTTTGCTAGCCCAAAAATAGCTGCTGCTTGTTTAGTTTCAGCCAATCCATTAACTGGCTCTTTTACAGTACGCGGTGCAAGCATTAACTTTGGTCTGCCTGCGTCGCGTTCTGAAATGATACAATATTTAATTTTATATTAGAATTTTGTTACAAATGTCTCTTAAAATACACTTTTTGCAGACATATGGTACTCTTGACCATCATTTTTAGCAACAACACACGTTGCATCTGATTTCAAAGAGGATGCATGAATTATTATTTGATTAGTCTTGCGAATTGCATTACACATCTAAATTGATTGACAAAAGCTGAATTAGACTTTGATTAAGCTAATCCATGGATTAAAATAAATCCCGCGATTAAAAATTTAATCCTGAGTTCAAAAATTACTTTTCTCAAATCTCAAGATGGAAATGAAGCTTTACAAGCTTTAAAGCCTATGAATAGGCAATTAGAAGCAGTAAATGTCTAGACAGTCCAAATCTATGCTCATTAAAAATGCATTATTGAACTAAGATAAGAGAGAGAAAGTTTACCTTCAAGTGATAACTGTGACATGCTCTCACTAGTTCTTCTTTCTCCGGATTCGCTTCCGCTTCCTCCACTACCGCCGCCGTCTCTGCCGCTACCACCACCACCTCCTCGATTTGGATGTTGATGTCCTCCACGATTTCCGAAATTATTGTATCGATCATCACGATTTCCGCGATCTGAATGAGGATTGTCTAGATAGGACCAAAATTTTACAATTATATGTCAAGCATAAATATCTCTTACCATTATAATTATTTCGACCGCCTCCGCCGCGCATATTTCCTTCATATCCATCATGACGTCTTGGATAGTTATCATTATTTTCATTATAATTTCCGTAGTGGCCTCTGTTGCTTCCTCCACGATCTAATTCACAAAATCAAAGTTACTATATTGAATTTTAGACCAAAATGTTAAGTCATACCATTGTAGTTGCCTCGTCCTCGCATATTTCCACCTTCGAAACTGCCGCTTCCGCCATCGTGTCGTCGATAATTGTTGTCATTACTGTTGTTATAATTTCCACGATTACTTGGACCGCCACGATTATTACCATTATTAAATCCGCGATTCTGGTTCATCATTCCTCCTCCACGACGATTATTAAAGCCGCCGCTACATATTTACGATTATTAATTAAAATGTAATTAAGGATAATAGATAGTTTAGACTCACCGATCATTCTTTTTTTGCTCAGCAACATCAATTCTTAAAGGTTGAGGATTGTTATCTAGGACAATGCGTCCGTCCAGATTAACAGCTTCCTCCAAGTCTTGAATTGTATCGAATTCAACATAACAGAATCCTTTGAACTGGTCCGTTTCCTTATCCTTTACTAGACGTACATTTTTTACAGTTTGCTTGCTGAAAATTTGAATGACATCGCCCTGAACGACTCCTTGCGGTAAATTTCCAACAAACGCGATAAACGGTGGATCGGTCGGGAATGGCTTTTTGCGTTGGTCAAATCTAGAAGAGATAGGTAATATGTAGAATCATAGATTTTTATGTTTTTAGAAAGTAAGTAAGCGAGAGACGAAAAAAAAAATGTTTAAAGGGAATGAGGAGAAAAATTGGAAGGGAAGAAGAAAAAAAATATCAAGCATGATGATATGTTTGTAGGCATTAATGAAAAAATCTAATCGCACTTTAATTAACAATATTTTCGAACCGCATTTTGGTTTAACACATGAATGCCGATACATTGAATGTTTTTATCACTGTTTTTGGGAAAATTTTACAAGGAAAATACATGAAAATTGAGAAAAACTCACCGATTTGCCATTTTTTTCGCGTGAAGCGAAGTTAAATTTTTTCACTTAAATTCTCTTTATAACTTTATTCTCACTAATTTTTACACTTTTCTCAGCAAAACAATGACACTCTTGTACATAAAACACCTTTAATTTTCGATATTTATGCTGTGTTTAATAAAAAATTAATTAATTTAATTTCTTCGTATTTTTTGATGGTTTTTTTCCTCCAAGGGAAATAACTTTCAATGGATTTTTTTAATGCGCTGCTTAGTTGTTTTCCCCTGGATTTCTGGCAGGGTTGGAAATCTTCACGATTTATCACTTTTTGTCCGTATGCTGATCATTACTGTCCTGATTCACTTATCATCTGTATCTATATTGAGATCTTTGTATATCCGGATTGCTACGTCATGCTAACGCAATGTTTATATTTTAAAATAATGTACCAAACAGTTAATTTCTAGACAACTTCCAACCCTGCACGAATAACTGATTCAAATTCAAATAAATTTTAACCGTTGAAATTAAAATCCTGGACATAATTGGAGCTTCGGTTGTAAACCCTGGATTGTTGATTTCTTTATATTGAATTTTCTTAATTAAATCGATTAAATCACTGCCTTTAGGGATTATTTTTACAAATATGCCTCGAGGTAAGTCAATAATACTGATTGCATGTAAAATTATAATGAATTAACAACAAATAATATGGAATATTGGAAAATGTGATTTTTTCTCATCAAAATCTCCTAAACCTCATCAATTTCAGGAAAATATGTAAATCATAAAGGACGTAATCGTCACTTTACGTCACCTGAAGAGTTAGAGATGGAACGTAAAAAGGAGGAGATGAAGAAGTAAATTTATTGATTAAATTGCGCATATTTGTTATTATTTGATTACTTTGTAACATTTTAGATGGCGTAAAAAGAGAGATCAAGAAGAAGACGATTCGTCTGAAGGAAGTGAAGAAGCATCTGATGCATCTGACAATGAGGGAAGTGACGAATCATCAGGATCTGAAGATGAAGGCAAGAATAAGGGTGTTCATAATCTAATTGAAATTGAAAATCCAAATCGAGTCCAAAAGAAGCAGACCACAAAGCTTAAAGATTTAGACCAACAAGTAGCTGGAGCTGGATCATCAAGCAGTAAGGCACCTGCACCGGCGACTTCTTCATCAGCGGCTCCTGCGGCGGCACCCGAACTATCTCGTCGTGAAAGAGAAGAGCTTGAAAAACAACAAAAACAAGCTCACTATCAAAAGTTGCATGCACAGGGAAAAACGGAACAAGCCCGAGCTGATTTAGCTAGATTGGCCATAATCAGACAGCAGAGAGAGGAAGCAGCTAAGATGCGCGAACAGAAGCGAAAAGAAGCTGAGGCAAAGGGTAAACCTGGAAAATAATGATAGACTATCATCTCTATATCCCATAATATAAATTTTTTATTGCAATTAACTTATATTATAATATAAAGTTTTTTTAAATCATTTTTTTCCTTGTTTCAAGATGAATATAATTCAATCAATAAAAAATTCTCGAGTTATAAACTAATTATTTCAAACAGAAATTATGCTAATGTCATTTTTTGTAATAAATTCATTGATTTTTTAACGAAAATTTGATTTTCAAATGCTACAAAACCGTACAATTGTTTTAAAAATTCAAACAATTTCTTTTATTTTAAACCCTACAAATGTATTTTCAGAGATGCTTTTATATGGTTTCAGTTTGAAAAATTTCCGTTAGAAAATCTCGTACGAGGACATTAAATCATCAAAAATTGATCAACATGCTTGCTATTATTAGATATTTGATATTTTTTTATTCATTTTTTTAATAATGCATTAAATAATTCTAACAAACCCCAACTTGGATAAAAAATAAATCATGATTCAAATGTAAAAGGAATAATAAATACGATTTACCATCAATATTAAATGTTTGATCTCAGAATAACCAGAAATACATGCCAATAACTAATAAAATGATTCCAGCGATTGCACCTTTAACATACATGGATCGTCTATTTAATTGTGTAGCACTTTTCTTGTATTTCTGTGACAACATTGATAGTCCTTGAGCTTTTGTGTCTAATTCTGATAAAACTGCACCGCGCTGTAAAACGTCATCAATATTCTGTACCATAATTCTCTGAACATCTTGGAGTTGTGAATTAATTGTGTTTATATTTCTTCTTCTATCGGTTAATGATTTCTTAGCTTTCTGTATGTAAATATCAAATTCAATAAATTGGTACGGTCTTGTGACGGTATTAATCTTCCTTCCATAATTATTATAAAACTCCTGGGCAAGATCTTCGAGATAATTAAATGCGAGTCGTTTGGAAAACATTTTGTCACATAGAACAAGATAGCAGACTTCATTTTCAATTAAATAGCTGCAAGAGATTGACGAAATTGGCATTAAGATGATTTTGATCAATGGTCCAGATTATAACTTACTGAAATAAATAATTGCCTGTCTCTATTGTACATCGCTGCGGTGAATTTGGCCCAAGTTTTCTAAACAGCATCTTTGCCTGATTCTGATATTCTAAGACATTCTTTCCCGACTGTAATTTATTAAGTTAATATTTTGAAATGTTCAACAACTTTCTTTTATTATATTTGTCGATTTACATACTTCTTCATTCTCCTGCATAGTTCCAACTAATGGCAATCCATCAATTGTCCTTGCTATCATCGTCATTAACGCCATGTCTGCCTAATTTCTTTTATTTCACAAGATTTAATTAAAAATTCTAAAAAACTAATTTTTGCGATGATGTGTCGTTTTTTGCTGTTCAAAATCCCTGTTGGGGCAGTTCACTACGCTTTATTATTATCACTAGTATTGTGGCTCGTATAACATGATATGAGATTGTTGTTTTTCGTTATTAATAGCATCATTGAGGCTTCCGGAATATCATTTAACGATCAATCAAAGTAACCAAAGAGATGTTAATTAACTGAGACCTATTCTACATTGTAACTGATAAACAATAAATCAGTATGCAACAACTTAACTGACAGACATACGTCAAATAGTTATAAGACTAAAACAGTGGTTATTGTTTTGAATTTTTTGATTTTTTTCGTAAAAATTTCTAAAATAAGAGTTTTAATTAAATTTACAATGGATAACGAGGATTTTGACTTGTACGGTGACTTGGACGAGGCACTTATTGAGCCTTTACAAGAGGAAGTACAGAAAAAACAAGCAGAAGAGTTAGAAATACAGAAAAGTTATGAAAAATTTCGAGAAGAAACAGAAAAAATTATTAATGAATTAAAAACAAGCAATTTTCAATTGAAAAAGAACATGTCTTTACTGTTGGCAACTGCAAAAAGTGAGATCGAGAGGTAATTATTTGATAATTAAGTTATTTATAGCAATATTTTCAAGTATTTCACCATTTTTCCAACATCCAGAAAAGATCAACAAATTAAGGATCTGAGACGTGAGATGGACGAAATAATATTCAGGAAGAATAAAGGTTCGAAAAAAACGTGTGATAAATGGGCACAAACGGATAAAATTGAGTTCGTCGATAGTAGCAGAGGTAGTTCCAGTAGACATAACGATTACAAGCAGCATGATAAACACAAGTCAAAGGAATTAGCAGAGTCTGAAAGACATAAGAGAAAGTTATCTCCAGAGAGAAGGGATTCTGATGATTATCGCAAAACCTCCCATAGAAGCGAAAATGTATCTAGAAGTAAAAACTATGAAGGAAAAAGTCGAAAATTGAGTCCTGAAAACACAAGATCCAGATCACCTGAAAATGTATCTAGAAGTAAAAACTACGAAGGAAGAAGTCGAAAATTGAGTCCTGAAAACACTAGATCCAGATCACCTGAAAATGTATCTAGAAGTAAAAACTACGAAGGAAGGAGTCGAAAATTGAGTCACGAAAACACTAGATCCAGATCACCTGAAAAGCATGAGAAGAAGAGTTCTAAACCGGAACTACGTGAGGACGATTTACGTAAAACTCTTTTAAAGAACAACAATGATAAAGTTGCTTCCAGTAGCAAGGAATCATCAAAAAAGTCTGATGACAAAAGGGATAGCAGTTCTGGAAGAGATAAAAAGGATCGAACAAAAGAGAAAAGTAGCCATAAAAGTGAAAAGACTGATGAGAAACGTGATAAAAGCAGAAGTGATCACAAAGACAGTAAAAACGATAAAATCGCTAAAGAAAAATTAGACATTAAAAAGGAAGTAAAATGTTCAGAACCAAAAAGCAACGAAACTGTTGATTCTGGAAGTGTAAAACTTCTAAGCGAAAACATCAAGAAAGAAGTACCTGCTGAAAACATTCCTGCTGTTGCTATTCCAAAAGTAGTTGAAGAGCCCAAAAATATTGAAACTGCTGTGTCCAAACCTGAAAAAACCAGTTCTTCGTTGAAAAATGTGACTCAAGAGTTAACTGTCGACAAAACAGCACCAAAAGAAACAAAACTTGAAAATAAGAAACAAGAGATAACTGCCGACAAAACAACACAGAAAGAGACCAAACCTGAAAATGAGACACAAGAGGTAACTGCTGACAAAACAGCAAAGCAAGAGGCAAAACTTGAAAATGGTGACATAATATCAAGCAATTTGAATTTATCTGCGGAATCTGACACAAATGAAGCTCCTATTCAGTCTGAAAAAGTAGACGATAAAAAAATTAAAGAAGTGGAGGAAGTAAAAACAGTCAGAAATGATGAGTTACCTGAAAATCCACCAAAGAATTGCGAGACGAAAGAGGAAGTTCCTGTGAAAATTGAGGAACCAGCACCCAAAAAGCAAAAATTCAAGCCAATTTTTGAGGCAAAAATATTTCCAGAGAAGGACATAAAAAATGTTGAATCTAAGTCAGAAAGTGTTTCAACTACGAAACAGGAAGCCGAAACGTCCAATAGTGCTCAAACAACTCATCAAGGTCAAAAAATAACGTCCGATGGGCTTCTTCCAACAGCTGCAAATGTGATTGAGAAACCTCAAGAAGTTACCCAAGACAAAGCAATTATAGTTGAAGAGATAATTGGTCCAATCACTGAAGTCATGCAAGAGAAAAAGGAAGATGTTGTCGAGCCAAAAACTGAAAATATTCCAGTTGAAGAATCTCCAAATGACTCGTTCGAGTCAACGAAGGAAAATTCATTGAACAATTCGTCTGAAAAAAGGAAGAGCAAAAAAAGGAAAATCAAGACTGAAATAGAGGATGACGGAACAGTCGTATGGACTATAACCAGAAAAAAGCGTAAAACTAAGGAACATAGTTGAAAAATATGCAAGCTAATCAATTTTATAGACAATTTCTATATTTTTGGTAATCTATTAAGACTTAATTATTGAAATATTTGTTTTTATTTAATTCTATTGTCAAAAATGCCATGAATTTATAATCAGATTGTAAATAAAATGAAAATAATCTGAGCCGCCACTATCTAGTATTTTACTGCGAATCTTTTAAAAAGTAAAGGATCATACAATTTAACGGATTTAAAAAATTCAAATTTTTAACGGTCAAAAATATTTGAATTTAAAGTTCAAAATTTGAACTTCAATGTCATGTGTCTCTGATCATAAAACAACTGTTTTAAACAAGAGTGTTGTATGCATTGTATGGTTGTAGAGATCTCACGTCTTATCCAGCAGATCCACAAATTGTTAAAAAGTCAAATCCACAAATTTTGATATAATTCAAACATTTTTATTGATATTACTTCTGACTTAATATTATTACAAATTTTAACAAAAGTTCTTAAGCAAAAGAGAAGCTAGCATCGAGTCCTTTCGATGCTTCCTCTAATTCCTGAATTTTCTTCAATTTCTTCTCTTTTTTGTTGGTTTTTGATTGCTTGCGTTTTCCATCTCCATTTTTGACAACTGCTGTTTCTTGATCATTGCTTTGTTTCACGTCTGATGGATCGATTTTATCATTAGGAATAAACTCAAACTTCATGCTGTTGCACAGATCACGGTATGCATTTAAAATATTTTGTTTAAGAATCAGATGTTTGCGGAACTTTTGAATAGCTGCAATAAGTTCATCCTTAGCTGTGAACTCCTTGAAATTTTTCATTGCCTTTACGAAGTGGACTAACTCGAAAAATTCTGGCTGTGGAACTTCATTGACATCAGCAGCATAGCTCTTTAAGTGATCAAAAATTCTTGTGAAATATTTTGTTGCTCGTTTCTGGTTCTGTTGGAAGAGGAAGTGATTTTTGAAAAATTCCCTAAGCATTTGTAGTGACTGAATTCTACGTAGTGATCGGATAGCAGGCTTCAAGCCATCATCACTTATCATTCTTGCTAATTTGAAATTTCCAGGCCATTGGATAGACAGGATCTTCATGAAAGTCGTTAACTGAAGTGCTGGATTTCGGTGACTGATAAACTGTGTCATGTGCTCAATTATTGTCTTTAGAACTTCATCATCTTCGTCATTAGACAGCTTCTGTAGAATATGTGATGAATAAATGATAAAGACACATGTATGCTTGAAATAATTCTGTTGCTGGATGTTTGTTTTTTCTCTGGATGTTTTCTCAAGGACATTCTTGAATGTTTCAGCCAAATTCTTTTGTGTGACATTTTGGACAGTCTCTAGACTAAATGTTTTCAACTGACTAAGCTGTACGAAAATCTTTTCGAATCGTACCTTTAATTCAGGCTGTGTTGTAGCTAATGGCATCAAATCAAAGAAGAACAGAAGAATTTCTAAGCAAATTTCAATTTGTGGACTATTCTTGAGGTAGATCTCAACAAGATCAAGAATACGCATACGGAAATGAAGCAGTGCTTTATCTGCCATTAATACAGACTTTGTCTTCTTCTTTTTCTTCAAGTTTCGATGTTCCATGAGCATTTTGAAGGCATTTCCAAGAGCTTCATTGAGTCGTTTGCCTTCTTCTGGCGATATTTTGTCGACATCAAGGTCTGAATCGTCATCATTATCATTGTCATCTCCATTTTCCTTTAAAGCATTTTGTACAGCTAGACGAACTGTATCTTGAATAGCATTTTCCTCATTTTCATCGTCACTAATCATTTCAACATCAGATGCTTCCTCATCTGACTCAGATTCGTCGTCCATTTCTTCATCGACTCCATTTTCATCCAGTTCCTCATCCTCTTCTTCGTCACCCGATTCCTCATCCTCTTCGTCATCATTAATTTGTAATGGATTCTCCTTATTTCTTATATCCAACATTGATAGAATTTGATGGAATGCAGACACATTAATTGCACTGCAAAGTGATGGAAATATGTGCTGAATAACTTTTCTGAGGACATAAGACTCTTGTGACAAAAGTGTCAAGAATAAATCCACAACAACTTCAATCCATTCTGGTTCATTTTCATCACTCTTTGTCTTCTTCGTGACTGCACGTTCAAGCACAGCAAGCAACTCACTAATGGCATTTTCAGCTACTTCGCTGTTATTAAACAGCTGGAGTCCCATGTGCATTAATAGGACATGGAAAACATTCTTTAATTTCTTGTCCTTTTTGTCGGGCTTTGTTGTAACTTCTTCGTACATCTTAGTCCAAATATCGGTGTATTTTGATTCAAGAGGTTTTTGGATATACGCTCCTGAATCCTTGGCTATATATTCATTAATATGATTAATAACTCCAATCAAAACTTTCTTTTCGTCCTCAATTTTCGGATATTTATGCTCTAAACTATGATAAAATAGATTTTTGACATTTCCAGCAATACTATTTGAATAATTCTCTTCATTAGTCACTTCCGTTCCATCCTTAGACTTAAGAAAGGCAAGATTAACAAAGAAATTCAACTGCTCAATGCGCCATTCTGGATTATTTGAGACTAATTTATTAGTCATCAATATCTTCTGGATGATTGTTGCTGCATACTGTCTCTCCTTGTCATCTAATTCAGTATTCGTCACTGCTGCCTTAATATAATCAACAGCTTCAGTAAGTCCATCAACTTCCAATGAATTTACAAGATTTGTAATGAACTTCTTGATTGAATTCTTTTCGACGGACAAGTGATTGAACAGCTTCAATGCCTGCAGCTTCTGTGTATCATTTTTGAGATTTTGCAAGCGTTGATCCAAAAGTTCATAAAATTCTTTGTGCATTTCTTGGATGTCTTCATCTTTAGCTACTTTACTGCTTTGAACTAAAAGCATTTGAAGGAAGTTTGGTGTCAGAAGACTTATCACTTCCTTTGGTTTTGCTTCTAAACTTTTAAGTATGGAAATAGCGCAATTTATCGTAATCATGTCAACTAATTTTGAGTTTTTGGACTTATCGAGGAAGGTCTCAACGTGATTTAGCCAAAAATCTTTTAGTAACTTCAGATCAATCAATCTCTTGATGAAATAGACGTAAATTGGATGGTTAATTAAACTAATTTTATCCATTTTCCATAAAAGATTCAAAAAGATGTCCAAATTTTGTGAACAAAGGATTTTGTCACTCTGCCAGTTCCGCTTATAGAATGTTTTGTCTATTGTCGCTGGATGATGATCCTCAATGAGCAATAACAAGTATGTTGGATTAATTGTGACTTTATCCTTAGTCACATTCAATTGACTTGAAATGTTTGGCCAAACTGATGACTTAACTGTATCTGAGCTTACTTTTGTAACTAATTCTGCAAGGAAGTTATATGCTAAAGGTGCTACAGATGGCTTTGTTGAACAGCTTATCAAGTGCTTAACAATTTCTTGGATATCCTCTTCACTGGAATTTCCAAGCATTTTCTCTGATCTAATGATTGCTCCGCAAATTAATGCTACTCCAATAATAGAATCAAGACCCTTTCTGTCTTCCTTAAACTCCTTAGCCATAATCTCAAAAATTTCTGATACTGTTGGCACATTTTCAATATTTGCTGACAATAATCCACAAAATGCTGTGTAAAATCCAATTCTTGAATTTGATGTGGAGGAACCAGTTCCTCTAATTAATCGCTTAACTGCATAAGATAATTCCTACAAACAATACACAACGTGAATATGTTTAATTACAGTACAATTGAAATTTTTGTTTACCTTTTCGGTTGTTAATTTTTCCATCTGCTGAATTAACGAATGAGCACCTGATATTCGAACATTTTCATCTTCATTTGTCAATTTTGAGAAGTTCTCAAACACTGAGGTATTTATTTTAGGCTTCTCTAGCTTCATTTTTAATTAAATTCACTTTTATTTCTGGATGATTTTGAAAACATGTGCGAACGATGTGTTAGCACGTAATTTATGACAAAATGTGTTAATTATATTAAGTTTGAACCGGTTCAATCGGTTCACAGGATTTCACTTTGTCTGTTCTTTGGACATGAAACAAGATATTGAACTGAAACCTTTTGCAATTGAATTGTATTTTAAATACCTTTCGAATGATGTATAACTTATTGGGGTTAGTACATAAATTTTGTCAATTTTTCAAAAAAACATTTTTGACATAAAATTCAACCATTACATTTTTATTCATAACTTTTTTTCGACTAACTTTTACAACTTCAATCTTTTACTGGATTATTAGTTTTTCAAAAACCTTTAATTTGATATATAATATGTTGGGGTTAGTTCAAAAGTTTTGACTAAAATTCATTCTTATACATTCTATAGAGAAAAAAAGTAAAATATATTTTTTCATCAAGATTTAAGTATTTAACTATAATAAATGCTAAATTTGTTATCATTGATAACTTTTTTACTGAGACCAATCGAAGATAATTTAATTAAAAACTTTTGAACTAACCCCAACATATTATAAATTCAAATTTAACGAAAAAAGTTATGAATAAAAATAAAATGGTTGAATTTTATGTCAAAAAATTTTTTTGAAAAATTGACAAAATTTATGTACTAACCCCAATAAGTTATACATCATTCGAAAGGTATTTAAAATACAATTCAATTGCAAAAGGTTTCAGTTCAATATCTTGTTTCATGTTCAAATGCCAGTCACTTTAGTGTAAAACTTAGGGGCCTCCAAAAATGATGTTCCAAATATTTTAAAAAAATTAAACCCTATTAAAGTTGATGGCAAACTTATAGGCTATCAGACAAAAAAAGAATTTTCAAAATTGATGGAAGGATACGAAAGTTATTAAAGGTTCTTTTCTCGCTATGTTTGAACCGTTTTTTGAACCGATTGAACCGGTTCAAACTTAATATAATTAACATGGTCAGATAGTACATCCAAAGACCTTTCCAAAAATATATAGTTTGTCTATATAATATTTAGTTAATAGAAAGATATTCACTTACAAATAGTGAATTGGATGTTATGCCATTTTCCCTACGAATCCTTCACATTCTTTACATAATTTTGATAAATAATCTGTTAATTCTTGTTGTTTTTATAGGCCAATCGAAGATAAATTTATTAAGTTATTTAAATTCAAATTTAACGAACTTTCAAAATTTAAAAAGAATAAAGTTCAAAAAGGGGGAGTAATCTATGATTTTTCAAATTTCAAAAGTTCGTTAAATTTTTAAAATATTTTAACCTAATTCAAGTTGAGGAAATTAAATTAAAAGAGTAAGGAAGTAAGCATATGCTTACTAGTTATGTGCAGCAATACCTTCCCTACTTTCAATTTATTCAAAAATAAAAACAAAATCAACTTTGCAGAAAGGGCGAAAAATAGAAATAAACAGAAAAACGTGGGTCAAATTATTTTAGTGAAAAATGGCAATTACCGGTACAATTCATCGTGCTGGTAGCTTAAAACAGACCAACAAGTCCCATAAACATGGCCAACATCGATCTAAAAGAGAAATCGACACTGATAATAAAGGTAAATTGATTAATTTATATTTTGGTTGAAAAATTTCATGAACATTTTGTTTCAGGTCGAGTTTCGGTCAAAACTTCATCAAAAAGGAATAACAAGATAATGAAACGTGAGGAACGTCGTCTACAACAGAACCAATTGAGAAAGAATAAAAGAGATGAAGCAATTGACAAGAAGAGAAAGCTTGGTGGATTGACAAAATCAGCTCCATTCTTAACATGCTTTGTTTCATTAAATGAGCTTGTAGATGTCGAATCTGCAATGGCTATAGTAGAAAATTGCGAAGAGGATGCAGTTATTGACAGATCAAATCCATTAATAACATATATGAAGTCATTGAGATTAAAGCAACGATTCTCATTTGTTAAATCAAAATGCGGAATTGGAAGTGAAATGAAGGCATTGGATTATTTGAAAGTATGTGACAGCACTGTGTTGGTAATATCAGCACAATCAGAAGATGTTGTAGACAAAGCTGGTGATAAATTCTTGAATTTTGCTATTGCACAAGGAATTCCAACACCAATTGTTGCACTTATGGATTTAGAGTCAGTTAATCCAAAGAAACGAAATCAAGTAAAAATGGATATTCAAAAGAGAATGAACATCTATTTCCCAGATGAGAAATTAATTGTTCTCGACAAGACAACAGATGGATTGAACTTATTGCGTAGAATTGGTGGACAAAAGAGGAAAACTTTGCATAATAAGGAAAATCGATCACATATGTACTCAGAAAAGGTTGAGTATAGCGACAATACATTGAAAGTCACAGGATATGTCAGAGGCATACCATTAAATGTCAACAATTTAGTTTATATCCCAGAACTTGGAACTTTCCAAATGTCACAAATTGATTCAGCTGTTGATCCAATGTCAGTTGATGGAGGTTCAGTTCAAGTTTTGGCAAGAGCAAATCCAGCATTGCAAGTTCCATTAATTTTTGAAAATACACCAGATGAAATGGATGCTGAACAAGCATTTCCAAGTGAAGCAGAAATTGCACAATCAATGGCTGAAAATAAGGAACGAAAATTAATCAAACGTATTCCAAAAGGTATGAGTGATTATCAAGCATGTTGGGTACCAGACATAGAAGAATTAGATGAAGATGAAGAATACAGCGATAATGATGATGAAGACAGTAAAAGTTTCATGTCTTGTGACTCAAACACATCACTTCCAAAACAAGACAAAATGAATGATGATGAAATGGAAGAAGATGGCTCAGACAATGAAGAATATGAGGACGTAACAGATCAGTCACAAGTGCCAAATAAAGAGCAACAATATGATGATCAAATGGATCTTTATGAAGAGTATGAGACACAAGAAAAATTAAAAGCCCAACGATCTGATGCAGCTTTTCCTGATGAAATGGACACACCATCAAACATCCCAGCAAGAACCAGATTCCAAAAATATCGTGGATTAGAATCATTCAGAACATCACCATGGGATCCAAAAGAAAATCTCCCATACGATTATGCAAGAATTTTCCAATTTAAAGATTTTGACAGAATTAAGAGAAAAATTATTAAAGAAGCTGCCAATTGTGACGGTGACGTCATGTCTGGAATGTATGTAACAATTCATATAATGAACGTGTCTAATGAGACATGGGAAAATTATAAATCATCTCGTGGCACCGACAATATTATTCTTTATGGATTGTTGCCTCATGAAAATAAAATGTCATTACTGAATGTTGTTTTGAAGCGTTCGCCGAGCTCAACAATACCAATTAAATCTAAAGAACGTTTAATATTTCAATGCGGCTTTCGACGATTTATTGTAAATCCGATATTCAGTCAACACACGAATGGAAATAAGCATAAATATGAGCGATTTTTTCAACCTAATTCGACTGTTGTTGCCTCATTTTATGCACCCATACAATTTCCACCATCGCCTGTTCTCTGTTTCCGCGAAAATCCAAATGGCTCGTTCTCGCTCATCGCCAGTGGAAGTTTAATGTCATGCAATCCTGATCGAATTGCCTTAAAACGTGTTGTTTTGAGCGGACATCCATTTAAAATTCACAAACGAACTGCAACGATTCGTTTTATGTTTCATAATAAGGATGATGTTGATTATTTTAAGCCATGCAAGCTACGTACGAAATGTGGACGAATTGGACATATTAAGGAATCATTGGGTACACATGGACATATGAAGTGCGTTTTTGATGGACAATTAAAGTCGTTTGATACGATTTTCTTACAACTTTACAAGAGAATGTTCCCTAAGTGGACATATGAGGAATATAAGAGAAATCCAGTAAAATCTGATGATAGTAAAATGGAATAACTATATGGATTTGTAAGTAATGCTGAATTATATTATTTTTATCAATGAAAAATCTGTGAATTGTTCATTTACGGTTGGAAATAAAAAAATGCAGTAATGTTAATGAGATATTTTTCACAATAGAATGTTAATGTCAAGCTTACCATAGAGATGTATATGTACAAAATATAATCTTTACTATTTTCAGTCTCAGTCATTAGTTATGATGCGAATGTTGTACATTTTTATCGTTTGTCTTCTTATCGCGTTCGTTGTTCCTCATTCAGCTGAGTCAAATTGTACGGAAGTTGATGAATCAACAGTGAAATTTTATCAGGAAAATGTCTGTCGACTTCCAAGAATTATCGGCTCATGTAAATTAAAGCAAAAGAGATTTTTTTACAATCGTACATCACACGAATGCAGTCAATTCTATTACGAAGGATGTGCTGGAAATCGTAACAATTTCAAAACAAAATCATCGTGTGAATGTGCATGCAATCAACAATTTGGTTCTATAGAAACCGTTTCAGACGTCTCGAATAGCACATAATTGTTAGCGCCTTTAGTAGCTTAGTAGTAAAGTCTACGGAATATATTCAATTTCCTCTTTTTTCTTCAAGGCGTCAAGGTTGTCGTGAAATGTAGAATGGGACGATAATGAAAAGCAATAAGAGGTTGTTTTCCTTCCTATCTAATTTAATATTCCACCTACAATCTTCCTCGTCATTTAGTTCTAATGTAAATCTACAAGTAATGTGAGCGTACCGAAAAAATAAAAGTTTAATGTGAGTGATATACAATGTATAATGTGGATAATTAAAGCGCATATTCGATGCACGAGGAAAATTATCGTATCGAAATCGGAATCAACTGTGAATGGAAAGAAAAAAGTAAATTGTGGATTAAATTATAAGTAGAATTGATTTTAGATTACAAATAGTAAATTTATGGATTACAATTGGCATTAGTTTATTTATATTTAGTGTTCTTTGAAGTATTACGTAAGTTATTTGAAATATAACGGTCAAAATAAATTTGAAATTTTGAACCTCATTTTTGACTGATTTTTGCATCTTTGAACTTTGATTTGCGTCTCAAATAATGAAAAATTTTCTAAAAAACCACGAATTTGATTAATTTTTGTGAATTAAAGCTTAACATTCAATTAGAAAGGTTCGCAATGTCAGGTAAACTTAAATTTTAACAATTATAAGCTTTTGAGGTAAAGAAAAACCTAAAAAGTAAGGAAAATTTCATTTTCAAGACTCGTTGACTTAAAAACAACAGAACTTCAACAAAATATTGAGACATCCAGCTTAGACAATGAGAATTGATACTTTAATGCACACATTTCCACAAAACAGCGCTAAAATCAACGAAACATAATATTGTATGAACGTAAATCTCACTTGGAAAATATGCTGCATATTCATTGTGGAAGGAAGTAAGGCGGAAAATACCGAAATTTGAATACAAAGAGTTCTAAAAACACACATGAATGAAAAGCTTTAGCGAGGACTGATTCATAAATATTACATCAATTTGATAAATATAAATTAATAAGCTATGAAAAATTAAATAAAAAAAATGTTCTTGATGTAATAAGTGAGTTCATTAAAGCAACAGTCATATTTCAATTGGATTAATACATTGTTACCCATAGACAGTTTTCGTTTTTCATTCGCTTTTTCCACATGACATTTTTCATTGTTCTGTGATTTTTCCGAGCGAAGAGTCTCCGCTTTTCATTTTTTGTTTATTTTGTGAAATTTGTGGTTGCCATAGCAGGCTTGGCTTAAGAAAGTAATATACTTTCCATATTTCCTTTTTTTCTGTTAGCATCCGCGCGAATCAGTCAGTCAGTTTATCAAAATTCGTTGAGGAGTGAAAATCTAAAAGAAAATAAGGAGCGCGAGTGTGGAAAGGAATTAAGTTGTAGAATCGACAGTTTTGTTGCTTAATCAGTGAAAAATATACATACAGTAATAAATTCTATTGGAACAGCATATAAGGACATTCTTTTGACAATTGTGGATAACTTTACAGTTCAAACCTGGGAAATTGTGTAAATTCATCGCTTGCCGTTGTGCAGCAGAAACTTAAGTAGTGATAATAAATAAAACATTCATCAATCAATAGTTATGTCAATTTATGAATAAATTTGTTTATACTGTTAATATAGATTAAAATCGATGAATTTATATTACTTGGACGTATCGCCGCCGTGTCGATCTGTTTTATTATTGGGACGAATTTTAGGCCTTGAGTTTACCTTGAAAACTGTCAATATACAGAATGGTGACCACCTAAAAAAGGAGTTTCTAGAGCTAAATCCAACCCACACTGTACCAACGTTGCAAGTATGGCAATGCTGAAATCTGAATTATAAATTGACAATAATTAATATTGCTAAAATTTCTTTTCTGTTTGACTAGATTGCTGAAAATAACTTAGTATTATGGGAGTCGCGCGTCATGTGAGTAGACACAAATGACATCATTAGAATATGATTATTATTGGGGTAATTCACATGAGAGTTGTTCATAAATATGTGATTTATAGTTGATCAGCATTAGGTGGTCATGTTTATAGTATAACTAGACAGCCATTAAGATGACTGGTCGGGACTGATCTTATGACTTGTCGGAGCTGGACTTGTCGGGACTGGTCTTATGACTGGTCGGAGCTGGACTTGTCGGGACTGGTCGTATGACTGATCGGGACTGGTCTTTTGATTGATAGTCATCTTATGGCAACTGTCAATCAGACATTGGGTTCTATAGTTCAAAGGAACTCTAGTTATAGAGACGATTACATCGCTTCAAGTCTCCAGTTTTACAAGGATCTCCTTTAAATATCAACAAAATTTATGAACAGCTCCTAGGGGTTATTCACTTATTACTATCAGGGAGGGATAGGGAAAGGCTGTGTTAATCTGTAACGTAGTGGTGGAACTTGTATTTTTCGAAGCATATCTTGGTGGTAAACCTCGACCAAAACCTCACCCGGTATACGGTTCATTGTATTTGCAAAATTATTTGGCGGCACACAGGTTGCACACCTCTTTTGTCACGTAATAAGTGAACAGTCCCCTAACGACAACATTAGAATGCCATCTAATTAACCTTTCTTAATTCTATCCAATCTAGCCTAACATATCTGTGTAGTGCGTATGGAAAAAGTGAACATGAACATTTCTACCCCAAGGATGTTGAAAAACGTGCAATTGTTGATTTATACCTGCAATTCGACCTGTCAACTTTATTTCAAAGAACTTATGACTATTTCTTTCCCACAATTCTATTCGGAGCACTTCTCGATGAGGCAAAAAAGGCTAAACTAGCTGAAGGATTACGATTTTTCGAGGCCATGCTTAGTAAGGATAAGAAGTTTTGTACATCGGACGACCTCACAATTGCCGATATATCGCTATGCATCACGGTATCGCAAATAGAAGCTTTTGAATTTGACTTGTATCCATATCCAAAAGTACGAAAATGGATTGTAAATTGTAAAAACGAACTACAGCAATATGGATATGAGGTAATGATAAGAATTCACAAAGTTCAATGACCTCGGACTAACTTTTTGTATTCTTCCTTTACGTCTAGGAAATAAATAGTGCACCAGCGGAAATTCTGGCTTCGATTTTCCGATCCAAACTCAAATACTCGTAAAGTAATCGACTATCTCACATAAAATAGATATTGCAAAATCATCGTAGGATATAGCTACTTACTATTTCGTTACTTTATGATCATTCTATTTTGTTGGGAGATGGCAAAATAATTAAGTGTTAATAAAATTTTATGGATTACTATTCAAAGACTAGAATGGCGTTTATTTTGGCATAAAAAACTAATGACTTTATACATTCTTGGTGAAATCATTAATTATCTTTTGGTGACAGTCATCGGCCCCGTGCCGATTGAGTTGGATAAACTATTTGTAGACGAAAAGAAAGGCACAGACAAAGTTGAACACAACAGGACTAGCTGTTGTTGCTTGTGACCTTTAGAACTTTGTGGAATTTTTCTATTATCATAATGAATTTTGGGTTGATTGATTTGAATGGGGTTTGTTGTTTTGATGTTC
Organism: Chironomus tepperi; assembly: GCF_022539635.2. Classification (NCBI taxonomy): domain Eukaryota; kingdom Metazoa; phylum Arthropoda; class Insecta; order Diptera; family Chironomidae; genus Chironomus; species Chironomus tepperi. The sequence continues at coordinate 313,085 of NW_027226204.1, read as the reverse complement.
TGAATGGTGATTCTATTGGTTTGTGTCATGCTCCTTTCTAAACAACGGTTTAAATGTTAAGTGCAATACTTGAATTAATACTCTTAATCTAAAATTGACGTCTTTATTCAACAATTTAGATCATTTAAGAGTAATGATCCCGAACTGCACGACTTTGTCAGCGAGCGGCACGACTCAGTCCCCAAGCGACACAACTAAGTTCCCAAGCGACACGACTAAGTTCCCAAGCGACACAACTAAGTTCCCAAGCGACACGACTAAGTTCCCAAGCGGCACAACTCAGTCCCCAAGCGACACAACTAAGTCCCCAAACGACATGACTAAGTCCCCAAGCGGCACGACTCAGTCCCCAAGCGACACGACTAAGTCCTCAAGCGACACGACTCAAGTGCCACGACTAAGTCTCCAAGCGACACGACTAAGACCCCAAGCGACATGACTAAGTCCCCAAGCGGCACGACTCAGTCCCCAAGCGACACGACTAAGTCCCCAAGCGGCACAACTTAGTCCTCGAGTGGCACTATGCGCCAACACAAACCCATCAAAGCAACTTCGCATTTTACCGTTAATACGGTGACACAGTGATATTCTGGCGAATACGCTACGTGGCTCAGGTTCGTGACAGAATGACTAGGATGTAGTGTCTTATAGAATAATCTCAACTCAGACAGCACAACTGCTTTATATCCCAAAATTCAGTTTTGTGAATATCATCCGTAAGTTGTCCAATGAGATTGCGGACGAGACAGTTTATCATGTCTTTCTTAATCATCTTAATTAAGTGATTTAATCTTTTGAATTTCCAAATGATAATTTTTATCAGAAACTGATTAATTTCAACATTAGTCATTCATTATTAATGCAAATGCAGCTTACGTCCTTGTGATAAATAATTTTATAAATGACACAACGATAATTTTAGATAAAATATTACATACATAACTCATGTTTAGCACATTTAAGGTCACTGTCGATTCAAGAATAATTTTAAATCACGAAAATTACAAACAAGAATTTTTTAATTTAATCAATAATATGCAGAATGAACTAGAACATTTTTGGTAGAATTTGCTTTACTTCAAGATTCTTTTTCTAAGAAAATCAAAATAACCGCGATTGACGAAAATCTTCATAATGTTACGAAATTCCACCTGCGAAAGATGATTTTAGAATGTTCAGAATCTTAAAATTCTCTTAAGAATTTGAGGCGCTATTGAGAATATCCAATACAATAAAAGAAGTGAAGAATAATCATTACTGGCAAATATTTATAGCGAGTAATAAATAGAACAATTACTGAACACGAGATCGGTCAATATTGACTTGACTAAGTGTCAGTAAAGTAGTCAGGAGGAGGGTGAGGATGTTCTTTAGGGAATGTTCGGAATTGAGTAAGCATCGAAAATACAGCAGTGGCATAGTGGATAGAGAGTTGGCCTACCGACCTTAACGACCTGGGTTCGATTCCAGGGAAGGTCTAGTCAGATTTGGGTGCTGTTCCAAGTCACACCAACTTGATTTGTATATTCGCGATACACACATTGTGGCTAGGTACATTGCATTGATAAACGATGGAACTATATCTAATAGATGGGTATAGATGACCCAATGGGTCGGGAATGGATTATACCATTGGATATAGATGACCCATTGGTATCATCCATTCCCGAACCCATGACCACAACTTGAGTAGATTCTAAAGCAATCAACAAAGCGTATTTTAAGCTTAGTCGACTTGGACCATTGCCCTAACCAATTCCCACCTCTCATCCCTTAATGCATCCATGCTGCTCATTAATAAGTACATCATCTTTTTACGAGCGTAATTATACCTAACATAAGGTCCACATTACGCGTAGATGTTTAATAATGCTTAACAGAACATCCGAAATAAGAACTATTTTGCAAATATTGTACGAGAAGCCTTAAAAAGACTTCTGTGGCTTAAATTTTTTTTTCGGAATCAATTGGCGTTACATAACACTTCTCTGTCAAGGTCGAATTATTATTTTGATTGTGTTGTACTACATGCTCAATATTCAAAAAAGTTCTAACTCTAATTCGACTTGTATGCTTGTGATTGCTTTAATATGCCTCAACTAATTAAGCGACGATATCATGATGATCAATAATAGAAATCAATGTATTGTTTTATTTACACAGACTTGAAAGTACAAAAAAGTCATATACATATGATGAGGAACAATAATAATCACATGGTGATATATTAAAATAAATGTGTTTTATGCCTGCATTTTCTCATACAATTACTGTCTGTATATTTTATAGAATAAATTGTAGCATGGAATAAAGTTTATCAATTTAGAATGAAGAAGTAGGTAAAGGAGGTCATGTTATATGGGAACTATGAGTGCATTTGTTCTGGATGCATTCTAACTCAGTCATAGTTTATCTAAGCAGTGCTTCTCAATCTTTTTTCTAGGGTGAATCCAAGAAATGCATGGTTGTATTCTAGATGCTTAGGTCGTCTGCAGTTTTTGGCTGTAGTTTAAAGTTGGTCCATGGCTACAAGGCTGCCTTTTTGTTTTCAGACCTGCAGTTCCTCCCCAGATCCTACCTTTTTCGATTGCGGGATTGTAAGCTAAATATTAAGTTTTCATTTGATATAATGCCTTGCTCATAATGACACACCTGAAGATTTTGGCAAATGAGATGCTTGGTGCACAGGTCTGAGAAGCACTGTCTTTGAGGTTAGAATCATTCAAATTGAACTCTTGCAAAAAGTTGAAGGTTATTGAATTCAAATTGATTGAGTCACGGTTTTAATGATATTGCTGTCTGTGGTTGTGAGCTTTAATTTCAGTACTTTTGAGATGAAGAGGAAAGCAGTTTGTAGTCTTGAATCTTAGATCCATAGATGACATAGAGATCTTATTTTTTTTTCAATTACAGCATTAAGACAACTGCACCAAGTCTATTTCAGTGGCATGCAACTTTTCGTTTGTTCGGCACACTTCAGTGGATAGCAACGACTGAAACCGCACACGCCATACGGTTCATGTCATTCGTAAAATTTTTTGGCGGCACTACTATTCTTTCTAGTAGTTTTGTAGCAAAATCTCTTAATAATGTACAGCAACAGGTGAATCTGAATCCATCAATGACTACTGAGGACATTACTCAATATTGAAAGAAGATTTAAATAATTTATTGGATATAATTATATACAATGAATCAATAAACCCGAACTTTCTTATTTGCTGATTATTTTATTAATTGCACCTAATTTATAAAGCTAATCATTAACATTTTCAGTCAATGCAGTTATTCAAATATTCATAAGTCACATGAGGGAAAACAAAATGGCATCAATAAATAATTGGAATCTCTAACTGCAAATAATGATAGGATAGGGGATTCTATACGAATAGTTTATTTACCACGACCTATAAAACAATTTCACATGATTTGCGTGCAGAAAATTGCTATTGCATTTCCATATCCCACAACACCGAAACGAAATAATTTAGTTTGTTAAGCTATGACAGGCACACTTCACTTTCTTTATGCATTCAATACAAACAAATTCTCAAATAAATTATCGATAAAGGGCGTTAAGGGTTAAATAATCAAATCTTATCTTATCATGTTAATAAATCGAAGAAGTCACAAATTTGATGGCTTGTTAAATGTGTCATGTCATAGCTTTTCATGTTGATTAATAATGTTTTATTTACGATATCAATTAATATGTATGTGGCGGTCAATCACTTATGGTATTACACATTTGGAATTTAAGTATAGGAGGTGGAGGCGCATCTATGCTTCTACATCTATATGCCTGAATAGCACAATGTGTTCGTTTGGGCATCGCTACGTCTCCGTATTTACGGTTCCTAACAGGTCAAGAGCAGGCTCTCGAGAATTTCCAGACCTTAAATATACTAGACGAGCACTCTCGTAGCTAACTCTGTTTTTGAGAGCATGCTCTGTGTATAAAAGAGGGTAAGACGAGGAGTTGCTCTGATGGCACCGTAACGACTGATTTCGACCCATTTTGGTGGCAGTTCACCGCATTGTGCAGCTCGGGATAGTTCAAATAAATATATATTTCAATAGAATCAGGAACAAATTTCTGTGGGATCTCTGTTCTATGAGTATTCTCTTACTTACTTACTTCGATTGCCATACAAATCAATTGTGATTCATGACCTCCCTCAGATGTCTCCTAAATAAGCTCTATCGCTCGCTATCTTTTGCCGATTTCCGATTTCAAATGCGATACTATCTCGATCTACAGCTTCTTTCCATTAGTTTTTGCCGTCCACGTTTCCTTTTGCCATCTACAAAGTCAGCTTTGGGTATCGTGGGTATACTCTAGTGTAGACCTTTTGAACACCATATATTCCCAACTCTGCACATTGCATGACCCAAAGTATATCAATGCAATGTATCTAACCTCAATTTATGTATCGCGATTCACACAAATCGAGTTGACGTAACTAGAACAACGAAAAAGCACCAAAATTCAACTTGACTTTTCCTGGGATTGAACCCAGGTCGTTTGGATCGTTTGACAGACCAACATTCTAACCATTACGTCACTGCTGCTTTTCTGCCAATCAACTATTAATCAATCTACGCCATTTATAAACGACCACAAAGAGTATGAAGAACATTCTAGAATCAATGATAATTAGAATATCGCATGAAATTGCTAAGTCATATTAATAGTAGTCACAATGAGCTTTTCCCCAATATTACTCATGCAAGACATTGAAGAGAAAAAAACTCATTTCCATGTGTCATGTTGTATTATTTTTCATGAGAAATGACGAAGAATTCATGTTCATATACAAAAAAAGAGTCTCGATTCCCCATCCATTCTCAAAAAAACCGGCTTCCTCAAGCGATCAAAACACTTACACAACCACAACTATTACAATCATTTATTCTCATCTAGAGAAGCATACGATTTGAAAATATTATAATAAGCTCTCTGCGCGTTCATACCTTCAGTTTGTTGAATTCTGTTGATCAGTTCAGAGGCTTTTTACAAGCAGTAATCAGGTAAAGATTCTTTGCAGATTCTAAGACTTGCTTCTTGTTCTTTAATTGCTTTGGAACCAATCAATGTGAAAACTTTAATTCTTGTTTTCTTTCCAATTCCGGCCATTTACAGTTGTTACAATTCGCATCAAGTGCCCACATTAAAAAAATATTAAGAATGGATTTCTATTACATGCCAGGTAAGCCAGTTTTGTGGATTGGAATGTGAAAATGTTCATTTAAATTACATCAATTAATTCTCTCAGGTTCTGCTCCATGCCGTGCTGTCCAAATGACTGCAGCAGCTGTCGGTGCTAACTTGAACCTTAAATTTTTGAATTTAATGGCCGGTGAGCAGTTGAAGCCCGAATTCGTAAAGGTAAGGTTCTTTGAACTTTTTGTGCAATTTAATGACTGCATATTTTCAACATGACGCCCATACACGCCCTATGTAATTGACATATATCTATGTTCGTGCATCATATTTCAATGAGCTAGTTATTTTATGCTGGAATGTCACATATTCTAGCTTCTCTTACATACCGCATATATACAAATATTTTGCAAGTCATTGGATACTCTAATAGATAAATAATGGGCATTTTGTTGTTTTAACCTTGACGTTTAGAACATTTAGCATGTTAGTGTATGTAGCACAGAGATGATACAATCACTTCAATTATCTAAATCCAGTTGCCTCAACTCAATTCATCTCTGCTTGAACAATTTTTTATTTCGCAATTTTAAAACGCCGGCAACAACACAAGCTACTCATATCATGAGAGGATTGTGTATATTTTTATTTTTAATATACTTCTGTTTGTGATGAGAGCGCGTCGCATCTTCATAATATTTACTGGTATTAAGTGTAAAATTGTGTGTATGATATGAGGCAGTGACACTCTATAAGTACATAAGCGGTTGGTTTGGTTTATAAGATATTTTGCAGTGAAGTAGTTACTGCATGCTGATCTTAGTATATGTAAAGATCATTTTAAGTAAATAAATACATCCATGGACATATATCCAATGATTAGTCTTAATCATTAATGTTTGACTGCAGACTGCAGAGTTCGGGTACGTCATAAAAGATCACTCTCGATATGGTTTATTGGGTATTTCCAAAGGTTATTTAAGCTTATTAGTTCACGTGAGAGTAACATCCTGCATTTTTTTTTACTATTTTGCGGTCAGACAATTGTCGACAACACGGTGATAAATCCGAGCGACAAAAATGAAGAAGGCTCTGACATGGAAGTTTTAAATATCAGTCACATCAAAAGAAAATTGACACAAAAGTAAAATTGCCTCAATTTGGCGGCAACATGGTATTTTCTCGTGGTACTGAGCGATACAATTAAATCTACTATTAAGAGCCTCCGTGTCGATGCCCTAAAAGAGTATTGATGGTTTACTAAAGTCTCGGTTTCGATTAATTCTCGAGACAAAGACCATCTCCGCATCAAGTACCCTAATTTCTTACAACATTCTCAATTCAAATTGAATTATTTTCATTACTTACTTACTTCAGATCAATTGTGATCCATTGTCTCTCTCAGATGCCGCATGAAATGGACCCTATCGTTGGATTCCGCTTGCCAATTTCTTAAACCAATTGAAATACTGTCTCTGTCAACAGCTTCCTCCTATGAATTAGTAATTCCCAGTTAACATTTTGAATTTGAGAGTTGGATAAAAGTATCGGTGCTGACAGGACAACTTCTTGTATTACCGATCGTTAATGCGGCGACGTAGTGGCTCTTTAGTTAGCTCGTTGTGCTGTTCGGTATACCCTAACATACCGACTCAACATCAGTCAATTTCCAACTTTCTAAATTCCCCCGCCTCTGCATTGAATGCAGCTAAGTTTTAAAACATTTTTTTTTCTGTAATACCCTGTAACATCAAACTCTCAAACCAATTCTTCCTGCCTCACTCACGCATTTATGCTAAAAGAAATTCTTCGTTTCTTTCTTTTCTGTTTCGATTTTTTTTTTCTTACTTCCACGAAACATGCTTTCTTAATTTTCATCGTACTTCTTTTGTGGTCTCATTCTTTCAATTTCAAGGCGCATTAAAGAAGCAAGAAGCATATTACAGTAGTTCAAGTTCAGACTTTGTCGATTTTATGTAAAAAAGTATTTTTTTTTTCTCTCTTTTTTTCTAGATTAATCCACAACACGTAATTCCAACTCTTGTCGATGGTGATTTCCCATTGTGGGAATCACGTGCTATTTGCGTCTATTTGGTTGAAAAATTCGGAAAGGAAGAACTTTTCCCAAAATGTCCAAAGGCTCGTGCTGTTGTCAATCAACGTTTGTACTTCGATATGGGAACCTTGTACCAGAAGTTTTTTGAATATTACTATCCACAACTGTTTGCCAAAGCACCAGCAGATCCAGAAAAATTCAAAGCTATGGAAACAGCCATGGGATTCTTCAATACATTCCTTGAAAAGAGCAAATATGCTGCCGGTGATAATCTTACTGTTGCTGATATCAGCTTGGTTGCCACAGTCTCGACCTATGATGCTGCTGGATTTGATTTGACCAAATATCCAAATGTCAACAAATGGTTCCAATTGTGCAAAAAAACTGTTCCTGGATATGATATCAATCAAGCTGGTGTTGATGAATTCAAGAAACTCTTTGATTAAATCCTCAACTTAAGATACTTCCTTGACATTTTATTATTTTCGTGCATTTTAATTTTTTTATTTTGTGAAAAATTATTTACTCAAATTTTTTTATTTCGAAAATAAATCATTATTTTGTCAAAAAGCTTAACTAATTTCTACGACAGTCATTCGTGTTTCCATTTAAAGCACATAAAAAAAAGCTTGGAAATTTTCTTTCAGCAAATTATTATTATTCATCATTTTAATGACCTAAATATGTCTAATGAAGTAAGAAAGCATAAAAATGTTTTTGTGTGGATTACTGTTGAGAATGTCCTTGAAGGAAAAATATTGGGAATGGAAGGAATGAAGTGAGAGGTCGGAATTAATGAACTTTGATTTGGATGCCAATGAGTTTGGTCATTTAGGACACACCTTATTTAATTTATACCCGATTGTATGTAAACACGTTAGTATAGTGATGGACAGTCTGTGTGCTGCGAATTTATACGCCAATGGACACAACATGGACTTAATCCTGACAAGGTTTCAGATCAATACGACACTTAATTCCGTTGAAATAGCTAAAACCACTAAAGTGTACCGTTTTAGTATCGAGTATCGAGTTCTGGAGACGACTTAGAATCAGACATCAGACATCAACTGGACATTAAGTTGCCATTAAATAGTTACAAAGTATTTTTGTCGATTCGGAACACTTTTAAACTGATTTCTTCATTAGAATCTTAACTAATGTTCTTAAGCATGGACAGTATCATAGTCTATACGGTTACCTAATTCAATTTTTGTCAAAATTCCAAAAATTAACTCAATTTGATTTCATTCCCTAATTTTTTTATCAATTTCAAACTGTAACAGTGAAACATTTGCACTATGGGCCAGAATTAAAAATTCTTTCAAAAATTATTTCTGTTGCTTTTATGATAGTCCCTATATTACTCTATATAATGGTAGTCAAAATAGTTTCCAACTCAACAGCATGTAGGAGAAATAGCACTTTGAAGTTAGTATGTCGCCCATTTTCAAGTATCATTCAAATTTATCTCACCGATTACTGTATTGATGAATCTTTTTGAAACTTTTTTTGTTTATTAGCCTAATATAGATACTTAATTTTGAGATATAAAAAATTTTCCCAGGTATCGGAAAATTATGTGAAAAACTTAATTTTTCTTGAAAACCACGTGGTCACAATACTTCCGTTTGTCTAGCTCATTCCTAGTGGAATTTTATATTCTTAATTGTTCTTTATATTAAAAATATTATAATAATCTACAACTTTTGTGAACATATTGTATAGTTTTGTCCAAGTTCTGATAGTGAAAAAATAGCTTTTTCCCAAAAAAACTTCAATTTTTCGACAAAAATCGCTCTAGCGCTTCAGGGCTATAGATGGTAGTGGAATTTTATTTCAGATTTTGAAAGCTCTCTGTTACTACTATCAAACAAAGCAATAAAATAGAGTGCGTTCTCTTAAAAGGCACTTTTTTGGCTCTGAAAGTCATTTTTATTCATTCATAAAACTTTCAAACTGATTTTTCTTTAGAATTTAAACTAATATCCTTTAACAGGGACGGAATCACAGTATTCTTTAAGGTTGATCCATAACCAGCCAATCTTTGCCAAGATTCGATAAATTTGCTAAAACTATTCAGATGACTTTTGTCAATTTGACATTCTGTGACAGTGTAGAATTTGGTATTTGCAATTGACAAAGGACAGCCACCGATAGAGCCAGTCTTAGGCGCCAATTTCAAGACACCATGGATCAATGATTTGCACAGCCATCGAAGTAAAGGAAGTAAGTCGATTCTGTGATGTTGTACCTTGTAAGCTACAAGCAAATTCCGTTACATCAGGCCGAAAATAAGTTTTTTTTATACACATAAAAATACAAAATCCACGTGATTCTCCATTCAAAAACATGTATATAAACTATGAAGAATTTTGTATTGTAAAAATTTCAAATGCGTGACATTTCATAATTGCGTTATGTAGTAACAGAGAGCTTTCAAAATCTGAAATAAAATTCTTGCAAGAATTAAAAGCTATTTTTTCACTATCAGAACTTGAAGGAAGCTTTAGAGGGACAAACGGAAATAGCAATTAAGTTTTTCACATAATTTTCCGATACCTGGGAAAATTTTTTATATCTCAAAATTAAGTATCTATATTAGGCTAATAAACAAAAAAGTTTCAAAAAGATTCATCAATACAGTAATCGGTGAGATAAATTTGAATGATACTTGAAAATGGGCGACATACTAACTTCAAAGTGCTATTTCTCCAACATGCTGTTGAGTTGGAAACTATTTTGACTACCATTATATAGAGTAATATAGGGACTATCATAAAAGAGACAGAAATAATTTTTGAAAGAATACATAGTGATTTGGTGTTTGCAATTGACATAGGACAGCCAGCGATAGTCAGTGTTATACGTCAACTTCATTACACTATGGATCACAAATCATCTGGACGGCCAGCGAAATAAAGGAAGTAAGTTATTGTATGATGTTTTACGTTAGCTACAAGCAAATTCCGTTACACCATACAATTTTTCAAAATCCACGTGATTCTACATTCAAATGTATGAAACTATGAAGAATCTTGCATTGTAAATATTTCAAATATTTCATAACCGTTATGACTTGGAATAATTAAAAGAAGAAGGAAGCTTTAGAGGGGAAATAGCAATGTTATAATAGTAAAGGGACGAGGATAATAAAGACATGCATATCTCCGATTTAGAAGAGAGAATTATTTAATAATAATGGTAATAAAGACTATCTCCATATCCAATGCATTTCTAGACGCATCGACTAGTCACATACAGAAATTAATATAGCACTAAAGCACACTAGAGTATCATAAATGCACTACAACTATAAAAGCATTTCTATATATGAAATACATGAAAAGCTCTCTGAAAATGTTAAAAGAAATGAAGTTTCACTTCATTATAAATTTAAACAAACAAATGAAATGCTTTTGTGCAATTTTGCATTACATTTGAGTATATTTTCTATTTTTAGTAACTCAACAGCATGAAATTGCAGAACGATTACTCATTTATATTGTTTATTTTGTTAATTCTTCCAGTATAGAGTTACTCGCGTCATCAAATGTGAGATATTCTTGTCGATTTCATGGAAAATATTAGTCTTATGATAAATTTAAATTGGGGTTTTTTCGAGAGGACGTCCGCAAATGATAATTATCATAAATTTGTATTTCTTCTTACTGCTAAGCCAGAGTGACAAACCACATTTTTCGCAGTTTTCGGGTCGAAGTCAGTCTTCATGTTGTCTTCCAGGCAACTTCGAGTATTACCGTCAATACGTCTACGTTACGGTACCTCAGCGAACACGATATGCTGCTCGGTTAACTCTCTACTATATGATTGCCATACCAGAATTCCCAAAAGCATCACAATATGAAAAATGGATGAAATATCTCTTAATAAAGTCAGTCGTCATTAGTTAACACACAAAATTCTCCATAATCTCTTCAATCTCACCAATTAAGCCAACAAATTGCTCCACTCAGAACAGCTTCAATGCAATTTAAAATGTATGACCATGTCTGGATAGATTTTATTCTGAGAATAGATTCACAAAAAAACATGAACAATCTCATCGAGTAAGTAATTTAAAGCAGAGCATAAACAAAACGAATAAAATTTCAAAGAATTTTCGTTCGCCTACGCTTATCTGATGATAGATGTGTAGTCGCACATAATCCAGACTATATGGCGCCTTATCCAAACAGCACAACGTGTTTGATGTATTAACAGCAAGACTCGAAGTGGGACTCGACGACACCATCTGTTCATCAACTGTGATCCATGGCCTTCCTCCATGCCTCGGTCGCTTCCGTTTGCCTATTACCGATGCAATTTGGTCAAATGAATGTTTTGGTTCAAATACGTTAGTCGCATTGTGCCGGTCGAGTTTAAACGTTAATTTCTGATTGATTTATTTACATGAATTGTTGATTGGTCACAGCTGGAACTTACTAATCCATAAAAATTGCACACAATTTATATTTCAAAAATATATTAACATTTTTAATATAAAACTTTGTCATTAATAACATTATCAACAATAATAATTAATAAATATATAAATTTGTCCACTAAGTCCATACTGCATGTGACAGTATGCCTTCTTTAGATGCTGTTGGAGGGGTTAAATCTTCATCACATAGGAAGTCTAGAGGTAAATCGACTAAATATCCTTGAATACTCTTTAATTTTTCTGCAGCCTTTTCAGGATCGGCTTTAGAGAGAGCTGGTTCATCATTATATTTCTTAAGTGTTGCAATTGTTCGGACAGCATTATTTGGTATGCATTTAAAGACTTCATCGAATATACTTGAATTTTCCTTTGATATTTTTTGCCATGTATCTTTGAAAAATGCATCGGATATAGGATCATTAATATCAATTTCATCTTCACCATTCTCGTTTGGTTGTTGCTCAAGCAGCCCCAAATGTTCTCTAAATAAATATCTTCTCAAGCTTCCCGCAAAATTACCCGTCGGGAATGTTTCACCATTCATTTTTCCATCATGAAAAGCTTCATCATTTACAATTATTGCCATTTCAGAGTCTCTCTTGCCCAACATTGATCGATCATTTATATTAGCAGATCCAACAATTACTGTTCGATCATCAACAATCATTAATTTTGAATGAACATAAATTAGTTCAGTTATTGGCACTTCATTTAATGTGGAATGATTTCGTAGACTATGGAAGCTTATATAGTCCAATGGATTTTTGATACCAGCTTTAAGGAGTCGCTTGAATATTGAATTTTCAGCTCTAGAAATATAAATGATATAATAATTCAATTTACAGAATATTCAATTGACTCATACCTGCATATCGATGCATAATTCCAATGTGTTATGATTCTCAATGCAATACCGGAATTACCAGCAACATCACCTAAAAGAACGAAGCTTTACATATATATTTGTATCATAAATAAATCAATATGCATACCTTCAAATCCTGGCAATAATGGAAGTACCACATAAACACGAAATACTTTTTTCTCACGGTGAGCTCGCACAATTCGTTTGTATAAGCTCTCGGCAATCTGATTCTTAACAATGGCATCGGGAAAGCCTAAAGAAATGAAAAATTGATTCTCAATGTAAATGTAGTGTTGAGCGCGTGATATTGTCTCCACATATGCTTCATGTATACTCTGTTCAAGATAATCATTTTCAATAAATCCTGCACTCCAATTCGATGCGCTACGAAGTACTTGAACTGTCACACGTTCAAGATTAACTTTTGATTTATTCCAAAAATTTGCATCAACACGAATGTCATTGTAACTTTTTGGCATGAGGTATGGATAACTTAAATTTTCTCTAGCTTTTTCTAATTTTGATGCATTCCATCGCATGATAAAGTGACGTGCTACATCGCGAGCTGCAGCACCAACAACAACACTTGATATATCATGCCATGGCATCCGAGGCATTTTGTTACGATCTACTAGATCTGTAAATGGCTGATTGAGTTCGGTAAAATCTTTAAATATAAAATTTGTATAATCCTTTCCAATCCATAATTTTGCTTGTCCATCAAGTTCAAAATAGGCTGGAGGAATTTCTTCAGTAACTGACTCAACTTTTATCATCACTGGTGCTTCTACGACGCCGGAGCTTCCACCATCTGTGTTCAATGTTAAGCGATTTATTAATTCCTTTCCCGTACTTTTTACATTATCCTTAATCTTTTCTGTAATTCCTTTACGTTTCATTTCGGGCGTATCTCTCTTTGTATGCTCATTCAATTCTTCCTCGTTTTCACTTTTATCCTTATCTTTTCTTAATGTCACTTTCTTGGTCTTTGTTGTCGTGATTGTAAGACTTTCTTGTGTTGTAACGCTCAGATTGTCTCTATTAGTATTTGCCGTAGCAGTCGCTTGCAATATTTCGGTCGATTGAACAATTAGAGAGCGTAAAGGATTTTCAATAGTCATATAAGATCGTCGATTTGCTTGCTTTGCAGTTATACTAATACTTCCCAAATCTGTCAATCTATGTTTATGATCGTCCCATCTTCCATAAGCTAAATCTATTCCACCAACAAATGCATACGTTTGATCAACAACAACGAGCTTTTCATGATGTGCCCAAAAGAACACTCCGACACGTACGTGATCTGGATGTCTTAAAACCTTAATGTTCTCATGTAATTGAACTAATCTTTGTTTGCTGTAGTAGCTATTTAATCCCAATGCCATCTCAACCTCTTTATAGAGTAGAATAAATATCTTCACGCCTTGTCTCTGCAATGAATTAATGAAAGTAAATTAATGATGGAATTATTCCCGGAAATTAAATATTATACAATCAAAAACAAAATTTTGTCGTGCTATGCATAACAAGAAAAAGCGCCAATTTAAAGTGTTTTCTTAGTTCAATTAACTTATGTGAACTTGCTTATTTACTGTCAAAACTATTTTTAAACTGCGGCTAATTGAAATATTTCGAAATTTCAACAAAACAGAATGTTTGTTTTGATAATTTACCATGAAACCTTATAAATGTCGAAACTAATTTGTAAGGTTTTGAAATTCAAATTATAATTATACGTTAAAATTCAAATTTTAAATATTCGTTAAATGCAATTTGATATTAAAATAGAACTCTACCAAAAATAACCTTCAAGGTAAAATGACTCACTGTCTAGTATCACTTTTCATACACAGATAGCGATGAACGATAAAAAAATTAAAATTCAAACTGATATCACGTGAAATAATTTAAAGAAAATTCAGCACTTACCGCTTTTCGTAACAAAATTTTATCCAAACGCCAATATTCACCATCGAGTGTTGGACGTTTCATGTAAATTTCAGGACTCAACCACCAATCGGCTATGAAAATTTCTTCTAATGCACCTTCCAAAGCATCAGCCACCGCACTCATGTGGTTTGCACCATCCACAAACCATGAAGCTAACGTTGATGTTCGTACAGGTGCGAATGAATTGTGTGGATTTGGTGAGGTAAAATCTCGTGCTGTAGAATTTGCTACTTGCTTAAAATAGTTATTCCAATCTTTTGCTATCTTTTTCGATGAATATTTTATGACAATGTAACGTGAATTTGTCAATATTTGTAAACCGCTTCTTAATCCTGTACTATACATTCCCAACGATGTCTCAAAGCCTTGATCAAACAGAATAACACTACGAACAATACCATCTTTTGGACGTATTAATCCAAAACAGGTTTCCTTAACAAAAAGCCATCGTTGTTGCCATTGTGAACAGCAGCTTTCCGAACAAAAGTAATTGCATCTTATACAGCATCCCAATGAGAAGCATCCAAGTAAATTGCATTTTTTATGTCCAGGATTTGTGCTGCCAGTTCTTTTCTTTATCATTAATTCACGTCCCTTCTCGCCAAGTGCAGCAATGAATGAGAAATTAGATACTTGTAGGAAATTGATAGTATCATGATGATTCCGATACAATGTAATGTTGAGTAGATTGTATAGGTAATTTTCTAATTGTTTTATTCTTGATGGAATTTGATCGACAGATAGAAGTGTGTCCGGACGTTTTGGAAACCTTGGTAATGAACCTTTTTTTCTCTTCTTCTTTTGCTTCTTCTTGTTTGTCGTTGTATCATTGGACGCGTCATTTGCTATATTAGAATTACTGATGGTTGATATAGAAATTTTATGATTATTTCTAAAGCTGCTACGAATTTCTCGATGTGTGCGTGACGGGAGAGGAAAATTCAAGGACGTCCGAAACATTCGCAGTGAATTGTGCAAATTGACAAAATCTTTATAGCGTTTCTTAATTGTCCAAATGAAGCTGCCATGCTGCAATTGAATTGTGTATAGAATTGGATTTAATAAATGTGTTGTCATTGAACGTTCATAGTTGGTTATCGATACATGAATTTGTGTACCCGGTATGAATATTTTACGATCAAATGAATTGAACTTTATAGGTACACTGTAGATGTAATTATATGGCAACTCTCTTGGTGGCTTAATATATGTTGTTCTTGTATCAACTTCTTCATCTGAACTTGAACTGTCATTTGCGTGATCACCATTTGATACAATTTGTGTCTTATTTTGTTTCTTAACCAACACTGGATTTTGTCCGACCGTGACGATTGAAAAATTGTCTTCAGGAAATGCCAACTCTTCGTCATATTCCGAATCTGGTGAGAGTGTAGCATCCGTAAGATCTAAAAATTCATTTGATGTTGCACCATAGTTATTCAACTCTGTATTTGAATGTTCCATTCCGTAATTTACAACTCCACCTTCCAAATTTGCTGCGTTTTCTGCTTCTCGTATCTTATCTAAAATGAAAATAATTTCATTCGATTGACGTAAATGAAGATGGAGCCAAGAGGTTTGAACTTTGCAATATGAATTAATATCGTTTAATAATAGGTCTGAATATATTACATATTTCTAAATCCAACAAAAAAAAAAGCCAGTTTGCTTTTCTATTTCGCGACTTAAACGTTCAACAGAAAGTAAAAAACTGAGCGGAGCGAAATAAAAAACTACAAAAAAACTCAAAAAAATTCCACACAAGCACTCAAAAAAAATCTTGAATTGTTCAATCGGACATGTGTTGTGTGCTTATGTTGTGATACTTAACTTCTCAGACAACGCTCTCTCAATATTATTGAATGTAAGTTTTCACAATGACTGTATCGAAATAGAAATAAGCACTTCCATACATGTGTAAATACATATTACAATCTCGTATCATTCGGCAATGAAACAATAACAAAAACATTCAAGCTTTACATGCTTTGATGTTTTTCGACATGTGATGATTGAATATTAACAGCAGTTGGATGTGCTGTGTCTGAGTTTTTTTATATAAAAAAAAGTATCACCAAAGCGGGTAATTAAAGCATGTTTCCACCTTGAAAATTTTGCAATCTTTTGTCAAAGAGTTTTTTTTTGGGAAAATGTAAATTGGAACTGCCTTGATGTAATGACTTTGACGTAGCAGCATGAAAATTGGTACTCAAAAAGGTTTTGAATTGAAGTGCTTTTGGCTGTTTCACGTCATTATAAGAATGTAAATTAAACCTTCAGGTATTTAGATTGTTGAGATCCAGAGTTGGGCTAGGGTGTGTCATGTGCACCATGGCACCAGGTGCCAACCCATCCTTTTCGTGATGAATCCAAGTCTGATATTGGTATGGAGAATAATGGGACTTTGGTGTATTTTAGGCTGCATTGGTCTAACAAATCTAAGAAGCACGCAGTAAAGCGTTACAAGACTAATGACTCTTTAACAAGCAACAAGAGGGGGATAGCATACCACAGACAACAGGAATACCATAGCGCTGGCAACTTTCAGTTTATAATGAAATCTGAACCACTCTTTTGATAATATTACTGCTTAAATCCTACAAAAGAAGGCTGTAAGCCGAGTTTCGACTAAGAAAACTCAAGCTCGAGACCAAAATCTCGCAGTCCCGATCTTTAGATTTGTCGAAACCGAAACTTCAAGGAACATTAGATTCCAATACACATGAATACATGATTCGAAAATGATCAAGTCACAAATTTCTCTCATACCAAGTTTCGAACTTATGACCGCTTGATCGATATTTCATTAATTAAATACCGTAGTCCTTAACCATTCCACCACCGACCCACCACGTCTCCCACAATGTAAGCTGGCAAGCTTCATTGTATTGTATTACATCACACTCAATACCCAATAATACTCTTGATAATCGCTTGAGGAAATTTACAATATAATTTTCACAGAACATGAAATAAATGCTCAAATAAGTTACACAACCCAATCACACCATAAAAATCATTTAATCCACACACATATCTCATTAAAATATTGAACATTGCTGTTATCAATTATTGCATTATTGCCATATCTTGTGACGCATTCAGGAAGAACAAAAAAAAAGTTCATCAGCCGTTAAATTAAACCTTTATTCATCCGTAGCCGAACTTTTTCACAATTCAATTTACTCACAAAATAAAAAAAAACTTTTTTTTCATTCCACAGAATTGTGAAAATTTTTCATTTTTATCAGGTTTTAAAATAATATGATTTACTAGCTTAATTTGGCAATTAATTAAGTATTAAGGTAATCTCATTATGATGGAAAAAATTAAGAGTTGGATAAAGTTGATTGAGAATTATTAAAAAAGGGAAAATTTTAAAATGTGAAAATTAAATCAATTGTAAAGTTATTGCTGTAAGAGTTTCTGATTATATGTTTAAGGGTTGTTATTATGCCAATTGTACGGAAATCCTGACTGAAATAAATTGTACAGGATGCTAGAGAACGTTTAAAGACTATTCATTATAATGTGTAGTAAATGAATATTCTTAGACTGAATTTAAGCAAATCGGTCATTACTAAAGATGACCAAAATTGGTTTGACACCCAATTTGCCCCTATCTCTAGACACACCCTTTCCGGTATTTATTAAAAGCAGTATTACAAGTACTTTTAATAAATTTATCGAAATTGATCTCATATTGTCCTAGCAACTTATGTATATGTACAACATGCTGTAATGAAATCATTTATAATTGATTCAAATGCGTCTGTATTCTTGTTTGCATGTCAGTGACTACATATGCTCTGTTAAATACTTTAATATGTGCTAAATCTAGCATAAGTGCCGAGTTAAGTGACTAGAATGAATTCTAATTTAGGAATTGAACCCAGATCGTTCAGACATAAGACTAAAACTACTCTGTTTAGACCGTTTTGGGGATTGGGATGCCACAGTCTGACTCCGAAGTTGACCAGATGCACCTCGACCTGCAAATTACCTCGACTGAAGGATGCCAGCCTTAGAATCTGACTAGGGATGGTAAGGCTTGCGACCGACCATTTCCTGAATCAACTTTTACAAAGAAAGCAACATAAGACTTAGACCGTTGATTGCATTTCACCAATTAGCTTTGTATAATTAGTAATTGGTAAGCGGTAGCCAGCGATAGAAGCAGCATCAGGAGCAGACTGAGGCAGGCCATGGATCATACTTGATCTGTACGGCCAGCGAAGATAGTAAGCTTTGTATTATGGTGTTAAATCATTATCAACACTGACCTAGACCTTTAATGATTCTACATCTTCAGCATATGAATCTACAAAGTGAATAATCTAGTATAACCTAATTTATCAACATAAAATGTCTACTAGACAAATTATATTAAAAACAACATTGATATTTGACTCTTTATAAAAATCTAGCATATCAAACAAAGAAGTAATCTACAGTATCTCAAATACAGCACTTAACAAGACACTTGTTTGAGCTTAAAATTTATGACGGCCGCATTTTTCAGAAGAAAATATAAAAAAAAATCATTAAATTTTTAAATTCTTTTGATAATATTTATCAGCACTCCAAAATTTAAGTAGGGAGCTACTCATATGATTATGTCAATGCATAAACCACATGATTGCTATTCTATTAATACAATGTGTTAATATAATTTCGCCATCAGCGATTTCCATTGCAATTAAATTTGATAAATTAATTTTCAATTAGCGTGATTGATTGGCCGTAGGGTTGCCTGCTTGCTTTTAAAGAGCTATGACAAATAATTGTAAATTAACAGCGAAAAAAATAAAATTAAGTTGATCTGCCTGAATATTTAAAGAATTGTGTGACATTTTAGACATGACAGATGATTCAGACAGATAATGTTGTTCAGTTATCTCTGCCTGAAATGAGGCTGATTTCACATCACTTTTGAACATTTTAATTTATAATTTTGTGTATATCAGTGAATATCAGAAGCGAGAGAGAATCAAATTGATAGGATTTTATATGCCTAATTGTATACGCAGTTCTAGAGACGACAAATCACATTACGATAACATTTCCGGATATCACATATCGAGCAATTGATCAAATTTGGCTAAGTTCTGACCATTTGAAACTCTCATTTGGAATTTGATGTGATTTAAATCCGAGTAACACCGGCTTGGTGTTAGATTTTGAATAGTTCAATCAATTTGTGTATTTGAATAGTCGTCCATATATTTAGACAAACAACAAACCAAAGAATTTCCGTCTTTGCAAGAGAATAAACTATCAACTCAAAGAAAGTGATGAATAATCCTTTAACGCACGTAGCATTGTTTAGTCACTATAAATATTAAGATTTAAAGTCTATTCAAAAGTGCAAAGCCAGGGTAAACGAATAGAAAAATTAACCGTTAATTTTGTACGGTTTTACAAGAGTTTGTACTGTTTTTAGCACCCGAAATTTGAATAAAAAATTAACGGTTAAAACATAAAATTTTTAATGTTAATTTTAAATCATATTTTTTGACTTAATAAAGCATTTTGGTATCATTTCTGCAATTGATCAACTAATTAACCGTAAGAATTGAATTATATGTTTTAAACCCACGAATAAATCAATTTTTTTGTGATAATTTCTAACGGGTTTTCAAAATTCAAACATAAGTGCTAAAAGCAGGACACTGCTAAAATTTAACTGCTAAAAGCAGGACACTATCCGTTTACCCTGGGTGCAAAGATGAAAGGATTAATTTAAAAACATGAAGCTTAATGTCTAGCTTTCGTGTGTTGTTTTACAAAAGATAAGACAAATTCTGATCTAAATATGGTATGGTTAGTCAGCCAATCATGAATATTTGTCAACAATGCACCAAAATAAAGATATCTAATCTATATTTTGCAGTTAATTCTTGTTTTTTAAGAATTTTCAATTCTTTTTCCTGATTTTTTCCCGATCGGTACACATTGCGATGCTAAAACAACGAAATTCAGCTTTTGGCTGTCACTTGATTCTAAGTTTAGTTGTTCTCAACAAAACAAGAACACTGCAATGTGTATTGAATTGCATGACTAAAATTTGTTGTAATCACTACTTTATTCTGGTTATGTTTAATTATATGCAAAAATATACCCAAACAACACTACATGTTCGCTAAGATACCGCATTAACGATAAGACCCTAAACAGCCCTGGCAGCATCATTATGGTCAATTTTAAATCATTATTACAACAAAAAATGGAAGTTTGCCTAAATGAGTCGTTTGAATTAAAAGGCTACTTTGATTAATTTGTTCAGAATTCTGTTAATATACAAAGTAAATCCTTCTTATTTGAAGTAACCAAAGCTTGTTGTATCTGTGTTTGCAAGGACCGCTTTACTAACTTAGTTCAAACGCTTTAACAGTCTTGCGACAATAGGCACCATTGGAAAGCCACTTGGAGTTTGAATCCGTACGGACTCCAAAATTTGAACTTGTCCTCATACTTTGTGTCACTCAATTTAAAACACTAAAATTCACAGTAACTTATAAGGAAACTCAAACTAGGAATTTACATACATAAATTACTTTTTGCTTATTCAGCAGTAAACAACTTGTAATAACTAGTTTTAAAGTAATACTGAATAAAATGTCCACATAATCTCAATTTTTTCTGTATGCATCATCTCATAATAAGCACAAATCATTCATAATCACAACTATAACTCATCAAATAAAGCACAAAATGTTCTGACTCATTAAAAATTGTTCATGACCTTCACAAAAACCAGCACTAAAAAATACTGCAGCATAATAAATTCAATTTTGTGACGCTTTGTAAATATCCAACGTCATACTCAAAAACACAGCGGTGTGTCTTGGGAACTTAAAAAAAAAAACTGTAGATAAGAAAATTTACAACTGAAAAAATGTATCGTAAAAATATTGTGACGAAATTGCAGTTCATTGAGCAGTAAAATAAACAAAATAGGAATCAGCTGGTGTCTTATTTCATCACGACATTCTCACAGCAGTTCTTCTTTCTTTTCGTTTACATCCACAAAGACTTTGAAAAAAGGGAAATAAAATTAAATTTGTAATATTTTTCAGTTCCAACTGTCACAGCAGATGAACCCGATTGTTACAAATGAAGGAGGCTTTGGGATAGAAGCCACCATGGTAGCCTCCAAGGAAACGATTCCAGGAGCCACTACGAATGATTTTGGAAGCAGCTCCGGAAGCGACTATGGTAGTCAACACGGAAGCGGCTATGGAAGCCACGGATCCGCCTCAGTTTAGCGTTCATTTGGTTGCCAAAACGCAGAAAGAGGAGATGCCTTCCATTTGGTATTAGTAAAAGAGGTTTTACGGAGTCTTTAAAGTTTCTCGAATGAAGGAGGCTCCGCCACCGAGCTTTTAAGGTTTCCCGTAACCGCTTTTACTGATACCAAATGCAAGCTGCCTCCGTTTAGTGTCCATTTGGTTGCCAAAAATAGGTTTTACGGAGCTTATAAGCTCTGAAACCGTTACGTAGCGTTTAAGGCTTCCTTAAACTTCTTTTTGTAATACCAAATGGAGGTTGCTTCCGTTTAGTGTCAATTTGATTGCCAAAAATAGGTTTTAAGGAGCATATAAGCTCAGTTTTAGGGCTTCGCTAAAATTTACTAATACCAAATGGAAGCGGCCTTCTTTTAGCAGCCATATAGACGGTATTTAACATCCACATTTCAAGGAGAATCCTCAACAATTCCGCGACGAACCCTTTCTCAGATTGTATCGCTCGGGCAATAAACGTCACAATTCCAAGTGAATTCCAGAAAAATTCATGTTATGCTTATATTTTTTTTTTTATGTATTTAACTGCTATCAAACAAAAATTTTCAACGTCACATGAGGAAGAAGAAGCACTTCATACATCCACAATAACAATTTTTTTTTCTTTTCCACCATCGTCACAATTGCAAATTTTTAAGACACAAGAAAATTTATTTTTTTTTACCCATTTCTTCCACCATTTGTGATATTGAGCGACTATGCTTGCGAAATTCTTGCTTTAATTCACTTCGTTTCATGATTAATTGTGGAAAATATGCATTAAAATTAAATAATAAAACAAAAAAAAAAGTTTTTTGTGAATAATTAATTTGACACAATAATTCACACCTGTCGACGGCGACGAGTTTTTTAATACTAAAATAAAATAATAAATTTGGATTTTGGTATGAATGTGTATGAAAATGTTCTTATCAGCCCCTATGACTACTACGAATATAATAAAATTATTATATGTATCAACACAAAGCTTTTTTTTGTCAAGCACATGGTGTGCTATTTTTCATATCGATTCGTGAATTTATTCTTTATCAACAGACAACCTCAAGAAAATTATTTACACGGATATAAAAATTCTATAATTTTCACTCTTACTATGTACACATTACTGGTTGATAAGATTAACTTTTCGCAGAATTTTTAAAGTATTTCGTGGTGATAATGGAAATTTCTATCGGGTATTTTTAAACTTCATGTGGGTAGTTAAAGACGATAATCCCATGGGCTTAATTTGGGATTGGAAAGCATTTTTGCTATTTAGATTAGACTAGTGGAGAGCAGCTTATGTGAAACGGTAAACTAATATGGCGCTAAAATTTTGGGAAATGGCATGAGAAGTATGTCGTGTTCGGTTTCATTCTTGACCAAGGTGTGCAAAAAATAAAAGGTTGTCCACCACTGATTATGATCTAGAGCTACACTGGGACAATTTTGGAAGCTGATGACTGATAAATGTGTGAGGATGCGCCAGACTTCTACACTCAGTAGACTTACAGCTTATAGTGAGATCAAAATCACTCAATAAATGGCATCAAAGTTTGTAGATACAAACGAAGGCCACGTCATCACTTTATTTGATTCGAAAAAGGACGTACGAAAAAGTTCTCTGGTCGAGTTTCCAATCTGTAATCGTTGGATCGGTTTTGCAATAATCAGGTACCACAGTACTAAACCATTCCGTCATCGAGCAACTACGCTGAACATCTTGAAATTAGTGATGGGTAAATTGAATTTAAGTAAAAACTATTGACATAGGAAGCGTTGACACTTGCAATTTTTACTAACAAATGTAATGTCATCCGAATGCAATTCAGTGTCAACGTCTTGGTTTTGTTAGTGTAGAGAATGTCTGAAAACACACTGTGCAGAAGATGCTGAAAATCAGGAACCATACCGAAATTATTCTGACCTGAAATCAAATCGTGCTTGGGAGTAGAATCACGCTAGCCTGGAAACGGATTTTCAGTCATTTCTACGGCGTATGCTTTCCGACACCGAACAAAAATTTTGTGAAATGTTCCATTTTTCGGCTACCGAAAATCTTGCCTACAGTTTGGTTTTGATATACTTTCTTCTTCAACTGCTTGAACTCAAATAAACAATAATTTTAGTTACAATTAGATTCGCCTGAACAGCCAGAAACTCAAACACCAAAGCACAATACATGAAGGGAAGCCAACCAAACCATCTTCGTCTAGCAGTAAATTTCAAACAATACATTCAAAATAAGCAAAACTCAGATGCTATGTGCTGCTGCAAGCGACTGAATACTTAGTTGCTAAGGTTTCTGATAAATTATAATTCTTTGACTGCAAATGACTCCGAGAGGAAATCCTCTTATTCAATATTAATTATTTTTCTTTTAATTTTAAATTAGCTAGAAGACTTTTTTATGTTTTCGTCTCTAAGTAACTGAACATTGCGTTTCTGCTTTCATATTATTAGATATGATACATTGTAGTCGTGCATTTGATGCACTCATGTAACAACTTATGATTACTATAGTTACATACATGGATTGACAACTTATCGCAGCTAATTAGTTTTCATTATTATGTACAATACCTGACTAATTAGATTTTATTCTCATTATTTCAATACTAATTATAAAATGCAGCAAATCCTATTAGTTTTCACCGAATTCATTATCATAATATTTTGTGTTTTGATACCTATTATTGTAGTAATGAAGAATTTGCATACGTGCGGAGTGTAATATTTAGTTATTGATCTGAATTATACTTTAAATATCGATATTTCTGTGTAAATCTATTAGAACAACATTATTTTAACTAATTCTGTACTGTACGAACCTTTAATTATACCTTAGTGATGCTTTCCATAAGATTTTGTCACTTTAAAAGCTTAAAACAATAATTTAATTCTCTTCAGAAAATTCCACGTTTTTAAACTTCAAATTGGCGCTAAAAATTCTCGATGAAAAAATTTGAACTTTAATTTGAACTTCAATTTGAATTTTGAACTTCCGTTACTTTTAAAATCCTAAATTTCCGTTAATTTTCAATTGCCTTGAATTCTTATCATATTCACATAGTCACACATCTGTCAGCTGATATTATGATCTCAAGCTATTAAACACACCATTCATTTCAACCTTGATAAAAAAAATTGGCTTATTAAATTAACTACGACTCGAAAACTCAATCAATCGAGTCCTCTTTATCATCGTTCTCGTTTTTTTTTAATCGTTTAACTTATCAACTTATTGTAAACGTGCTGTGCATTGTAATCAAGATCACTACATTGACATACAACAATTTTTTATTGTAGATGATTTTTTTGCTTATTTTTATACAGTCATATGTGATACATTAGCTATTTGCTGTGTGAAAGTCTTAAGTTGTTGACGAAGTGACTCATTTTATGACCAAAATAAACAATTTCTTTATCTTTTGTCTGGAATATTGTTTAAATGTATTTGGTACAGCTATTAAAGTTATTTAAATGCCAGGCATTCAATAAGGCATTGAATAATCTCATTTATAATGCAAAGTAATAAAATTAAAAAAAAACTAATCGAATTTACCAAATAAAGTATTCAACATATTCTGGGTTCAATCGATCAATCTATCAAGTACCATCATTTTTTAGCAAACATAAATCAATCAATTTAAGACAGCACATGGAATGAGAGCATGAAGAATGAAAGAAAGGATTTTTATATGCTCTTGATTGCATAAAAATGAAACATTTAAGGTTGATATAGTTTTGTTGGGATTTAATTTTTATGGTATCTAGTGTGGGGTTTGTTGATTCTCATCGTAAAGGCATGGATTTGTAAGTTTAGGACTGATTTTGTCTTGAATTGTGTAAATTTAAAGGATTTTAATGAAAAACGGCTTTCAAAAATTTGAATATTTGAACTCAAAATATTTTAAGTTTTGTTCAAAATTTAAAAATGTTTTAGCCGTTATTTCTGAACTTTGCAACCTTAATGTCGAGTCTTAGCCGTTGTTTTTGAACTTTGCAGACTTAATCTAGATTTTAACCGTTATTTTTGAATTTTTCAACCTCAATGCA
Organism: Chironomus tepperi; assembly: GCF_022539635.2. Taxonomy (NCBI): domain Eukaryota; kingdom Metazoa; phylum Arthropoda; class Insecta; order Diptera; family Chironomidae; genus Chironomus; species Chironomus tepperi. Next base: position 287,261 of record NW_027226204.1, on the reverse strand, counting down.
GTATTTTAAAACCACACGACACAAAATTCATCTAAATCATCCCATCCATCCCCAACAACGTCCCAACTAATTCACCAAATACTTAAACAAAGTATTCTTCACAAATGATTGATGATTGCATTTTGTGTTAAAATGTTGGAAGATGCTCATTGAAATATTAACGAGAGTTATAACTTCCACAGTAATGCTCCATACATCACATCATATTTTATGTTTTTATGCTGAAAGTTTCCTGCAAAATGAATCATTTTTTCCTCTCAACAACAAAAAAAAATCAGAGTCCATCAAAAGCACAGACAGTAGTGGTATTAATTTATTGGACATGCGAAGAGTGTTAAAAAATTTATGTTTGGGAATTATGGAGTAAGTGAATGGGGTTTTGAGTTTTGGCGGTTTGGTCATTTGAGAGTTAATTCGAGTAATTTTATTAAATTGGGAATATAGGAAGAGGCTTACTGCACAGGGAAATCAGTGATTTCTGATTTCTGATTTCTGGCCAGGTGCGAGACAGGAGTATATTAAGAGAGGAGGGATGAGGGTGGGATTTTAAGCAAAATTTAGCCTCTTCCCTCAAATTTTTTGCGTTCCATAAAACCCCACGTAAAATATTTCGGGCGACGCACCATACGTTTTTCCAGAAATAGATTCTCAATTCAAAACACCCCTCCTTCCGCCTCGGGGCTATTGTTGCAATTACTTTTTGTATGGAACGAAGCACTAGGAGAGAGTTGACCAGTGCTAGAAGTCGACTAGAATCGATTCAAGTCGAGTTTACTATTCTACAAGTATATCGACAATTACCCCGGGGCGGGAGGAGGAGGTCTCGACTTCAAGCTTTGGATTTAAGTTTTTTAAGCCCGAAAAGTTGGAAACTTTCATTCAATTAGGAGCTCCTTCCGCTCTCTCATCCTTCCCATTGGATAAGCAACCTGCTACATAGTCTCTCTCCGTCCGGGGTAATTATCTCCCCTCCATGGGGTGACTTGTCGTTTTCAACCCCGGTATGTTCGGATTCAATTAGGAGGAACATTTTCCATCGATTCTTGCAATATTCCATTGCTTATCCAACAGTTACACAGTCTTCTCTCGCCCCGGGGTAATTATCTCCCCTCCTTGGGGTAACTTATTTTTTCAACCCGGTAAGTTGGAAAATTCGGATTTAATTAGATGGAACATTTCCCATCGACTCCACCCACCCCTTCCAACAGATTCTACCTGCAACAAAGTTTCTAATGAATCCATGATCATATCAATACACAATAAACCCAATGCGTTCCATATCCATTGTCACCATAAAACTCCCACAACAATATCTATTCCTGCTTGACGCCTATGGAAATAAAGTAAACGCACAACACCATGCGGAGGTTTTTTATATGTGGATGATGTAAAAATAATAATGGATTTTTACTGTCATCACAAAAATAATGACATGAGTGAAAATGGAGAGGATCTAAAAATGAAATGTTTAAGTTTGTCCCTTAAAGGCGGAAATAGTTTTATGTGCATAAAACTGGTATGGAAAGTCACGCGACATGCTTTATCTAGTAAGCAGAATTTTTGCTTTTTTTCGGGATTCTATAGTCTCTGTGTATGTGCTGCATATACAATGATTGATTACTACTGCTCTGGTCGGTTGAATGTCTCGTTGCGGATAGACATTCGGTTACCCCATTGCGCTGCTTGTTTCAGCTTTTAATTGGATTTTTGTTTCTTTATCTCGAACTATGTTCTGTATGTCCCTGCATGGCATACATTCATGCCAACAAAAAAGGAAGGACTATATATAAAGTTCGTAAAAAAAGAGATAAATGGGTGAGAAAGACAAACAGAATCGACATCAGGCTTGCACCTACATCATTTTTACTCTAAAAACTCAAATTTATGTTCCGTTTGGTCATCATGAAAAGCTCATGACTGTTTTTTTAAGATATTTAATTGCATTCATGCCTGTCTGTTTGCTTGCTTGTTTGTTTGCAGTTTTAAGCCTTTTGTCGAGCATCATTACTGTAAAAAATGTGCTTTTGCCATTGATATATTTATATATGTGCTGTGTACGTTTACAATGCATTGACATGCACTACAAAAGAATTGCAAAATTGTATGCAATATGGTAGCGACAATGACATAAAAGGAAGCATAATGGTTTTTCATTCAAAGCCACCATAATCACCAACATCATGAGTGCACATATTGAATTTTAAAACATTTTTTTTTTCTTTTTATTTAGTATGGGGAAAATTGTTGTTGTTAATGGGGTGAGTTCATGAGTTACGGGGGTGTTTACCATAGAGTTATCATCAATCCCTAGATTCTCGAAAGCAGAATATCAATACAGGCACCTGTCACAGGCAAAAACCGTACAATTTCTTGATAATTTGAATGGTTTGGATGTAAGGAAAAACATACACAATATTAAGAAATTGTACGGTTTTTGCGGTGTCAGGTGTGAAACCATGTACACCAAATGTTTTTCTTACAAAACCATACAAATTAGCATCTAATTGTATGGTTTTTGCCTGTGACAGAGGTCTGTTTTGCATCACTGCCCGAAAGTCTTCAATCTATTCAGAGTTTTGACATCAAGAAATTCCATCCACCCATACATGGACGCAACTCCCTTCCGGTTCCTCCCATTTTACGACAAAATTATTTCATTTCTAACCACGCCGCTTTCGTAATTGAGGAATTGGAAGATTTGTCTCGAATAACTCTATAGCAATTGTCTATCCATAGCACAACGTCAAACTTTGAACACGTCTCTGTCAAGTATTGTCGTCGATCTTGTCTTAGGAGTTGCTAAGTCGCCACATTAGTTATAATAAGCAAAGTTGTCCTGACGGCAACGCGACGGTTGATTGATCCATCTTTAGAGCGAATAGTGCAATTTTCCGCATGGTGTCTTTCGGGTTAATATCTTCATATTCAATCTATGTAGTCAAAATCAGAGCTCGAAGTCAATCCGAATTTCATATTGATTAGAGATTTCTAGGGTTTGCTAAAATTAGATGTGCATAGATGCAAAAAAACTGCAGGCCTGCAAATCTTTGCGAATTCTAGAGTTTTTCATACAAAATCCAAGTCGACTTCGACTTTTGCTCATATATACATGATTACTATCAGACTGGACATCATATCAGCACAATTCCCCTAGCTATGTATCCGAGCAATAGGAATGAAAATAGGAAACGAGAGTCATTAGTACATATTACATGTATACTAAACGTAAGGAACGATTGCAGGTTAAATGATAACAAATAAAACTGTTTGAAAACGATAATTTACACCAAAGCATTTATATCCTCAAAATGTATGTTGAAATATTCAACATGAATATAAACGATGAGATTAAAAAACATTTCTTCATGCTCTTGCCAATGCCTTTTAATTCTATTTTATACTTTTTTGTGAATAGAACAAAAAATATTAAAAAAGATTCCCTTTTGGCCCTTTGAACATGAAAAGTTTTTTACGATCGTTTTGTGATTTTTCCGAGGAAATTCAATTAAGTTTTATGTGTTACACATGCATGAAGTTGATTGTACCAAAAAAAGCAGCATGGGAAATTCAAAAGAAGCTTTACATAAATCATTACATTATGAAATAGAGAAATTTACACAATCGAATGATTTATTGGAAATTTGGTTTGCTGATATGAATGAAATATTGTTACTTTTTGGCAATAGGTAATGGAATTGAATGGGATTGAATTGTTTTATTAAATGAAATCTACATTTATTGTTGAATGTTGAATTTAATTAAGGTTAAATGATCAAAAAATAATATATTTGAATTTAGTTGCTATGGATTATGTAGCATGGTGACAATTTAGGTTTTTAATGACTTACTGTATAAGTAAATATACAATACAATGCTTTCTATTTTGTAAGAATTCGACATTGATTTCGAAGGATTCGAAATTGTACTCGAAAATTTAAAAAATATTTAACCGTTATTTTTTTAATAAAAATTATCAATTTTTTTCATGAAATTCCATGAAATTAAGACTCAAATGATCATTGTTTATTTGAAAGAAAACATGCATCAGAATTAATATAAATATGGCTTTTTTGTTTGTAACGGATTTTTGGAGTTTAAAAAGTAAACACGAAAATGCTTTCTAATTGACTTTGTTGGTGGTTCTGTCACATAGTTTGTATGATGAGCTAGTGTTCTTTCATCACTGTACTGTGCTAACAAGCTTCTTGAGCTCCTGGTCGCTGTTTTACTTGCGGATTTCATCCAAGGTCGATGTAACAATCGAAAAGGATATCAAGCATTTCTTAATTATCCAGATTTTCGGTATATTTAGTCAATATTGTGTATAAGCATTAAATTTGATATTTTCTACCTGAATACAGCTGTACATTAACTTATTTAGAGATTGTCAAACTTTCAGAAACTTTTTGCACAATTTTTGAGAAGTTTGTATACAAAGTTCAACCTTTTTGGTGTATAAAATGTCAAGTTTGTGTAATCAAGTCATCATTCATACAGATCAAGTGTTAAACAAACAACAAAACCTTAAAGTTTTATTAAAATTATCAAAAATCTAACTAAAAATTCAAAAAAACCATTCAATAATTTGAAAATATTCATCAAAAAATAACAATAATGGCATCAATTACTTCATCCGAAACAGTTCCAATCAGTGGAAACAATGCACCATCAGCAGTCAACGATCCATCACCAGCATTCATCAATCAATCTCAAGAATCACCAATCAACTACTCAGCAACCATCGCTGACCTAAAATCCCAACTAAACCAAGTAAGTACCGAACTAGCTCAGTCCATCCAAGATCGTGAAAATCTCTCAACGATCCTCGACCAACGCACCACCGAAATTGAAAGACTTCAACATGATTCCAACCAATTAAGTCAACAACTTCAGGAATCAACCAATGCCAAATGTGAAGCCATCCGTCAATTAGAAGCGATTCGGTATCGTGTAACAGAAGCTGAATTTAAAGAAAAGAGATTCATACATGAAAGGACATTGGCACAGAATCGAATTGAAATGTTGACGACTGACTTGAAGAAAAATATTCAGGAACTGCAACGATACCGAATGGAATCAACAGCAAGAGTTAAGAATTTGGAGGGAATATTGAATGAAAAGTCATCGGAACTTGAAATGTCGATAAGGAATGAAGCACAACTTAAGGAGTGTAATGAGATGCTGACAATTAAGGTTGAGGAATTATCGACAGAAATCGTAAGGATCAACGAAGATTATTCAAAGGAATCCATCGATGAATTGAATGCCCAAAGAGAAGAAACTGATGTTGTGTCTGACTTAAAAGAATCCCTAAAGGAAGCAACAGACGGGTTCGATATATTAGCTTCATTTCTGCAGCAAAACATTCAAATGATGAGCAGCCTTGAATCTTTGGAAGCAGTACTAGAAAATGCCAAAATGAATTTTGAAAATCCAGAGCAATTTTGTAAAGATTGTGAAAATTTCGAAAATATACTCGAAAATGATCAGCAACTATTTGAAGAATTTGTAGCACAAGCATATGCAGCAATTGGGAAACTAGAAAGTAAAAATCGACGTCTTCGAAATGAATTGACAGTTACAAACCAAAAGCATGAAGAAACAAGAAAAATATTGACTGAAAATTTGCTAATATTAGAAGAAGAATTTAAGGAACTAAAGAAGGAAATGGACGATGACTCCTGTGATGGATCGTCAGATAATTTGGATGTTACTCTGACTACTTTGACTGCAAGTGAGGATGTTGACCACGAAAATGAGTTTGAATTATCAGAAAATGAAGAACCACAATCAGCAGGACGGAAGCGACAACGTGAGGATTATGGAAGTCCAGATGAAATTCTAAGATTTATTGATGAAGTTATGGCTGAAAAAAGATTCAAATTTGATGATGAAGACATTGGAAGTGAAATTATGGGTGTTGAAGACTTCAGAAATGCAATTGCAATGCCACTTTTGGCTGAGAATCTAAATTCTCTTGAGGATATTTATGATATATTTACCTTTAATGCAGATACTAATATTGAAAACATTGACGATCATGTTGAAAATTATGAAGAAATTAGTCGAGTTGAGGAACATTTTGAGGAAATTTTTGAAAATAATTATAATTAATGAATATTAGATTATCGAACATTTCGAACTCAACTTATTTTAAAGTAAAAATTTACGTTACGAAGAATAGTAAAAGTAACGGTCAAAAAAAATTTGAATTTTCAAAAAAAAAAAAAAAAAAAAAAATGAAAAAATTAATGGTCGTTTTTGAGACAGGCACACTCTGAATAATTTAAAATGTTAATAAATATACTAGATTAAACTTAAAACTGTGAATTTTTGATTTTCTTATTTTCAGATACCCAACTTCCCCATTTCCTCATTTATGATAGTATCTTGGCATCCAGCATTCGGAGCATGATTAATCTGTAATATTTGTGTAGTAATTAAGGAACTTAAGATCGACTATCAGGTTGTGGTGTCTAAGCTGAATGAATTGTTGTAAGCTTCTAAAGACATATTGGTGTAGAACAGTAATGAAAGAATGAAAGAGTGTCGATGCGGACAGTAATTTGGAAATCTGTGAACTCTTTGAGTGAACAGAGTACGTGGTTGCGATTCCCAGGTAGTGAGCCGATTTTCAATCAATAATATAGAAGTGGTTGTAGACATGAGTAGGATTCGATTGCTCACAACATTACACAGGGTTGGAAATCTAAAATAGACTAGAAAAGGGGTGTTAAACTATGTACAAAAAAATATTATTCAAATCTTAAATGAACGTTACACCAAAACGGAAATGGATTAATCACTCAGTCATTAATTAGACTCCATTAACATCCATGACTAACTGCTACAGCAACCATCAACATGCCAATTTAGGAACTTTCATCTCCAACCTCTATAAAAATCACTCAAAATCTCTCTTAATCACTTAAATAATCCATTAATTTCTGAATTTCTTTTTCAAGTTCATCATAGCTCTACTGCCCGTTAATAAACCTCTCTACAGCAAGTAACAAAAATCTCCTCTGTTATTTGCATTTTTGAGTGAATAATTGGATCCAATTTCTGCTTTCAATAAATCCATTTTCATATAAAAAAGGAACTTATTTGATTAGTGAATATTTTCCGACTGCACATTTTTGCTTTTCGTCTCAATTTTGTTAGTGGAAGTGCTTGGGAAATGCAAATTCTGTTTCATAATTGAATCACAAATAGAAAAAAAAACTCAATCGTTCAAATGGAAATTTAAGGAACAACTTCTTTTGTATTTTTAATAAATCAATTAGAAGTTTGGTTCCTTTATACATCCAATACAATACATACATACATAAAGCAATGAGTGAAAGTAGGATAAAATAAATTCAATAATCTGAATATGGCATATTTTCTCTATGTTGATATATATATTTTATATCTGATGAGGAATGAGGATGTTATAGAGGAAGAGAGAGAAAAAAAAAATTAAATTTCAATCATATGCAACTTCGAACAAGGGAAAATTTGTTTCTTTTTTTTGCACTCGATGTTGCTGATATATGTGTGAATTTATATTGAATTTTCAATATGTTGTCTGAATGGGTTGGTGGATTTAACAATGCAGTTTGACTTGAATTGACTTGGATGCTGTGTTCTTTAAATAGTGCCAGTGTTTGGAGATTTGTTAGTGGAAATTGTCTGATTATCGTTATCATACTGAAAATAACCAAATTTCCTAATTGGTACTAGAACAAAATAGTGTGATTGCTGGGGAGAGACACAAGATTACTATACTATCCTTGCTTGAAATACACAAGGAAAAAACGTCTTGGTGCTTCAAGAGCAATATAGCGTAGGACGGAAATGATAGATTGCCAGTAAGATGTCAAAACTGAGAATTTGTACAAGCTTTGCGATTCACCCAACAATAGAATCAGATGGAAAGCATTTTGTGGCAACCTAGATTCTAAGACGGAGCATGATTTCAGTAAGTAAGTAAGTAAGCAAGTAAGTAAGTAAGTAAGTAGAACCAAATTACAATCGACAATTGATTGCAATTTGAATCATCACCAAAGTGACAAGAAATCTCAAACTTCTGAAAATGAAAAAGCTTTGCCTTGGAGCTTTTAAGACGCTGTCAAAGCTCTTTTACTAGACCAAATTGAAGCCGCCTGTCTTTGAGAACCATATGAATGGCACACAGAAGCGGCTTCCATTCGGTGTTAGTAAAGAAGCTTTACTGTTGATTGGGGTAGGGTATCGCGGAGCATAGTTAAAATCATTGATGTAACTATAATCCAACTATAATCAATAAAAATCTAAACTAAGATTAAAACTTGCTTGCTGACTGGTGTAATACAATAAAAATACTGCATCTGAATGCACTCTAGCTATTTGTTCATTCAAATTGGAGAATAATTGTGGGTATGTGCTATCAATTTCTAATCAAGCTTAAATGAGTTCAACTAAAACAATTTTTTCATGACCTTTAACAGCCATAAGCTGCACTTTCAGACAATATGGATTAAAAACACGATAAATTGCACTTATGAGTCTTAATCACATGATTAATATTCTTATAATTTAGCTTTCAAGTGACATATTAGTCTGCTAAACGATCGAGTCATATTCATCTCACAAATGCGCTTTATCCACTCCATCAATCCACCAAGACTTCCTCAACTAATTTAATGTGTTTTATCAACAAACAACAAAACTAAAGAGAACAAGCTGAACTGAAAAACTTGAACAAGTAAAATTTTATTTTCATTTCAAATAGGTTTTGATTAAATTTCATTTGTGTTCATTTATTTTCATCCTGTACACTAAAGATATACATAGATTTGTTCATGTTCATCAACATTGGTGATTTAAAAAAAAAAAGTTTCAACTTTAGTTTCACCTTGCACCTTGCATTTGCTGGCTACCTTGACAAAACTCTATCCGGATAAATAGAATATTGTGTTTATTTTGACTCAATTATTTGAGTCTATTGAATGCAAAAAGTTCAACAGAACAGCAACAAAAAAAAAAAAATGAAAGCTTGTTTGTCGATGAATGGGATGAATTTAGTAGAGGGATTGTATATGCAGCATTGATACAGGGGTGTAGTCATAAAGCCAAGAAAGGACTACGCTCGACCATATAGCGAATGAAGAACTACGCTCGACCAAATGGTCATTGAAGAACTATGCTCGGTCATATAGCCGGAGAAGGACTACGCTCGGCCATATAGAAAGGAGAGGACTACGCTCGACTATATAGCCAAGAGAGGACTACGCTCGGCTGTATAGCCTGGGAATGACTACGCTCGGTTATATAGCCAAGAAAAGACTACGCTCGGTTATATAGTCTGGGAAGGATTTCGCTCGGTCATATAACCATGAGAGAACTACGCTCGGTCATATAATCAGGGAAGGACTACGCTCGGTGATATAGCCAGAAAAGGACTACGCTCGGTCATATATCCATGGGAGGACTACGCTCGATCATATAGTCAGGGAAGGACTACGCTCAGTATTTTAGTCAAGAGAGTACTACGCTCGGCCATATAGCTTGGGAAGTACTTCGCTCGATCAAATAGTCAGAGGACTACGCTCAGAGATATATCCAGAGAATGACTACTCTCGGTCATATATCCGAGGAAGGACTTCGCTCGGTTATACAGTCTGGGGAGGATTACGTTCGACAATAGAGCCAGAGGCGGACTACGCTCGACCATATATCCAAACCTCCCCCTTAATACGCCCCTGGCATGGATATAGGAAAATATGTGCATTTTGAGATCATAATAATCGGATATGTATTGCACGGCTTTTCACATGAATTTTTTTCAGTGTATATAATGCTTTAGGATCTACGACTATTATAGCTGAATAGAGTTTCCAAAAAAAAAAAAATAACTATTTTCAATGAACAGCAGGATATTCGTGCTTTGCTGTTATTATTATTTTCTATGTAAATTGTAACCATTTTCTTTATGCTGCATATGTATCCATTGTTGCCATATCCAAACGTCGTTGACAAATTTCTGCTGTATGCTTAAATGTCATCATGGGGAAAGCTGAAAGTTAATTGTTATTCTGGAATTTTTGTTTGGATATAAATTTAATAAAGTTCGAATGTTTTCATCGCTGACCTTTAAATATCTGCATATATGCAGCATAAAATAAATATTTCGAGCATTTAAAAATTAATTTTTTTTTTGATTTATGCCAAAAGCATTTGTAGTTCCTGTTATCAAATTATTTTCTTCTCTTGTCGGATATTTTATCTTGACTGCACTATATATTGCACTCAGTTGCACTCATGCATGGTGGATGGGAATTTTTTCGATTCGATTTTTTGTGTGGATGAGTGGATTTTTGTGCAAAAAATATTTGGAGTAAATTCATTTTTTTTATTGAAATTCCTTTTTATTTTCTAACCTTTGGATGGATGGAGCAAGTTGGAAATTATTGTAAAGCTGTTCAATGTGTTTGTTGTGAATGGATAAAAATACGTTACAACTAGTCGCCAACTAAACATTAACTTTACATCAAGTTTTGTAACGTATTTTTGTCCATTCGGGTGTGTTACATTGATACATATTGTTGGATTGGTGACCAAGAGTCCAATGGACCGAAGAGCATAGATAATAATCAATGATAATGATAATTGTATAGAGACAGAAGGTTTAAGTAAGCTTTGTGCCACACTCTCTAGCAACCTCCGGTAGCTCAGTAGATAAGAGGACTTGACATGTAATTAAGATGGCGTGGGTTCGAGTCCTACTCTGACTATATTGTGGGAAACTCTAGAACTTTAGTTGTAGTAAGTTTGCGAGCAGAACAAGTCCAAGAACTCATGGAGAGAAGCTATCGATAGAGAGAACATGTCATTTGGTGTCGCTAATTTGCTAACGGAGGTCAGTGATAGAGGCAACTTCAGGAGATGTCTAAAGAGGAAATTGATCTTAAGTAGTGAAGTAAGTCATGTAGGGTTTTTCTACTCTGTTTGACTCAAAGCTCTACATAGCAGCCATTTGAAAAATTCGCAGAGTCTGGAGTCCAATAGGCTTCCGTATGAATTTCATACGACTACCCTTTAAAATTTTGTATCGTTTGAGATAAACTCAAGTTGGACGGGCTGAGATTAGTCGTTTGATTGTCAGCGTGATATTTTGAAACAAGGTAAAGAGTCGGTTAATCGTAGTTTGCTCCATTTAGATCAATGTAATGGGTCGTGCTATCTTGGTATCAAAAGTTACTTTGAAATTTTGAATTTGGACTTAGAAGCGATTTGGATCGATTTCGATTCCAATAGATAGCCCGTTTATTACTATCCTATTGATATCTCCTTTACTACTTCCTGAGAAATTCTTGACTATCCTTTGACTGCCCCTTGACAATTTCGAAATCCAGATTTGAATATCTACATCAAAACTGATTCAAAATATCGCGTGAATGCTGTCGTATTCGCATTTGTGTAAGCATTAATTTTCGCTAATTTCAACTAACATCTGCGAAACAATATGCAGCTGCAAACATATGTCACGCGAAACATTCAAAGTGTGCCGAAAAAGAATCTAAAAAAAATGTGCAAAAAGTTAATCCAAATGTCAACATTTATCCAAAATAAGACTAATGTAGCACACTTTAAATACATAATACGGTAAAGTATGTAGCATACCGTAAAAGTTTGGTAAACACAACAGCTTCAATAAAGTTTATTTTATTTTAAATTGATTCAATTGAAAACAAATCAACAACAAATTTGATAACACCATAAGTGTTGGATCATATTGAAGCTGTTCTAGCACACTTTTGGTGGAAATGTGTGCTAACATCAATTAATATTGACAAGCACATCAAATGAATTCATTTATGATGCATCGATCAATTAAATGAATTTAAATTGGAAATTTTTGAAATTATTAAAAAATTTTGCATTTAGTTCAATTCACATGGAATTTATATTGCTGATGTACAGGTGTGTTGTCAGGTATTGGGAATGGCAGGGGGTGATTGATATAGATCAATCTTTTGTTTTTCACGGCACACCTTGGTGGAATGCCTTGACTGATACCGAACACTGTAAATGGTTCAAGGCAGAGTTTCAGGTATTTCCATACAATTTTGAGAACACACTAGGGTGTCGCAGCACACAGGTTGCCTGCCACTTATATAGATTAAGTGAACTAAAAGGCAGTAGTGATCAACCTTTCTTGCAATGATACATTTCAACGCCATAAGGTATTTCCCGGCACAACATGAAAAACAAACAGTTTTATGCTGCAGCACACAGGTTGCTTACAACTGGCTCGAGATATTCAAAAGATTGAGTTATTGATTAGAAATTGATGGATTTACCTTAGTATAACTTCTGTCAAATTGTTCTTGAGTAAATCAGGCTGCAATTAATTAACCATAATAGCACAATGCGGCAAATGTCATTGATTGTTGTACGAATGAGCCAAAATCAGCCGTTAGGTAGCCATTTGGACATTATCACATATTGCGGTCACATTGCCTATCAGGCTCTTTTGTGTTGCTCAGACGTATGTTTAGACATTTGTGTAACTTGCCATGAAATGTCTGGTTTGCAAATGCACATTGTAGTCACTAAGCTACAGTCACATTTTGTCTTAATCGCTTGTAACTGCAAGACATTAAGGTTCCTGAATAGTAGCTTAACATGATGCCTGATTATATCTCTTTTTGTTCAATTGCTTATTGAAATTTGCGGAAGGCATTGAGCTGTTCAAAAATAAACCAGTGAGGAACAACTTGGGTGGCGCGGCCCAACAAATGTGCCGCGAAAAATAAAATTTGCTCATCACTGAGTTAAATGAAAGAATGACTAATTGGACCCTGTTTCTATCAAAATTGATTCATAATGACTCCTAGTATTCCTCAAATAATCAGAATTAATAGAAACTCGATTATATTGCCATTAGTCCACAAAATCCTCCCCTCCATTCATTTCTCCGAAAATTGAAAATTCAGTTGCTACACAACTGCTGTGCTATCTATTAGCTTTGACTGCCAATGAATTTTCTATGAAAAACTAATCAATTAGATAAAATATTCAGATTCTATTCATCACTCGATGTTGACATTCCTCATGCATAAAATTTTTGTTCAGAATCGATAAATTTTTGGGTATCAGGTGCCGAAAAAGTTTTGTGTTCCAACTATATTGAATTTATTATGCAGAGTGCGGATGTCTCAAAAACGACCGTTATTTTTTTTTAAGAAATAAATTTTTTGAAGTCAAAATTCAAAATTTTTTTGACCGTTATTTTTGCAATTTTAAAAATTCAAATTTTTTTGCCATTACTTTTGTCAAAAAATTTTTTGAAGTTAATTCAAATTTTTTTCGACCGTTATTTTTACAATCAAAATTTTTTGCAGTTGAAATTCAAATTTTTTTTTACCGTTGCTTTTTTTAAAAAATTTTTTGCTGGTAAAATTCAAATTTTTTCGACTGTTACTTTGTTCAAAAAAATTTTCCTGATAAAATTCAAATTTTTTTTGACCGTTACTTTTACTTTTTTTTCGTAATATTTTAAAATAATTTGAGTTCGAAATATTTTTATTTTAAATTTTTCGAAATGTTCGAATTTTTCGAAAATCTAATGTTCGAATTCGATTATGATCCGAAAAATCGAAGGGAAAGTGGAACTGGAAGTAAAAAAAACTAAAATTTTATTGAATAAATCATCATTATTATTGTCATTATTACAATAATGTCAAATCTATTTGAAAGTATGTATGTCCATAACCCAATAGAATCTCTTTATATGATTATTATTGCATGTTATGAATGTGATTTAAAATCTAAATGGTTTGCAGACGCGATAAATTTATCATTTCTATTGTCATTTATACGTATGTACATACATACATCTTGTAGATGTAGACACAAAAAAAAAAGAACAAACATGTGTTTTCATGGCACTTAACCGACACCGAAAAATTTTATATATAAATTATTATTATCAAAATGTGATAAATTGTCTCTTTCTTTAGTTCCATGTTCAATCCTTGTAGTTCCAATCTTCTCGGACTGACTTGCGAACACACCGGACTGAGAGTTGCTGTATCACAGACAAATTAAATTACGATTTCGTGACAAGAAACCTACTGGCAAGTAGAAATGAAGATATTTTTATATAATCACTGATCCATCCTGTGATATTAATGCTGCCACTGGAGACAACTCGAGTGTCCTAAAGACAAGATGAAAAATTACTTTTAATGCTAATTTCCGTTTCAATTTACGGCCAAATGATAAATTATTACCTCTGGCATGCTGTCGCATAAAAGTTCAGTACGAAAATGCTTAAATAGAAGATGAAAAATATGTGATACAGACTGCTCCTCGCACGCGTCTATTCCAGTCATAATACAATTTTCAATATCATCAATTACACTGTTGAGATTTGTAATTTTTTTAGGAAGTGTTTATGTGACTTAGCATGAAGACCAGTGGTGGACAACCTGTGTGGCGTGGCACACCTTGGTAGTAAGCCTCGATCGAAACCAGAGTTGCAAAACAGGCACGTGTGACAGGCAAAAACCGTACAAATTCTTACAAAACCGTACAAATTCTTACAAAACCATACAAATTATCGAGAATTTGTGCGGTTTTTGCCTGTCACAGTTGCTTGTTCTGCAACTCGATTCGTGACTGTTTACGACCAGAGTTGCAAAGCAGGCACTTGTGACAGACAAAAACCATACAAATTATTGATAATTTGAAGAGTTTTACTTACAAAACCATACAAATTATCAAGAATTTGTACGGTTTTAGCCTGTTCTGCAACTCTGATCAAAACCGCACCCAACATACGGTTCATGGCATTTCCAAAAAACCACAAATCTACCACAACACACAGGTTGCCCACCACTGACACAAAAGCCTTACGTGCATTCTTTTCCCTCCATGAGATTGAACAACATCTCCTGCTTTTCATGTACATTGTCTGGCATGGCTGAGAGATAGCAATACCCAATGGTGATTACATTGTCTATCATACATTCTTGACCTTTTTGTGAGAAGAAGTCTGTAATGATTTTGAACATTGAATTTTGAAATATTGTTATGGGAGGTGTAGAAGGAGGTTATTTTGGGAATTTATATTGGGATGTACGGAGGTATGGTAATGGTAGTAATTTTATAGCTTAATTAATTTTTATGTTACTTGAATTGATCATTTATAAAGAGAGATATTGAGTCATGAAAGGTATGCCATTGGGATATTTGGGTAAGTACTGTATTTAGCAGGGATGCCTTATGAGGGATAAGCTGTGATTTTAGTTATATCCTTGTCTGGTTTGATAGACTCACAAAATCACAGGGATTCCCCCATAACCGGCGTTGACTACACTGCCCGAACGACACAAATGAAGAAGACTCCTCAATTTGACTTTTAAGGCTCTAAGCAGCCATATGGACTTCAAATGATATCATTTCAGGCTTTACAAGTTTCATGTGCCTTTATATCGGTAAAATTGGTAATTCGTTTAGAGTTTGACTAAGAGCTTCAATTCTGCATTTGATGCAAATGTCTGAATTTTTGAGCTATACCTTATAATTCGTCCAAGGCTTAACGCCTGCATTTTTATTTCACAGGCCTGTAATTTTGGACTAACCCTGGGACGAACCCTATTTTTTAGTATGACCTAGACATCGAAGTTGACTCGGATTTTGTATGGAAAAGTAGACCTAATTTAACTGGACTTCATTATATAATTCGAGTCAATATCGAGCTCTGGTACGTTCCAAAGATCTAAATATCCTTAAATTCTGCAATTTCCCAAACCAGACTGTTGAAAACTTAGTTTCAAGGAAATTCGATATGAATTCCGTTCCGATTGTTATTGTGGAGTTGGAATTGAATCTTGAGTATAGAGGAATGCATAGGAAAATCTGTGTATATGAGACTAAAGCCTTTGTGGCCTGAGTGGTTAGACAGCAAATCAAAAATCTGTAACTCTCTTATTTCTTACGATGTAAGTTCAATTCCCAACACAGACCGATCTCAGTTACAAAGTTGTTTTGTTTACATTACTTGAACTTTATGCTTCTTTTCAATGAGTATAGCCACACGAGACAGTTTACAAATAACAAATATATACATAGTTTCCAATCAGTTCTGTCTAGATTCCCACACTTGATATTAAAATGCAAACAATATCTTATCAAAACAGTTTCCCAGTCAATGAATTTCATCAAAATATTTACTTAACATCCACAATATACAATCACTGATTGATGCATGTGTCTAGCCAACATTGACAGGTCATGCAACAATATCGACCAAACCAGAATGACATGTTAGAATTGATGCTAGAACCAATAACCTAAAAAAGAGCTATAAATTGCTTCATACTTTTCATTTCATCTTGATCAATTCGACAAATGACATCAGAAAGACGACTTGCGATGTCTTCAATTTTATTGAATGCCTCAATTTCTGTTCCATTTAAGCATTGACTCAAAAGACTCTTCAATTTGTCATTGCATTCATTTCTTACACGAGTCGCATTTTTATTTTTGCACTGACTAGAAAGAGAAGAAAAAAAATGATAAATAAAGAGCTGTTAAGCTAGAGAAAGATTCAATAAAAAACTACAAAAGACACGTTCTTATCGAGTGACTTCAGCGCATTTTTGTCCCAGCGATCAGTAATTGATTAATAGGTCACTTCCAGACCTAAAACACAAGATCAAGTAAGATCCAGGTCAGTTTCAGTTCTAAAAACACAAGATCCAGTAAGATCCAGTTCACTTCCAGATCTACAAAACGAAATCCAGTAAGATCCAGGTCATTTCAGACCCAAAAAACGAGATCCAGTAAGATATAAGTCACTTCCAGATTTAAAACACAAGATCCAGTAAGATCCAGGTCACTTCCAGACCAAAAACACAAAATTCATATAAAACTTCCACAAATTCAAACCTCATAACGGTAAAAAAAAATTCAAACATTGTTCAGTAAACACTGTAAAAACATCGACAAACATTGAAAAACAATGAAAAAACGTGTTGTTGTTTTTGTTGTTGTTGTATATGAAAATGAAAAATTGTTAATTATAGTATTTATGTGTTGATTTGAAACTTCTAAATGACCGCCAATAACTTTATGAACTGATCTTTTAAAACCATTCCGGGCTCTCTACGATGTCTAGTTTTCGAGATCTCGCGTTCCAGCCGACCGACCGACCGACCGAACAAAGTGTCTTATTAAGCTACCTATTTGAAAAAAAATTCAAAAATGCGCTAAAAACTAGCATAGACACTCGTGACACTGATCGCATTTTTCCCACAGAGAATCACAACATTAAAAGACGGACAAACAGACGGACAGACAGACGGACAGACAGACGGACAGACAGACGGACAGACAGACGGACAGACAGACAGACGGACAGATGGACAGACAGACAGACAGACAGACGGACAGACAGACGGACAGACAGACGGACAGACTGACGGACAGACTGACGGACAGACGGATGGACAGACAGACGGACAGACAGACGGACAGACAGACGGACAGACAGACGGACAGACAGACGGACAGACAGACAGACGGACAGACAGACGGACAGACAGACGGACAGACAGACGGACAGACAGACGGACAGACAGACGGACAGACAGACGGACAGACAGACGGACAGACAGACGGACAGACAGACGGACAGACAGACGGACAGACAGACAGACGGACAGACAGACAGACAAAGTGCAGATAATAGCGTATTTTCCTCTAAGTAAAATGCGCTAAAAATGCAAGCAAATGATGTCACGAATGTCAAGAATTTAAATGCGATTTTAATTCCAATGGGGAGATTAGAATAAATTTTTATTTTTTAATTATAATATCATTAGAATTAATTTTTTTGTTAAAGCACGTTTGTGTGCACAGTCGTGGATGCGTACGTAATTTTTAATGCATTTTTGAAAAAGTGATGCTTGTAACTTCACTTTGGCTGGGTGGCTGGCTGGGTGAAGCGTGAAATCTCAGCAACCAGACATCGTAGAGTCATCTGGTTTGAAGCATTAGCTCCGTATTATCGAGTACTGGCTTATCGATTGGTCTGGTAGCTTAAAACCATGGTTAAATGCTTTAATTAATGATTTTTTAGTTTTCCATATATACCACGTGTTTTGGCCCCTTGAAATTTTGAATTTTTTGTGACCGTTAATTTTCAAAAATAAATTGACCGTTATTTTACATACAATTTTCAGCTCATTTCCAAATGCATGTCTATTTGAATATTATTGCGTTAATCAAATTCTGATCACTAGTCAAAAATGCGCTTAAGTCCCTCGATCAAAAACACGAGGCCTTTTTAACAATTTTTTATTGTTTCACTCACGTTGTATAAAGCTCATAAAATTCTTTCGGATCCGATGTGAGTAGATCCCTAAATGTCAGATTTAGAGGCGTTTCATTTAAAAATTCCACACGACACTCAGCAATCGTTTGTTGAAGCTTATCAAAAACTTCATTGTCGCCTGTACGATTTACGCACATGTCCTCAAGAAAGTCTAACTGGGATGAGATGAGGGAAGTGACGTCAAATGAAACTTGCTCATCCTCATCCTCATCCTCAAAGCAATGTTGTGATTTTATGTAAATTAAAAATATTATTGCAAACTTTATAAAGCACTTCATATTTGTGATAATGTTGAAGATTAACTGTCGTGAGCTTATTGAGTCGGGACTGTAAAAAAAAGTCAGCTATGAGAGAATTATCGCAATTTTTCATTATTAAGTTACTAAGGTGAATTAAATTGTGATGAGGTGAAGGTGGAAGTAAAATGTTCTCAGTCGGTGTTGTGCTTTTAAATGCTATAGACTATTATAGTGCATGACTATCAGGGGTGCATTCAGGCGTGGGTTCGGAATTTCAAACCCTTGGATCAGAGTGTGGCTGTCTCAAAAGCGACCGTTAATGTTTTTCAAAAAAAAATTTCAATTTTTTTTTGACCGTTACTTTTATTTTTTTTTCGTAACGAAAATTTTTATTTTAAAATAAGTTGAGTTCGAAATGTTCGAATTTTTCGACAATCTAATGTCGAAAAACTCGAATTTGAGACAGCCACACTCTGCCTTGGATTTTCGTGAAAAATTCTCAAAAATCCCTTAACCTCACTTTTTATCCATACAATATTCAACCCCACACCCCTTCTGGCTCCTTCTGACTACACCCCTGACGACCACTGACAGACAAACATCAACATTTCTGATGAGATTTGCTTTTATGGAATTATTATTAAATAAATCTGTTGCAGCATCATTTAAACGAGAGTTTGAGGCTTGATAATTTTAAAATATGCTTATTTAATATGCATATGTGGTTAGGTGTACATGTGAGAGAGTGAGTAAGGAGAGGTATCTATTGTCTAATGAAAATAATTAATGATGTTCTGATAAAAGGAACATTGATGTGGATATGTATCTTGCTTTAAATTAAATGAAAATAGAAGAAAATGACACATATTTTGGTTAAATTTATGGAATTGAAATGGAAGTGTTAAAAGTTTGGTGTTGGAACTGGAGTATAGTTAGGGGAGGGATGGCTGTATGTGTTGTCTGTCTCTAGAAATTGGAGTTGGGACATAACCAGAAGAGTGGCATCTGTAGGTGTATTCAGAATTTAATGAAGAAATCCGAGCCCGTGCGGAACACGCTATACGATTAGTAGGCGCTGTGTCTAGTTATGAGCTTGATGAGTCGTTTGTGTTGGGTCGTCGTTGGACTAATATAGTCTTATTTGCCTTATGTAGCTTTCTTTGTACAAATTGATTTCGGAAATGGTCGGTTGTAAACCTTATCATCCCTAGTTTGATTGTAGGGCTGGTCAAGGGTCAGACACTCCAATGTACAGTCTTGACTAACTGTCATACAAGTAAAGTATGTACTAAAACAACATATTCAACAACTACGGAAAAGACAGTACTGTACATTGGAGTGTTTACCCTTTGGGGCTCGCACCCTTTAGATGGATAATTTAGATAGTCAGGAGACAGTCAGGGGATGATATCACGAGAAGGTATACGCTTAACATTTGACCAGCTTTGGAGTCAGACATCGGCTTCCCCAATCCCCCAAAATCATTGCAAGTTCAAAACAATTTTCATGCTTATTATTTGACTTAAGGTCGACTAATTGGAGCTTGTTTCACTTGAAAATGGAGATTCAACTTTGAGCAGTTATGCAAGTCTATAAGTGCATCGATTACCATAGTTCACAAAACACATGCCTATAACAATTCCATTCAGATCACTTTAATAAATTTCAACAATTTCAAAACATTTTCACACAAAAATAGAATCTATTTAAAAAGTCAGCAGGTTGAAAACAAGCCTTACAAAACATAATATTAGCCATGGAGATAGCAATGATATTCAGACATCAACACACAATAGGATAAAAGTCTTTTTGAATAAAGAAGCATAAAAAAAAACTAGAAGCACTCATGTCCACATGCGATTATATTCAGGCTTCAATAATTTTAGACAATAAATGGAATATATAGGAAGAATAGACATAAATAGAGAAAAACCACTTGTTCATCAATTATTCTCTACATAGCATCATAATACCCAAAAACACCCGGAAGACTCATCAAACTAGAAATTGTATGCAAAAATTCTAATTATAGACATTAACATCCTTACTACTTAGACTTAATCACCTTATGCCTTAATTGCATTCTCTCCTCCTCACTTCTACATTGCTTTAAATGCTTTATTGCCATTTCTATCATCTCATATGCATAAAGCAGTGGTGGGCAACCTTTTATTTTTCGCGGCACACAAGTATGTCATGGCATTCAAGTATGTCACGGAACACAACTTTGTCACGACACACAAGTGTGTCACGGTACACAAGTATGTCACGGCACACAAGTTTGTCACGGCACACAATAATGTCACAGCACACAAATGTGTCACGGCACACAAGTATGTCACGGCACACAAGTTTGTCACGGCACACAAGTTTGTCACGGCACACAAGTGTGTCACGGCACACAAGTGTGTCACGGCACACAAGTATGTCACGGCACACAAGTGTGTCACAGCACACAATTGTGTCACAACACACAAGTGTGTCACGGCACACAAGTTTGTCACGGCACACAAGTGTGTCACGACACACAAGTTTGTCATGTCACACAAGTTTGTAACGGCATACAAGTTTTTCACGGCACACAAGTTTATCACGGCACACAACTTTGTCATGACACGCAAGTTTGTCACGACTCACAAGTATGTCACGACACACAGGTTGTCCACCACTGGCATAAAGGATGAATTAATTTTTACTGTGCATCCTTATATAGAGCATGAAATTACCTACCTTTTATTACAATTGCATCTAATTACTCATCTTAGCGTTTTCTGTTACATACTCTTAAAATAGACAGTATAATTTGGTGGCTGGTTTGAAAACGAGTACGAGACAAAATTAGTACAATTATTAAAGATATGTAGGAACATCATTAAATTACATTTTGTTCCCCGCTATGCTGTACCGTGATAATGTTTCGGGAGTGAAAAACCGCTTTTTCATATTCACACATTTCCGCAAGGTTTTCCCGTTTATGTCGAGAAATAAAAAATTATTATAAATACTGTGCCTGCACTTCTGCTTGTACACCCAACAATATCGTGTAGCTGTACTTATGTACATTTATGCAAATGATATAAATGAATATAAAAAAATGGAAAATTTATAATTTTTTTTATTTCTACTGCTGCTGCTGCTGCTCTCTCATATCGCACATTGCATCGAGTCTGTCGCGCTTAGTAACGGAAGAAAAGTTTTTTAATGTGTGCAGTCAGAAGGCATATGCGTTATTGTAGTCATTTTGGGATGGCTGAATTAAAGGAATAAGTTTTGGTTAGTTTGTAAATTTTCTAGGTAAATGTCTCATATCAGGTAAAGAGCATGCTTTGATGACACAGAAATTTCACTACGGTACCTAAAAGTGATCCTGTTTATCCTTTGCCTGTTAGGGGACTCGATTTGGATAACATAATTTTGGATTTCGTCCTTTTTCAAATCAAATAAACTGAAAATGATTCTTAAAGCTTTCTTTTGGAGGCTACAGTCAGTAATGGTCCTTCAAAAGTGTGTGAATGACACATGAAGCCTTATGATGTACTTAACCAAACCCGACCATATACCAACTCCTCCTTATCGCGGTGAGAGACCATTATGGGCTGCGTTGGCTTAGCAAGCCGCCAGCTTTAATCCCAAAGCTAAAACACTCAAAAAGAAACATACCAGAATAAAGTAAGTAAGCAAAACAGTAATATCATCAAAGGACTTGTTTGAATCATACTATAAACTGTAGATCTAGATTCAAACAAGAGTTCTAGCGAATTTCCATTTGATAAACTATCATCAGCTTTAGAATGCTAATTAAAGAAATGCATTAAATTCTAAATATCACAACATTACAGTCCTTTGACAACGAAGCAAAAATTACAATTTGCACTTTTCCATCCGGTTTTTTTAAATTTATAATAAGCTTTTAGATAGAACCAAATACGTAAGCGTCAAAAGGATAAAGAGGCAATCAAAAGGAATGCAATCAAATTAAAATTTTTGATTCCTGCATCGTTTTTAAATACTGTTAATTAATTACTAAACCAGGTCAGTGTTTTGAGAAAAACATGGAAACTGGATGGAATCTTGGGATCAGTTTCTCAGTCCCTTAGTCATACTATTGCATAGGATGCAGCTAACATCACCGCAGACCTGAAATTTCTGCATTTTAGATCTTCAGACTTGCAGTTTTTGACTGTAACTAATTATTCGTTCAAGGCTGTAGATATGCTTTCTTGTTATAGGGATTTGGATCTCCCGGGATATCCATAGCTGTAGGACTCATTTTCTACAATCGCAGTTTTGAACAAATCTGAAGTAAAATTGAATAAATCCAGCCATTTCATGCAGTTAAGAGCAATTTACAGCCTTTTTTATCAGAATTCCTTCAAAATTGCTGCGAGGATTGACCCTCCAAATTTCCGTTTCCATGACCACGCCGTTTCCTTAAAAAATCAATAAAAATGCGCCCCATGCCACCTACCTCTTTCAACTTCTAATAATTTCCTCCATTCTCTCACTTGATTTTACTTGTTTAATGTCGTTTTTCAATGCACAATTAATTATTAGAGTTGTGCTACTGTTGTCGATGTCGTAGCATCATCATCGTGTGAAGCAAGACTCCTCTATAATATAGGAATATTGAAAATATAGCAAATCATGAAAATAGAGTCGATAAATTGTTAATTGATTGCATCTATCTATCCCCGCATTTTATATACATATAAAAAAAATTATTTGTGATTGATTCAAGTAATTGAAAAAGCGAATCCAACACACATTTGTAGTCTATCACGTCATCTATTCTAGTTTTAATGAGGATAAATAGAGGAATCTATGTATATTTGTGTAGGAAATGAGCTTTATTCTGAGCGACTAAACAGAAAAATATTTAATTAAGAGTTCGAATATATATCAGAGTGTGGCCGTCTCAAATTCGAATTTTCCGACATTAGATTGTCGAAAAATTCGAACTCAACTTATTTTAAAATCAAAATTTCCGTTACAAGTAACGGTCAAAAAAAATTTGAAAAAATTTAACGGTCGTTTTTGAGAAAGCCACACTCTGGAATATATATTCTAACTCGAACTCAACTCCTCTCTGTGCCTTATAATTAGCTAAAGAGTGATGATGCAATTTTGTTGATTGAATTAAAATTTCTTCACATTTGCATAAATTGTACATATTTATGTGTTTGGATGTCATGCATATTCATGATAGTGCTGTCTTTTATTTTTTGTGTGTGTTTATACACACAACAGTCGTCACTGATGCTTATGTTTAGAATTGAAATGACAAAAAAAAGGAATCTCAGCATGCACATATGCTTCAGAATAACTGATTATATGACATCGTTTGAAAATTATGTTTTGTTATAAAATCTTTTATCATGCTTATGCTGTGAAATATATTTTTGACAGTCAATTGATGCTATAATTATTCTCTCTGTAAGCTTCATTGAATTCTCTCTTTGCTATAAAATGTTTTCTCTTGATTAGTCCGTGTATTGTGGGAGATTGTGGAACTTTTGTGAGAAAATGATGAAAAATTGAAATTATGAATGAAAAGGTTTGAGAATCTACATGAATTTTCATCGACAAGCAGCATTCATAGCTTACAACCCTAAAACCATCATATCCACAGCATCTAATCAACTTCCCCATACATTTCCACCTCAAAACATTCCAAAACAATCGCAATGTCGGATTTCATAGACATTTTTTCCTTCTCTCAATTTTCTATTTTCTCTCACGCATATTACCGTTGCTTTATTCACACCATCACAGTAACAATGCCTTTCTCAATTATAAATTGTTCTATGTACCTGAGACTATTTCTATTGTTCAATATTAAATTGCAAAAAAATATAATTAAGAAATGTTTATTTATTTATTCAGAACATCTGAATAAAGAAGGTTATTGACGATGCATACATGAACTAGATGCTGTTTATTCAGGTCTAGTTCAATGGTGGGCAACCGGTGTGAAGCCAAAAATGCTTGGAAATTTCATGAACTGTACATCCAGTCTAGTTCATTGATTAGATATGATTTAGCTTAAAAATGACTATTTTTAGGTTTGAAGGAAGGGATTCTTAGTAGCATTAATGATATAAAGCATGAAACTTCAAAACTCACACTCAGCTTATACTTACTGTAACCTTATGCAGACTTTAAGCTACAACAAAAAGCTTTATGTCTAACACTGTTGCTGACTCTCGGCGTTTAAATTTAGAAACTATAAAATGTAATAAAAACCTCAAGTTTCCATTCAGTAATTAGAAACGAATCTAAATTTACATACGTCAAATTTTAATTGTAGCAATTGACTATTGACGACCATAAAATGGAAATTACAAATCATCACGATATTTTTATTATAAAATGTGAATTTTATTACAAAAACGTTTCTAAATGATTGTTTGGAAATTAGCTTTCCATTTAATTCTGTCCACTATCTAGTTATTCTAGCTTTTCTAAAATTGCAACAGCCACCTTGCAGCCACCAGAAACCGTTGCTATACCTAAGGTTGTGGAACTTATCAATCACCTTCCATAATATTATATTCCCTTGTTTTAGACGCGATTGAGATGTGCAAGCTTTTGGTTTACATTTTCTTAGTTTTAGGTCTGCAGGTCACCAGTTTGTAGCCAAACCCATGTCTACAATTTTACATCCTGAGCTTACCCACATAGCCGACTTCCATGTAGTTTTAAAAGTAACAATGACGGG
This sequence comes from Chironomus tepperi, assembly GCF_022539635.2. Classification (NCBI taxonomy): domain Eukaryota; kingdom Metazoa; phylum Arthropoda; class Insecta; order Diptera; family Chironomidae; genus Chironomus; species Chironomus tepperi. The sequence continues at coordinate 261,934 of NW_027226204.1, read as the reverse complement.
TCCATGATGAAGGCTTCTTCATTTGTATCGCTCGGGTATTGCTTCTCAGTACAAAACTTGATAATTACTTACTTAAACTGAATCAAAAGTGGTCGTTGACTCATACAATATATCATTTTTCAAATAAGTAATTCAATCTACTTGTTGACCACTGATATGTATGAATAATAAGTTTGGAATCTGATAGTGCCTTAGTGCAAATTGTTGATTTTAAAGTATTGACTTATTAGTGGAACAGTATTAACTTATTTAATGGAACTATGCTCCGATTTGAAGCTTAGGTTATTCCAAAAGGCTTTCCATCTGACTCTATTGCTGACTTATCACAAAGCTTGTACAAATTCTTTATTTTTCACATGGAATTGACATTCTGGCATTACTGTTTTTCGCAATATTGTTTTTAGAGCCTTTTTCCTTGTGGATTCCAACCAAGGGCGGCGAAGCAAGTTTGTGTTTTATTATATACAGTGCTCAGGATCAACAGATACTTACTGACTTATTTCGCTGGCCGTACACACAAATTCTGATCTATAACGTCCCATATTTTGCGTCTGAAGCTGACTAGTAATAGCTTTGTCGCTTGCCAATTACCGACGTCAAGTGGATTACCTGTCATCAACAGCCACCTCATCTAAAAATTCACAATCATCTCAAAACAGTACATTGACCTGAATATGCAAGATAAATACTCATATCACTGAATACTATTGATGAATTTAAATAATTAAATAATCACGACAAACGGTGTGAATAATTCAGATAAATAAGAGTTCCATTGATATTTACTCACAAAAATCCTCTCCGTCCATGTCTCTCACTAGAGAGAGAGAGGCTCTCATCCTTACTCTCCCATCTCATTGACACACAAAACAAAATTTTTTTGTGAGAACATTTTTTCACACAGAGAAGGAAAAAAAAAAACAAAAAAAAAAAATTAGACGTGCTTGAGGTGTTGTGGAGTAAAGTCACAAAATTTTTTGTCGTTTCTTACGGAAAAAAAAGACTCAAAAAAAATTTTTTTAAAGGAAAATTAATCAAATTGATTTAATTTTTTGTGTTTAATTTGCATAATATTATCGGAAGTGAATCCTATAAGTGCATTTCTAGGCTGATAAACTAGACGAAAAAAGAAGGAATTTTTCAAGCCTCAAAAAAATTAAAGAGAAATTCTCGTATTTGGAGAAAAAAAAAATATAAAAAAAAATGAGATGTGTGTAAAAATATTTCTTTGAATGTAAAGGCATAAAGAAGATGAAAGAATAAGAAATCACAAAAATGTATAAGTAAGAGAAAATAAGAAGAAGAAGAAGGCAAAAGAAGTAAAAAAAATATCTTGAAAGTCTGCAAGAAGTAATAATAATTTCCTAGATTTGTGTTGGTATATTTCATGTTTTGGTGGCCGTAGAGCAAGCTATAATAACGTGCTGAGTGTAAGTGAACTAAACTAAGAATATATTGAGAAGAAATTGGATATTGACGATTGGAATTAAGATAAATAAATCAAAAATCCAAAAGAACTTAAGTCTACATAAGAGCAATCAAACAGGTGAGTTTGATATCCAAAATATCTCTAAATCGACGTCTGAAAGCATTTTTTTTGAGTCAATGGCACTTTGAAATGATGTCACGAGAATCTCTCATCAAAAGAAGAACCGAAAACAACAACAACAAGGGAATGTTGTGCATGAATATTTTTTTTTTCATTTCTCTTTTCACTCCTCAATCTCCACAGAAGTTTAATGTGGGTGTGTGAACCAAATAACATAACGTTGAACTGCGTGCTCATTAGATCGAGGGAAATAAATTTTCAATTCCTGCATGAATATTCCAAAATTCATAATTTTCTTTCTGTCGAGTGTAGCATTTAGAGACTATTCTATTGTAAAATCAATAAAATTGATCCAAATTCAGTTCTTCTTTTTTTTTTTTACTTCTGCTTCCTTCATGTGAGAATAGAAAAATGTTTTCTTGTGGTCTTGTGGATTTGTTTCTGTATTTGACCGTATCATTACCGAACAGCACAATGCTGTTCGCAACTCAATGCTCAAGACACCGCTTGCTTACTTACTTTGCTGGGCGTTCAGATCAATTGCTATCGATGGTCTTCCTCAGATGTCATCTGAGACTGGGCCAAGGGGACACTATTACGTCGTTATATCAATGTTAAGAAGTATTCCTGACGGCATCATAACGACGTATGACCCTAACAGATAATGAGCATACTCAAAGCTATAATCAATCAATATAATTAAGCATGTTCAATTTTGTGAGCATACTCATGAGCAAACCTTATGTCTGTTCGGTTGATGCCCTCTTTATTTGTTCCAATTAGACCGGCTAACGGAATCCACCACGAGAAGGTCGTAGATAGGCACTTGGGTACGAGATGCTATGTGCAACTGACTGCATGTATTGCGTATCATCCCCTAGGTTCGCCGTAGACACCGATATGTCGTCATATTAACGTTAAGATGCAAAATTGCTCAGACGGCACCATGACGACATATGACTTGGGTAGGAAAGGCTATGTACAACTGGCTAAGTGCAACTGGCTATGTGCAACTGACTATGTGCAACTGACTATGTGCAACTACATGGTACGGCTACATCGCCATATTAACGTTTAAACGCGAAGTGTCCCTGACGGCAACATGACGACTCTTTTTCGGAGCTTGAAGTCAACTCGACTTTTGTTTATCAAAAATTCAATTCTATTCCATTCAAAATCCAATTAGACATCAATCTCTGCTTATTTCAAACCACTTTTACTTCGAATAATCCAATTCACCGCATTGTGCCGATCGGGTATCAATTCATTGGGAATATTTCAAGTTATTTTTTTTTTCTGCACAATCTTTGAACTGAAAAAACGAGTTATGTCGTGTTGTTATGAATTATGGAATTTGCTATCTCAAGATGCAGTAACTATGGCATTTACCAATAGCTTCCAATGAACTCAGAGTTGTTGATTTTGATGTCTGATACTTGAGATTGTCAGATTGGGTGAAATCCAGTGGTATGGAACTTTTTTCGTGTTTCTGGACAAACTTTTGGAAAGCCACTACTAAAATTGCATGCGGCATGCTGTACATAGGATGTCCAAAAGATTAGGCGGCAAACTAGTCTGCTGTGGCACACAGATTGCCACACTGGTCAAATCATTGCAATTTGTAACATTGTTGCAAGTGATTCTGTCGACAGCATCGATTGAGTTGGATGTAGTCACAGAAAATGGACTTTTCAACTCATGTATTAGCCATTACTGATTTAGCAATTGACTGTTAGACAGTGAAGCTGCACAGACTCATAAACAATGCACTTTGAACTCATTCCTCAGCCATCACTGATTAAGCAGTTGATTCTGTCCACAGTATCATTTGAATCAGTTACAGACACAGACAATGGACTCTCCCAACTCATTCTCCAGCCATCAACTCTGCCAAATTCTATCCAGTTTATAAAAATGCGCCATCATATCTCATTCATTGATATTTATTACAGACTTAAAAGGATGCCTTTAAAACATTATGTTGTTGCTGTCCCCCTTACGCCTTTTTGGCACACAAACATTTTATATTGTCAGCCAGCCAACCAGTCAGCCATTTCCAGTAATAACAAAATATCATTAACTATATGCTCCTATCCATCCTTCATCTATCTCCATAAATATTATTTTTTCTTCTTATGCTGCAACCCCTCAATTGTCGTTTGGTGCTGCTCGCATGGCAATAGCACCAGCAGTTACACAAAAAAAAAAAAGAAATCCTTCACTGTTTATTATGACATGGAATTTGAATCATGTTTTTGTTTTTCCTTCCTCAATCCTTCTGTAGTGCTTCATGATTGTTGTTCTTGTATTATGTATGTATTTTACATATATTTTTCGCAAACGTACATATTATGACGGCGTAAATTTATACACATATAGAAATTTAAAAGAGGCGCTAAGCTATTTCAAGAACAAGTGATATATGAGCCGTGTGAAACTAGTTTGCGTGGACATTTGATGTGATTGTAAGCGCATTTTTCATAGATTTACTATTTTCTTATGAAATGGTCATCCATTGAGTCATAATTGCTTACTTTGCTGGTCTATTGATTAATATTGATCCATAAAACCCATGAACTAACAATTGAAGTACGATGCTGTGGCAACTGAACTAGCAACTGTAAAGACATTTTGCAATAATTTCTGTTGCTTAGTTTGCTGGTTGAGCAAATTAATTTTACTTCTTGGCCTGAGTCTCTTGAATTTAAATATTGAGACTTGCTAGGCCAACACACCCTGGATTAATCAGATAATCGTTCGACTCCTTCCCACATAGTGGCATGGATTGACGGTTTCTACCGGAGATCAGGTTAGTACATGGAGGAATAAAGCTAAGTGTGACATTAGTCATATATTTTGCAAATAAATTGATGACAAGAAAATATCAGACAGGAGGGCTCAAAATGAGCCGAATGGACAGTTAGGCACACAGATGGACAGAAAGACAAATTCAAAGACAAAACATTGATCACGATACTGGATCTTATGATCCAAAAATGAAAACAGAACTTCGATGTCACATGATTAAGAAACAAAGCTTTAGCGACACAACATGGTAAAGACACATGTAGCTTTGGGTTCATGTTGATGTCAATATGATGTGAACTTGCTGTAATGGCACTATGATGGGTGTTTTTGACTAATTTTGACGGCAATTTTGAGGACCACTCGAAAAGCATAGTCATCAAAGATCTATCATTGTGTTAACGACATGTCACAAAGACATGAGGTTGCTTTGATGTCACTGTGACAGTTGTCTGACACAAAATAATGTCTCTAAAGTAGAAAACTCTAATAACTCATTCTAGATACAGACAAACTGACACACCCAGGCTAAAACAGCCTAGTAATAACTCAAACTTTCAAGAAATTTGCGCTAAACTGGGTAAATAAAAAGAAGAAAATCACAATTGTTGAAATGTGCTAGATATTTTCTGTTTTCTTCTGCTGTTTTGCTATTTTCGAAATGAAAATATTCTATGAATGTTCTTCACCTCACTTAAACTGACATGAAAATGTTTCAAGATAAAACACATTCAAGGAGAGGAATAAGAAGGAACAAAAAAAAATATAAATATTATACATACATTTGACAACATATCGACATAAGTTTCTGTAAAGTCTCAAAATGGAATTTTATGAGTTTTTTGGGAAGAGATTTTACTTGTCGGAAAGGAAGCTTATGATATGTTGGGAATTTTCCTTATTTTCATTTTTTTTTTTAGAGATTTTTTTTGTCAGCTGAAAAAAAAATTTTTCAGACGAAAAAAAATGATAAAACTTTTGTAAGTCCTGATTCCGAATTTACTGATACTGTAGCTGTCGAGGAACATTTTTTGCAGCATAAAAGTTTTGTGCTTCTAGACAAGTTTTCAAGTTCAGATAAATTTTTAGATTTTTGCTGAGAATGTGTGAAATATTTTGGGAATTTAAGCTTGAATGTCTGTAACTAAGCCTGACTCATGCTCTTGTAAGCTCTAATTTCAATGTTTACAGCATCAATATTCAAACTGAATAGGCATTAGTCATTATATTTACATTTAATTGACTTCTATTCAGTAGATAAGAGCTCCCGAGTAATCCTATGGACGACAAACGGATGCAAACAACCATTTGGTACTAAAAAAGAGTTCGGTGGAGCCCTAACAGTTACGGTGTGAAGCTTTCTTCATGTGTGTCGCTCGGTATTGTCCCGCTAGATATTATCCCGCTCGGTATTGTACCGCTCGGTATTGCCCCGCTAGATATTATCCCGATCGGTATTGTCTCGATCGGTATTATCCCGCTCGGTATTGTCCCGCTCGATATTATTCCGCTCGGTATTGTCCCGCTCGGTATTATCCCGCTCGGTAATATCCCGCTCGGTATTGTCCCGCTCGATATTATCCCGCTCGATATTGTCCCGCTCGGTATTATCCCGCTCGGTAATATCCCGCTCGGTATTGTCCCGCTCGGTATTATCCCGCTCGGTATTGTCCGGCTCGATATTATCCCGCTCGGTATTGTCCCGCTCGGTATTATCCCGCTCGGTATTTTCCCGCTCGGTATTGTCCCGCTCGTTATTGTCCGGCTCAGTATTGTCCGGCTCGATATTATTCCGCTCGGTATTTTCCCGCTCGGTATTGTCCCGCTCGTTATTGTCCGGCTCAGTATTGTTTGGCGCAAGGGATTGCGCCACTCGGGAACTTTCAATTCCAATTGATTCATCTCAATCATAAATGAAACACAAGACTGTAGGTCAAGGCTCTCACAAGCTCTGAATCAAATCTAATGATTCACTATCAAATTGCTAATTAAACAAACAATAAGCAAATCAGAACAAAACAACAAAACCCATCCCACTGCTGTTTAATTTACTCCTAAATTCACAGCCAATTTATTCCATTGATTATCATCATATTGACAATGTCCATTCAATACTGATTATTTGTGAAATGTTGGACATCAACATGATTTTTTTTTGTAGTGTAAATCTCTTGATAACTTTGACCTCTTTACGGATTTATTTATTCAATCATATTTGCATTATATTAAAATAATATTTAATAAGCACTGATAAGCATTAAATAATTAATGAGTATTATACTTATTTAGCAATGAACCAGGTCGTAGATTTGGAAATGCGTCACAAAATATTTTTTTGTCAATTTTATTGATAAGGGTGAGACACAAATTAATGTTTTGACTGAAAATATTCAATAAATTTGCTATAAGAGATGTCAAATAATCTATTAATCAAAGGGTTGAGGAGGTTTGGGGATACAAAGACAGTTGAATTTATCGATGAGATTGATGGCAGGCTTCTAAACCTTAAAATCTATCAAATTTTCTTTAAAAGTATCAAAAAAAAAAATTTTAGAAATAACTATTTAATAAAAAATTCAAAATAATGCTCAGCTTAAAGTACGCTCAGCCTTAAACATGAACGGCTGAACCATGGGTAAGCCCCAATCATACTCGACTGAGCAAACGCTCAACCGAACAAATGCTCAGCTTCAATTATTCTCGGCTGAACAAATGATCAGCTTTACCAACGCTAAGCTTCAATTAGGCTCAGCCGAACCAACGCTCAGCCTTAAACATGCTCATCTGAGCAAAGGCTCAGCCTCAAGCATTTTAGTCTGAATAAAAGCTCAGTTGAACCAACGCTCAGCCTCAAACATGCTCAGCTGAGCAAAGACTCAACCTCAAAGATGCTTAGCTCAACAAATCCTCAGCAGAACAAACGCTCAGCTTCAGTTTTGTTCAGCCGAACCAACGCTCAGCCTCAAATATACTTGGCTAATCAATTGTTCAATTATAAACATGCTTGGCTGATCAAGTGCTCAGTTGAACCAACCAACGCTCAGCTTCAAATGTGCTCCACCGAACTAACACGCTTAGCTTCAAACATGCTCAGCCGAATTAATGCTCACCCTTAAATATTCTCGGCTGAACAAATGCTCAGCTTCAATCCTGCTTGGTTTAGTAAATGCTCAGCTTCATTCATGTTTATCTGAACCAACGCTCAGCTTCAGTTATTCTCGCTCAGCCAATCAAGCTCATTCGTGATAAAATTAATTATAAAATCATCAAAAATTAACAAAAACAAAGCATGCAGCTCCACAAACTTCCCAACATTCAATTCCACGCTCATGCAAATCAACAAAAACTTTTTCGCAATTCCTCTTAGCACACGGAAAATTTTTCACTTTCTAAGCAAATTAAAGTTGTATAATATTTTTCCAAAAAAGTTTACATTAACCGCGAAGTTATGTATTTCATGGTAAACATTCGAAAATTCCTAAGCAAATTCTAGTTTATAAGAAGTGAGAAATTGAGTTGCTACAATTTTTTGGCAGCGGTTATAAAATTGAAAAGTTTCATGCAAAACTTATGTTTTCATCATAATTAGTTAATTCTGTCATGAGAATGTCTTATTTATAATCGGCAACAGCATTATGCAATCATCATTATTTCCATAGTTACACCCGATTAATGTTGCATCAATCGACAAGCTACAGTATCAAAATTTTGGAAGTATTTACCTTAGTAAGCTTGTTCTTAGCATGAATAAAGCAACATAAAGGGCTGCCTGATTTCCCCAGTGGGTCCTTAAGTATGTAGACCAGTGGTGGTCAACCTTTTATTTTTCGCGGCACATCTTGATGATAAGGCTTGTTGTGTCGTGACATACCTTTGTTGCAAGCCACATTGTGACACGCCACACCTTGGTGATAAGCCTTGACCAAATCCGCACACAGCATACAGCTCTTGGCATTTCCAAACATTATTGACGACACATTATTGTGTCACAGCACACAGGTTGCTCACCACTGATGTAGACGTAGCAATGTCTGCACAGGATCCTTTCGAAAAAAAGGATAATTGGATTATCTTAAATCAAATTGTAAGCCGGTGGAATCAAAAGTACTTAAGATGGTATTAATCTGTATTCTTGTGCTGACGCGGATCTATTTTTGTTTTCTGTTTCAAAAAAGTAATTTTTGGGGTGGGCTGGAGTTGATGAGATTTTAAGAATTTTTTTGTGCTTTAAAGCAGTGTTGCTCAAATTTTGTGTTGCGACACAAATGCGAGAAACCTAATGCCATGAACCGCATTTTCAACCGTTTTGATCGTGACCACCAAGATTTAATGCGTGGCACAATGTGGCTTGTCACCAAGGTGTGTCGCGACACAACATGGACTAACACCAAGGTGTAACATGGGTCAATGTGGCTTACCACCAAGGTGTGTCACGGCACAGTGTGGCTTACCACCAAGGTTTGTCACGACACAATGTTGCTTACCACCAAGGTGTGTCGCGACACAATATGGCTTACATGTGCAACATGGCTTACCACCAAGGAGCACCACACAAGATGTGCATACACCAAGGTGGTTCGCCGTGGCACACAAGGTTGCCCATCACTCCCTTAAATTGAAAAGCATTGTTTCTAAATTTGTAAGACAAAATCAAATTTTGGAACTGACTGAACATTAAATTCAATAAATATTGAAAATCTTGTAACTTTGTATTCAAGCTGACATCTTTCACATGCCTACAAATAAATCCAATTTATCCTTTTCGTCCTTCCGACAAAGGTTCTCATTAATACATAATGCAATATTCGTCTTAAATCTAACATTGTATTATGCTGTAATCAAATGTCACCAAGTGGATAAGAACAAAAGGAGATTTATATGCTAATAGCTTACAATATTTTTGCTACTAATTTTCATAAATAACTTAATGATAATAGCCCTAATGTAACATGCAATAATAGAATCTAATGAGATACATTGACAATAAATCGAAGTGGCGGTTTTGTACTGTGTTGAAATGATGATGGCGCGGTCGTAAAACCAACAAACTTTATTTTATGAATATATACATTTTTACGTCGTGGCTGATTATTCATACTTTTAGGAAATTCCCGGAACTTATAATACTTTTTGTTTTGCCTTAATGTTTTCTGTGAATAAGGTAGTGATGTGTAATTTCAATTAAGGATGTAAGTGGCACTGGTGATGGACTTGAGGAAATTTGTGTCTTTTGTTAAATATCTTAGTATGCAATTTGACATAATATGTATTAATCTAGTTAATAATCAGAGCTAAGGTCGAATAATGACATATTTTACGGAAAAGTCCGGAAGCAATGTCATTAATCGAGGACGTAGGGCTAGTTTAGGTATTATGTCAAGTTGTTGCAAATCAGGCACTGTGGGAAAGGTCTTCTGATAATTTGTATCAGAATTCCTAATTTGTACGCTTTGTCTGTCATTAAACTTTTCTATGCCAAAATCTGCAGAAGTAGGCCAATATGTACTGAATGTTGCCACAACGGTGACGAGGCAGCAGTATACTTAAAATCAGTTGACAGTTGACTCCAATAGGGGAAATTTGGTAGTTTTGGCCAAGTCTCTGTTAATTGGTTCTAAGAATATTGCCACCTAGTCACTGTGGTGACAACATTTAAATTTGTCCCCATCTGGGATGTCTCACACAGAGTTGGGAGGAATTTGGAGTCCGAATTCCAAAAGTCCAAAAAGTCCGGACTTTGTGGAGTCGGACTCCAACGGAGGCGCCTCCACATTGGAGTCCTGCCAACTCTGTTCTCAAATTATTCATATTAAACCAAGGCAAGTGACCGAACGACCCAAACGACCCGATAGGTAAACCTCGAGTCTTGCCGTTAATAAGACGACGTACCCTAACAGGCAAAGAGACCGCTTTCAGTTGCTGTAGTGGTATTTCTGTTCCATGAAAGCATGCTCTTTGTCTTTTAGGGCTAGCAATGCACTAGCGAACGTGATGTGCTGTTCAGGTGCGAAAGGCTCCGTCTCAATTCCTATCATATCTCCTTCATGGACATACTCACTCATGCCATCAACTGACAACCCATGAAACCATCCATATTCAAGCAACAGATGAAGTCATGACGATTCCGTTTTCCATTTGTGTCGCTAAGTATTATGAATGTCAAAGGTACTTAAATGATATTAAATTTATGAACTGGAAAATTTTGAATGAGTACTTTGAACTTGCATATGGAAATTGCTTTAGAAAGAGCCATTTATAGCTCTTTGAAGAACTTATGAGGCTACTTCTTTGAGCATATTCAGAAGAATTTCAAGTATGATTCCTCAAAGCTGAATATCAAATAAATATGCAGTTTGTTGACTTCTATCAAGCATACTTCATGCTTTGAATTCACCAAGAAACAACTTGAAATGGCAAGAATAACAAAAAAATTGTTAAATTTTACGCCTGAAGATTCACATTATAAAAATATTAATCCAACAATTATTTACGAGTCAGTCACATAGCTACAAGCGTTCGTTGAGTTGAAGGTCTCAAGTTCACAAGCTTGTATTTCCAAGTAATTGAATATTTTTTGCCAAAATTCCTAAAAGAATCAGCACTCAAAGCACATTTTTTGGTTACGTCAAGCATTTTGCTCTTCCAAGTAAGACAAAAGAGATTCTCACAGACAATGAATTTCAATTGTATCAAGGACAACAATCTATTGATAGTTTTAGCACTGCTAAGACAACTTTTAAGCACCGCAATGTCCAATTTATGTAAATCCAAGACAGTTCAAGACTCTTGAATTATAAAATATAAATTCAAACTCAAATCCGCAGGAGATTTAAGTCACTAATCCATGCTTGTCAGTTTTTTCACTGCTGTTGATTCACTGGAGCAGTGGTGGACAACCTGTGTGATGTGGTACATCTTTGTGGGAAGCTTAGATTGAAATATCACACGGTATGCGGTTCTTGGAATTTCTAATGACACAAGAGTACCGCGGCACGAAGGTTACCCATCACTGCACTAGAGGTTGTCATTATTCGCACTGCTCATGATTTACTAGAGCAATGGTGAGCAACCTGTGTGATTCGACACACTTTGTTGGTAAGCCTCGACTGAAACCGCACATAATATATGGTTCATGACCTCAGCACACACGTTACTCACCACTGCACTAGAACCACTAGAACAGTGGTGAACAACCTGTGTGCCCCGGCACACTAGTGAGTCACCAAATATTTTCTACAAATGCCATGAACCGTATAACTTGTAAGGTTTCGGTCGAGGCTTAAAACCAAAGTGTGCCGTGTCATAAAAAAGGTTTCCCACCACTGCACAAGAGCCTTTCGCTTGCCATTCACAAAAAAAGCTCTTTCTATCGTCTGACATTAACCTTAAATACTCTCGATTGAGAACATTGACACAAAAGAAAATCTACGATAAATCTTCGTGTATTTGAACCAGAGTTGCTAATCAGACACCTGTGACAGGCAATAACCGTACAAATTCTTAATCATTTGCATGGTTTCTCTTACAGAACCATACAAATTATCATGAAATTGAACGGTTCTTGCCTTTTCACATGTGCCTGTTTAGCAACTCTGATTTGAACTTAGTGCCAGCTTATTGCGTAAATTATTTTGTCAATTACGTAGCACATGCGGAAAATTGGATATAATTGAATTATTCTTAAGCTGTTGAAATTGAATTATCAAGTTGCTACAAACTTTAAACTCATCTGTCTTCGTTGATAACTAATTACATTAATAATCATTGAAAAAATTTCCACAAAATTACTTCTAATAAGTTCCATAGCTTGTCTAAACTCATTTTTTCTCCGCTCATCAAGCGAAGCGTCAGCAACAAAAATTTGTAGAAGCTGTCAAATAAAATAATAAAAATATTTATTATCACAACAATAATTTCTTCGAAGCTTGTCTCAATGTATCACAAAGTGCTGTATATAAAAATGTGCAATCTGTAGCAAAAAAAAGAAGCATAATGAATGAAACAATATTTTTTTCATAAACACATCTAGACAATTAGTACGTGTGTGCAGCACAGTACGATAAACATTTTTGCTTTTCTTTTTTTGTCGAAATGGAAAACAAAGGGAAACTTTTGTGCTTCTTTATTGTCATTTTTATGAATTTTTGCAAATGTGGCTTTGTTTATGTGTGACGTCTTATAAGTGGGTTTATATAATGACGTCTTAAGAGTAAGTAGAATAAATAGAATTGGAGTAAGAAGCGCAAATGTGTTCTTTTTGGGTACAGTAACCAAAATAGACAGAAATACCTAAGAATTAGGCATCAATTGGACATTGACTTGCTATTAAGTAGTTTTAACGTAGTTTTGACCTATTAAGGCACCTACGACTGTTAAGGTACACTAAGCTTGGACATGACAGGCTAAGAGCCTTCAAGAATCAAATATTCTAGGTTATTGCTATGTTGAGAGCAATATGCGAGTCCCTGTCATGTCTACAACACTCTAATGTAATGATTGAGAGATCCGATTCTGATGGGAATCAAACTCACACAGATCCTAGCCACAAAATGAGAATCGAACTAGTGTTACATGGATTAGGTTGTCTACAACTCGACCACAGTATTAGATCCACTTCTATTCCGTCACCACAGTTATGTGTATTATAAACTCTTAAGAAATGATGTTATCCTTAAATTTCGCTGATTAGTTGCTTAAAAATGCTATGAATCAATAGGCCAGAACCGCATATTGCAGCTAACCCTATTTTTCACAGTAGAAATGGGTCAAATTATCCGTCAAAAAAAGCTCCAAGCCGACTCGAATTTTGTATCGATTAAGTCGACTTGAGACCACTATTCTGCAGATAATCCGACTTGACTTCGAACTCTGGCCGTGACGGTGTAGTTGGGGCAACTTCATGTGGTTAAAACAACGCTGGAGCAGTGCTCTAGCGATTATGATGCTGTTCTGGAGAATTTCCTCCCAAAAAGCCCCTCAAATTAATAAAACTCCACAAAATCTAACACCTAAACCCATCATTTTCAAACGTCCCTTCCAAAAGATTTTCAAGAATTCTTTTCACTCAGCGCTAAAGAGAAAAAAAATCTTTTTTTGAATTCCATCTTCTAATGGCGATGAATCTTCATCAAAACAGAGAGATAAAGATGAATTTCAATTAGCGGAATACGAAAATTGCGAAGAGTGGAGCATTTCATCGTCATTTTTATGTGTGTTGTATTTGTGATGAGAAGGATGATGAAGTTGCTGCAAGCCATATCTCATAATGAGATAAAGAGAAGGAAGACGGAAAGAAGAAGGAAGGAAAGAACAAAAAAAAAATCAACAACATAGAAATGCTTAATTTTGCTGAATATAGCATATATTGTTGCGTTTTTTTCGTGTGCCTTTATTTTTCCTCCCTTGGAATTAATTTTGAGTGGATTTTTTAATGAGATTTTAAGGGGGTTAGTGAATAGGTAATGAGTTTAGCGTTTGGAGGAAGTTTTTTGAAGATTTTTCGCGGAATTGAGGGAATTGTTTACAAAGAGGAACAAATGAGATCAGCTTTGAGTGGATTTTTTTGGTATAAATTTTGATTTAATCTGTCTTTAAGTCAGTGGTGGGTAACTTGTGTGTCGAGGCACATTTGGATGCTGCCAAATTTTTTTGGAAATACCATGAATTGAATGCTATATGCAGTTTCGACTGTGGCTTACCAGCAAGAAATACATGGTTCCACATCACTTTAAATAGTGAACTAGTCGGTCAATCGATACAAAATCTTTCACCAAGTCGGCCTAAGTCTGGCATACTGCCGGATTTAAACCGAATCCGGTATCAAGTCAGCATCACGTCGGTCTATGTCTGAATTGATCGATCAATCGATTAATGCTATTCGGGAAATTGGCACTATGTAGTCGCTAGGATGCCGCGATGACGGCAAGACATGAAGATACCCCAGGGATCGCCCTGGAAGCTCAATTATGGATGATTTTGGTCCAATTTTATGGCAAAACCTTGAATTGACTCCATTTTGAGTTCAATAGTTAAGTGATATTAGAATGCAATCAGACATTTCATGGATTCGAACCCGGATCCTTAATATACCAGACAACAAACCTAACCTACATCACTATCTGCATCATTGCTCCTTTCTACACTTAATTGCAAATATTCCTACATGTAATATCCCCTAAAATATAATTAAAGACATCCATGTATGGTCATATCATCAATAAATACCCATTAATCATCAATAAATAATCATAAACATCCCAAGCGGATTAACTAAACTTAAAGACATAATTCCAAAATGCCAATGAATTACCTCCAATAACTGATTAAACTCGTGTAATTCAATTCCTCCAATATCATCTTATCTTTCCAATTAACTCCAATAATGCATAACTTAATCTTATCAGACCACAATTAAAGTCAATGTATAAGCACACAAAAAATTGCGAAAACTTTAAGTTGCCATCTGATAAAAAATTCCCAAATTATCCCAAAAAATGTTTAATCCCCAAAAATGGCAGGCACGGCACTAATAAGATTCAAAAATAAAGATAATATTATGATTTAAATGACTTAGACTACCTTTAAAATTCATTATGTCGTTAATAAAATCACACAATAATTTATTACATTTGGAGTTGCCCATGGGTGCAGCCAGGGGGGAAGGGGGACTTGGGGGCACGAACCCCCTCTCCGAGAATTGAAAAACCGTTTATTTTGTAACGTATTTTTTATTTTTAAATTTTTTGTTTCATTTTTTTTCAGTAAAAAATTCAAATTTTCTGGCTACGCCCCTGGTCGTGCCCCATTCGAGCATTAAGACTTAAAACTAGTTTGAAACTTCCTAATTTATGAGGATAAAACTTCAATTTACCGAAAAAAATTAATTCCAATGAATATTACTCATACTTTGTGTCGTAAACCGTAAAACCCAAACCAGCCACAAAGTAAATGTTTAAATGTGCAAAATAATGAGATTATCACACACATGTAGCGGGAGTAGATAGAAAATATAAGAAAAATATAAAAAAGTATGAGTCAATTTCCTTATCATCTACGAATTGTATACAGTCTTACATATAGATAAAGAAGTTTCATCATGTTCACACCACAATTCAATGAACACGACCGAAATAATTTTTTTCTTATAAAAAATATGATTAATTTGCTTTTATTGTATCAGAAGGAAGAAGGAATAAGAAAATAAAAAAAAAAGTTATTTTTTTTCAGCATTAAGAAAGATGAGTTGATAATTTGGTAGATTCTCGTTTTTCATTCTGTTCATTTTAAACTGAAGTTCTTGTACAGAAGCGGAGTTGAAATGGTCTTTAAGATAGCTGACTTTGCCACTTTCATTAAATCATTAAAGAATGCTTATAAGCAGTTAAGTGTAGACATGGTGAAATGGCAATGGTGGCCTAAATGATAGAGCGTTGGTCTAACGTGCTGAGGGTCCTGGGTTAAATCCCAAGGCAACGCTCCTGGGTTCAATTCCTTACGTACCAAAGGTTCTGAGTTCAACTCCAGGTCATGTCTAATTTTCAAAGCTCTTTTTCAATTTCGCCGTTCTAGATTAGGAATTCCAGGTAGACTAGGGATTCCAGCCCATTTACGGGATTATCGTTCCCGTGAAATTTCGGGAAACGGGTACGGGAAAAACTCCGTTTTTGGAAACCCTAGTTCTAGTTACAAAGTTTTATTCATGTGTTGGGTGTAGTTTTGAGGAATTTGGCACATAATGTGTCTCAATTTCTAGGTATATCTCCAAGAATATTCTTAGTATCTGGATGATTTTCTAGGCAGAATCTAGTTAACACGAATTATAATTAGGGAACATTACAGGGTACATCAGGTCTTTGACGTACTTGTGTTTTTAGAATGTACAGAGATTGCAAGTGGTTCCAAATTCCACTGTAAACAATCCTAAACAACAGAATCTGTATACAAGGCACCAATATGTCGCAGTATTGTCGAAAAGACATGAAGTTGTCCTGATGACACTGAGACGGCTGATTTTGGTCCTTTTAGTCAGGAAAATGGCACAACAGTGTGCCAAAAGAATGTGGGACAGTAGATTATTAATTGCAGTGCTTCAAGCTCATAAAGCTAACATTAGATATAATGGATAATGCACTTGGCTCTAATTTGGTATGCTAACTCGTAGATTGTTTGGCTCAAATCCTACAATTCATCCAAATTTGCAATTTTTTAGTAGTTTAGATACTTCAACTGCTTAAGATACGTAATTAGAGTTCAGAGAAACATTGGATAGGAATCGGGTCAGTAATTTGAAGTGTAGCTCAGTGTTTATCTCGAAAAATAGGAATCAGAGCTGGAATCTTCGGATTCTGGAATACGAATGCAATATGAAGAATAGGATTAACAATCCAGGAATTGAAGTAATCATCCCTTCCTTATTCAATCCTTCCCTGAATTCAAATACACAAAAAAAAAATTGAGAGAAAATAAGAAACAAAAACGAAAATTATATAGAACAACAAATCCAGTACATAATATCGAGAAAAAAAGATAAAAAGCTTTACAGTAGATTTATTTTAACGTGTTTGGTATAAAATGTGTATACATCCGTGCAGTTTATTGCTTTTTATTTATCGATTCTCTAACAAATCGTAGAAAGAGAAGAGATTTTTACTTCCAACCAGTTTTGTTTCTTATCGTTTTAAAAAAAAAAATTACTTTAGTAAGAGATAGAATGATAAACTTTTCCTGATTACAAAATCATCGGTGAAGATAATATTTATGGCTTTCAAATAACTCAGTATCTAGTTGCAGCGAAACTCTTTTTAACCATTTTTGTTCGTATGATGCTGATGCACTTTCCATTTAGAAAACTTTTGTAATATTTCAATGCAGTTGAACTGGAAAAATTTATATTAAATGCGCCCATCTCTGACAGAATGGATTCGTTGGAAATGCGATGTAATATTTTTTGTGGGATGCGGAGCTCTATAGAGCTCTAATGTGGATTATATTTACAGATTTTGAGATTTTTTTAACGCTTTTTTGTGTGATTCCTGAGCAGATTTTCGCTTTTTTCATGAGAAAAATTGTTTGGTTGACCTGAGTGACACAATGCGGGGAAATGCATGCAGTGAATCGCCTAAACCGTAATACTACTTACTTACTTCCTTGTCTAGGGCGCATAAGAGCCCATTGCCGCATTTAGAATTCGTCGAAAACTGGATCTGCCTTTAGATAGCTTCTGCCAGTTTCTAATTCCTAGCACTTTTGCATCGTTGCTCACACAGCAATCCTATGAGCTCTTTGGCCGTGATAATAAGTAGAAATCAGCCGTTACGATGCCTTCAGGGCAACTTTACGTCTTTTTGCCGATACAGCGACATTTAGTACTGTTAAAACCTTTAGGAATTGGTCGGTTGTAAGCCTTACCGTCCTAGCCTGATTGTGGGGTTTGCCACCTTCAGATAAGGTCCTTTGGATAGGTTTTTACTCAATCCTTTAATGAACTTTCCTTGGCACATAACTCGGTCGGGAGCGGTGAGTCTAGCAATATCAGGGAGTACCATGATAACGAATACTATAAATTTTGGTCAGCTTCGTAGTCAGACTACAGTTCTCAATGCGGCTCCGAATACAACATCCTACTAAACACATTACAAACTATCCGGAAAAGCTGCTCTGAACTACAGTTCATTTGAAATCGAATAGAAATTATTTCCATTGCAAAACTAGAATCAGCTTAGAGCTAGAACGTGGCTAGAGAGCATAGCCTTATCTTGTGCTCTTTACACCATCACTTTCCTAACTTAGAATGCATAACCTCCCACGTGATTCTAAAACTTTATTGCATAAATTACTGACTAACTCTCACAATTACAAATCCAGAAACAAATGCTGATAATTACGAAAGTTTTCTTCTTTTTTCCTTTCAAGTCAATATCCAATTCAACTTCAATAAATAAAAGTTACAAACAAATTCCCATTGCCCATCTCTTTCAATACCGGTAGCTAAGTATATAAAAGAAGCAGAAAAAAAAATTCCAGATCATCGAAAATGAAAATGTAATTCAAAAAGTTGAAATTGAGATTTTTTTCATAGAAACAGAGAGGAAAAGTTTTGTGTTCCGTCTGACCTTAAAACATGTTTCGAGTGTTGCCGTGTTGCCATAGATGTTGTTATGAAATTTGTGACAGTTTATTAAATGTTAGCTCATGCACGAGATTACTCATCCAATGTGACAAAATATTTTTTAGATGCGTCAGGTATTTTTTTTTTCTCTTATGTCAGAAATTCTCGTGCTTCCTTCCTTTACATTTGCTGATATTGATGATAAATTGCAATTGTCACCATGACTTGAGGGCTTTTCTTATGTTTTTTTTTTTGGCTGTTCTTATTATTATTATTATTTCTTTACTTATGCTTCATTCCGCATTCGCGTGAGTCTCTCTTTCCTCCTGAATTAAATTCCACTCGCTACGACGCACCCTAAAAAAGGCAGAAATTTGTACATTACAATTCAATACATATTAATATTATTTCATAACGAGTTTCTGAATCACATTTCCTTACAGTCGTGCTTCATGCATAGTAATATGAATTTGCACGTTGACTGTTGGTGCTTTGTGATGATTTTTTATTATTCCTTATTTGTGTACTCTGTACTTATACATATTATTCAAGGTCAAATGATGGGTAACACGGCAAAAAATATTCAATTCGATTTGCTCGTCAAAATTACTTACTGTAGATGCTTAATAATTAAAACCAATCATTTTGTTATGATGCTTAGGCAGTAAATAACTTGTTTTTCATCAGAACATGTTAATTGATCGGTTCTTCGATGATTCTTTGTGAATATTTTAATGAGCACCTTGAAATTATGAATTATTTTGATTTCTCAGCTATTTCTTGTTATTTGCGTGTGAATTTTGATACTTGAACACAATAGAATGGTAATTTAAGAACTTTGCATGATTTAACATGCTTAAATATAATGCAAACTATTTTAAAATGATGAAATCAACTTGATTTTAGATTTAATGTAAATTTGCTATGTTACTTTGATTTAAAAGTTTGTTTACAATTTGAACTTAGGGGAGAAACAACCCAAGTTCAAAAATTGAGTATGAAAATTCAAAATTCAATTTGTCAGTTATAATCTTATGATCAATAATTCAACGATTTTATCGAGTTTGACTATGTTGCTTCCTTCTGTACAGCATAAAAAGACACAACAAACTTCAAGGCAATTTCCAATAAATTCTTCAACCTCAAAAAAGTAAATAAACAAAATAAAATCATCTCAAAATTCAATTCAGACAAAAATTTAGCCTAAGGTTCTTACCGCTTACTGTCAACACACACGAATGAATACAGACATTGACGTAAACATGACTTTTAGCTTCCTCATTCGTGAATCTTTTCATCTTATATATTTGAATAATCAATAGAAATAATTATCAGTTGGATCTTTTTGTTGCTCCGCTCACGACAAACAGCAAAGCCACAGCAAAAAGAAGTCATCTTCAAGACTCATTTGTTAAAGGAAACGCACGAAACATCGACCGAGAATTTATGGCATGAACAAATATTCCAGGAATTAATTCTTTATTCCGTAAATTTAAATTATTTTCGTGAAAATCTCCCTTTTTTTTCAACAAAATTGCTTATGTTGTAGCTTGAGTCTTCAGTTTATTTGTCGAGGTACATAATGAAAACGAGAGAAGAAAAAAATGAGAGTAAAGTAAGAAAAGAATAATGGAACAATGGAACAATGAAGAATAAGAGCATAAAACAAACATTAAGCTCATGTATATGGGCAAGTTAAAAAGTCTTTTAAAGTGGGTGCAATAAAATTAAATTATGGTTAAGACAGTTAGAGTTGTTTGGTGAATTTATGAGATATTTGTGGCACGGAATGTTTTCTTGTTTGAATTTTTCATGCATTTTTTTTTTGTTTTGTTGGGTTTTATGCTCAATTATATTGCAGTTTGTTTAGAATTTAAGTGAGTTTTGAAGATGTATTTATGTTCATGCATAAGTAGGTAATAAAAATATATAGGAGGGCAACTACGTTTACTTTGTATGGGACATGTGACTAAGTACTTACTCTTTATGGGGCCTGTGACTAGGAACTTACTCTAGATGGGGCCTGTGACTAAGAACTTACTCTAGATGGGGCCTGTGACTAGAAACTTACTCTAGATGGGGCCTGTGACTAAGTACTTACTCTAGATGAGCTGTGTCAGACTCTAGATGGGCCTGTGACTAGGAAATTACTTACTCTGTGACTAAGCACCTTCTCTAGATGGGGCCTGTGACTAAGAACTTACTCTAGATGGGGCCTGTGACTAAGAATTTACTCTAAATGGGGCCTGTGACTAAGTTCTTACTCTAGATGGGGCCTGTGACTAGGAACTTACTCTAGATGGGGCCTGTGACTAAGAACTTACTTTTCATAGGACCTGTGACTTACTTACTAGATGGGTCTGTGACTAAGGATTCACTCAATATGGGGCCTGTGACTAAGAACTTACTCTAAATGGGTCTTGTGACTAAGAATGAATTCTAGATGGGATCTGTGACTAGGAATAGTTTAGATGGGGCCTGTGACTAAGTAATGACTCTAGATTGGATCTGTGCTTAAGTACATACTCTGAGAGGGGCTGTGACTAAGTCATTTGACAATCCACCTCAATCTAAGGTATAAAATGCCAAATTAATCATTTCAGCATCTCTGAAATTCCAGCTAAAGAATTAAACATCATTTTATACCGGGAAAAATGGAAAATGTTTCTAAATATGCGAGTCTGTCTCTTATGTTAACATGTCCCATTTTTTTTTTTAATTTTCTTTAATGATTGTACATTCTTCTTTTCATGTCTACTCTCGTCTCTTTCCATCTCACTCACTTCTTTTTTTTTCAATGCTCTCTGCAATTGCAACTTTGTACATATCTTTTCATCGAGTTATCTCGTCTCGTCTATGTGACTTGTACAATGAATATATAAAAGTATATCGTATTATGATCATAAATGAATAGAAGAGATAGTTTTAGGAACATAATCTCTACATTGAATGGATATTCTTTCATTCTTATATTTCGAATACAATAAAAAATGAAGCCTCAGTGGTTATTTTAAATTACTCTCTATATCACTTATATTGAGTGTATGTGCCAAAGTCAGCCAAATAAATTAATGATCAAAACGTATAAAAAAGAGAGTCCGAAACATAAAAGAAACGAGAAGAATGAAGGAGGAAAAAATTGATGCGAAGAAAATAAAGAGCAGCATAAAAACCTTAAAAAATTCATGAACTTGTTTTCGATGAAAACGAAGACTTTTTTTTCTCTCTCTTCCAGCTATATCCATTTGCCATTGCCTCAATGATGAGACTCATGTTCGGTTTATTTGAGGGGCTCTTTCGCACATATAAGCACACCGTAAAAAAAAAGAACGAAATTTAGCAAGTTTTATTGTGGATGAAACTTTTTTGCGCTCATTTTGGATGAACTGATGACCTATTTTTGTGTTTGAGGATTATAACTTGAATATTAAGGAAGTTGTGAGTTTATTTTGAATTTAGACAGTTGCTTGCCACTTTTTTAAAGAGCCTGAAGCTATTTTCAATAAGTTTAAGCTTAAATTCGCTGAAAATTATGCAAAAAACTTTTTGAGGTGAGGAAATTTTCGAAGCACATGGCAGTAAAAATTTGAATTTCAAAAGACCGTTAATTTGGTCAATTTGACCTATTTTTGTGTTTGAGGATTGTAACTTGAATATTAAGGAAGTTATAAGTTTAATTTGAATTTAGACAGTTTCTTGCCACTTTTTTGAAGAGCTTCGAGCTTGTTTCAGTAAATTTAAACTTAAATTAGCTGAAAATTATGCAAAAAACTTTTTGAAGTGAGGAAATTTTCGAAGCACATTTCAACCAAAATTTGAATTTCAAAAGACCGTTAATTTGGTCAATTTTACCTATTTTTGTGTTTGAGGATTATAATTTGAATATTAAGGAAGTTTTGAGTTTAATTTGAATTTAGACAGTTCTTTGCCACTTTTTTTAAGAGCCTGAAGCTTGTTTTAGTAAGTTTAAGCTTAAATTCGCTGAAAATTATGCAAAAAACTTTTTGAAGTGAGGAAATTTTCGAAGCACATTTCAACCAAAATTTGAATTTCAAAAGACCGTTAATTTGGTCAATTTGACCTATTTTTGTGTTTGAGGATTACTTTGAATATTAAGGATTTTGAGTTTAATTTGATATTCTTTGCCACTTTTTTTAAGAGCCTTTGTTTTAGTATTTCTTAAATTCGCTGAAAATTATGCAAAAAACTTTTTGAAGTGAGGAAATTTTCGAAGCACATTTCAACCAAAATTTGAATTTCAAAAGACCGTTAATTTGGTCAATTTTACCTATTTTTGTGTTTGAGGATTATAATTTGAATATTAAGGAAGTTTTGAGTTTAATTTGAATTTAGACAGTTCTTTGCCACTGCCTGAAGCTTGTTTTAGTAAGTTTAAGCTTAAATTCGCTGAAAATCATGCAAAAAACTTTTTGAAGTGAGGAAATTTTCAAAGCACATTTGAATTTCAAAAGACCGTTAATTTGGTCAATTTGACGTGTTTGAGGATTATCATTTGAATATTAAGGAAGTTTTGAGTTTAATTTGAATTTAGACAGTTCTTTGCCACTTTTTTTAAGAGCCTGAAGCTTGTTTTAGTAAGTTTAAGCTTAAATTCGCTGAAAATTATGCAAAAAACTTTTTGAAGTAAAATTTTCGAAGCACATTTCAACCAAAATTTGAATTTCAAAAGACCGTTAATTTGGTCAATTTGACCTTGTGTTTGATTATAATTTGAATATTAAGGAAGTTTTGAGTTTAATTTGAATTTAGACAGTTCTTTGCCACTTTTTTTAAGAGCCTGAAGCTTGTTTTAGTAAGTTTATTTTCGCTGAAAATTATGCAAAAAACTTTTTGAAGTGAGGAAATTTTCGAAGCACATTTCATTTGAATTTCGACCGTTAATTTGAATTTTACCTATTTTTGTGTTTGAGGATTATTTTGAATATTAAGGAAGTTTTGAGTTTAATTTGAATTTAGACAGTTCTTTGCCACTTTTTTTAAGAGCCTGAAGCTTTTTTAGCTTTAAGCTTATTCGCTGAAAATGCAAAAAACTTTTGTGAGGAAATTTTCAAAGCACAAGCAGCAAGAATTTGGATTTCAAAAGACCGTTAATTTGGTCAATTTGACCTATTTTTGTGTTTGAGGATTATCACCAAATATTAAGGAAGTTGGTGAGTTTAATTTGAATTTAGACAGTTTCTTGCCACTTTTTTGAAGAGCTTCGAGCTTGTTTCAGTAAATTTAAACTTAAATTAGCTGAAAATTATGCAAAAAACTTTTTGAAGTGAGGAAATTTTCAAAGCACATGGCAAAAAAAAATTGAATTTCAAAAGACCGTTAATTTTGAAATTTTAAATAAATTTTGAACTTTCACATCTAAACACAACAAAAACGCTATAAATTCCAATTCCCTCGAGCTATTTTGCCACTTTTCATTCTTATATCTTCTTTTTATGTTCCACCTTCTTCGAGCGTTCAAGAACAATTTTATTTTTGCTGCTTTACCTTACCTTCCCTGCCCTGCCGCTTCACTTTTTTTCCCATCTTCATCGTTATCTTCTTTACATTTCTCTCGTATTTGCCTAAACAAAAAATAAATGTGTACATAAGTTGATGCAGCGCCATGAAAATTTCAGCATGCATTTACGTTATGGAATTTTATTTACATGTTTGTTTTATTCTTTACTGTTCTGTGAGCAGTGGAGAAGCATAAACAACCAAACAAAATACCTTGGTGGTGCTAAACAAACCTAGATTATTTTTGCCATGCTCGTACCATTGCATTTAGTGAATGGTTCTTAGAATTATATTCAAATATGTTAGGGTGTGTTGTTCTTTGCGACGTATTTCCACTACTGTAACATTTATATGCAATAAAAATGAATTTCTGTACATATACATACCATTTTTTGTGGATTTAGATAAGGAAGGGCAAATAAATGCCTTCAAACACGTGCGGAAGATTTTATGGTGATTCTTTCATTGGAAACAGCCAAAGCGAGAACGAAATTAAGATGAGTGCCACACATAAAACTAGGGGATTTTTTAATGAAATAATTGAAAAATTTAGATGTAGATCTTTATGTGTCTGATAACGTCGTCTTCTTGGTATATATTAATTTTATTGAACGAAATGCGAGTTGATTGGGGATGTTGAGGCATAGAACAAATATTTAATTTTAGAATTCTAGATGTTCGAAAGTCATTAGTATGAAATCTTTATTAAATACACATCATTTGTTGAAGTTGATGATGGAATTGTGGAGGGAAGATTGAAATAAGAATTCGATGATGCTTTAAGGATTTATGAGTTTTTTTGATTGATTTACATTGAATTAATATTGATTTAAAGAAAAGTCGTTATTTAAGGAAATTTGAATTTTTCCGCGCAATTTTTAGTTTGAATGCTTTCAAAAACACGTGGAAAATAGAAAAATTGATTAAAATCTATCAAAATAAGACTTTTAAGCTTCAATCTTTGATAAAATCGCTTTGCTCACTCATAATAAACATAATTAAATGTTTTAAATACTTAAAAATGCCATATTGAGCTTAAATTCTCTCAATAAAATCTCCAGGTGAGAATGTAAACAAACATTTTCACACCAAAACTTTTAAATTAATAAAATAACCGTAAAATTTAATATAAATCCCATAAGTACACCCTATATCCAATAGCTTTCACATGCAGCATATCACAAGTACTTCCAAGTACAATTAACTTGTTCAGGCTATTCAAACACTTTTTTCAAAAATGAAAAATCATTCAGACACTCAAAAGCACCGCAACATCATGATAAAAATTTGTTTTCTCAGTCTCGAGACTCTTCAGATACAAAAAAAGCTGAAACTATTTGAGTTTCAACTTTATGACCATGCGTGAAAATTCCACCATATATTTCACTTTCTGTTTGTCTGTTCATTACTCTTTCACATTTCTCTATCCATTTCTCATGTGTATATCATAGCTTTTATGATAATGAAAACTATGGCAACAAAAAAATATAAAAACATAAAACACCAGAAATAAGCATAAAGTCGTCATAGATGAGGATAAATAATCGTAAAAATGAGAGAATCTAGAAGGAAAAAAAAAGCCAAAAAGATAAAAGTAAAGTTATTTTTTGTGATGTGTTTTTATTTTTTGATGCTGCCGCTATTCGCTATGCAGGGGTGTAGTTGGGTAGTTTTTGGGGTTTTCTGCTATTTTCCCTGAGGCTCCACGAGGTGTCTTGGGGTAATTTGAATGTTATGTATAATTTAGCTAACATTTAGAGGAGGATTTGGGATTTTTTCACGAAAAACCCTAGTAAATTTAAGAATTTGATTCCCATACCCCGGGGCGCCCTGGGGTAATTTGACTTGTTTGTATAAGTTTGATAATATTTGGGAATCTTTTTTGGATTTTTTCACCGAAAACTCTAAAAAATTAAAGAATTTAAGCATTTCAGTTTCATTGAGGCCTTTTTCCATTTCCCCAGGGCGCCCCGGGGTAATTTGACTTTTTTGTAAGACTTCGCTAGCATTTAGGAGAGGTTTTGAGATTTTCTCACGAAAAACATCAGCAAATTTAAGTATTTTAGTTCCATTTAGGCCTTTTCTTACTCCCCCGAGGCGCCCCGGGGTAATTGGTCCTTTTTTCGATGGCTTCGCCAACATTTAAGGGAAATTTTCCGATTTTTTTCACGAAAAACCTTAACAAATTGAAGAATTTTGACCCCAAAAATCTTGAACATCAAACCCCTCCTTCCCCCTGGATACCCCCAGTCCCTATGTGCAAACGAATGCTGTTGCCATATGTATAATTTTTCATGTTTGATGCCCGAATAAAAAAAAATACTTTTTTTTAGTTTTGTTTCATTACCATTTTCTTTTGTGTAGATTATGTACATAGAAATTGAACATAAGCATGCTTCTTGAGGGGAATTTTATGCTTTTGACTTTGAATTAATTCGATTCTATGTTTCTCCTTTGTTATGCTGCTTCTGTCGAATTCTCTTCTCTGTATTTTTTTCATTCCAATGCGTTATTATGAAATGTGAATGGGAAAAAGGAAATACAATTTATTGCCAAAGATCCTCGATTGATTGTTTCTTCAATTCACATTCTTTATCTCGCATTGCTGTTGCTGCTCAATTCCACATCTCATGAAATGTGTGTTATAGCGAATGAAAGAAAATTTTCTGGTTCTTTTTTATATTTTATTATGTTATTTTCCTTATGGGGGTCATTTGGGGGTGATGTGTATGGTTTTCGGACTTTACTGATGTTGTTGGAGGTATAGACAGGTCGAGGAGGTCATAGTTGGGGTAGAGATTATCAAAAGATGCTCTGGAACACACCAGTCACCACAACTACTGTTGTAGGCTTAATTTACACTAAACTAGAGAAGTTCCCGTCAAGCATGACAGAAAAATTACAATTTATCGGTCAATTGCGCTTTTACAAAGGGTTTAATACGTGGTGGTCGGAACAAACAGCTTAAGATACCCTGCTTAACAGTATTATATCCTTGAAAAGATGAAAAAGCATGGGGGAAAGGTGAAGAAGGGAGAGAGGCTTTGAAGGGTACCAAAAATTTGAGGGGATGGGCCCACCAGATTGAAGTCTCTTGTCCAAACAAGAATGGCAAGTGGGAGCAAGATTGACCTATGATTCCCAACTCCAAAATGCGTCCTTGTCCATTCCACCACATAATACCCTAATGACCACCACAAACCACCTAACTCCATCCAGTCTCCCCTCTAAAACACTCCACATCACTCCCAAATCAAACCCAATTCTCAAGTCTCAAAATACAAAAGCAGATCGAAACATAAAAAAAAACCATACCGGATTGTGAGTATTTGAAGAATTCAATTAAAGCCGAAATGGAGGGAAAGCTTATCGATTAGATTCTCATACATTCTATCTATATTGCTAACATATCGTTCTAATATGTATCTATGCTGCTCAATATACAGATTCTTTTGATGATGGCAATTTTTTATTTATCTTTTATTTCTGCAATGTTCTCAATTTCGAGAAGTGGAAATGGGAAAGTTGTATGTGGATTTTTGATAACAAATTATTCAACATCTTTCTGTTTGACAGCTAGTCCGGTTCATGACTTTTTGTTTGAAGATTCTGTTTGATCGTGCCTTAGTTTGTTTGTTTGTGGATTTATAATATTTGCCTTTTATGCCACGTAGTGTGTTGATGATTGGCAATAGCTGAACTGCATTAAATTTCGTTTTGGTTGTCTAATTAATTGATGGGAAATTCGGTAATTTGATTGTGCAAAAGAGAGAATGTTTGGGAATTGAGTTATAGGAGGATGTGGGTAGTAATTATATAGGAGCACGGGGTGTATTGAGGGGGGCTCTGAAGGTCAACCCTCCATTTTTAGAATAAATTCTTCATTTTGCAAGGGTTTTTCCAGTCAAAAATTTCAAAACCTCTTCGACTGGATAGAAGTTAGGGTTAGCCACCACACCACCTACCCGAGCCATCCAACCCACTTGATCCACCCGAACCACCCGACCCAGCCAACCAACCCTACCCACCCGATCCAGCCAACCAACCCGATCCACCCGAATCAACCGAACCACCCGACCCACCCGATCCACCTGATCCACCCGATCCACCCGATCCACCCGAGTCTCCTGACCCACCCTCTACTTTCTCTGGATACCCCCTGCACTACTCCATAGATCTATAAAATTAGTTCAGCATCTAATCAACTTTTCGACAAATTTAAACCTACACAAAAGGTATGTAATGTGCAAAGTTATGTCATTTCCACAATACAGCACCACAACCATCAGTTTGCATACCCGAACATCCGATCATTTTCACAACAAACTCTTGCCAAATTGTCAAAGATTTTTGTACAGTTTATGATTTAAATCTCGCCCCAACAAATGATGCCATTGGAATGACTTTTTTTTTCATTAAATTTTTTCATCCATTCGCTGCTGTACAAGATAATCTTGGTATCAAAAAACTTTGACGGATACATAAAACCATTCTATAAACGTATAAATTTATTCCAACTGCTTCTGTAAAGAGCAAAACTTATTCAATTCAGATAAAAAAAAATGAGAATTTCACAACTTTTCAAACTTGTTTGCATAGCCAAAAAAGCAGCATTTTTCCGCCGTACCCGTTATATGATTGGAATACACACCTCATTGTTATTCCGTCTAGTGAGAAATTTCGGAAGTTTTCAAGGCTCTCTCTCTCTCTCACTCTGCGGCTTAATAGAATAATAATAAGCAATAATGACAGACTGGAGCAGCAGTCAGTAGCAGCACAGTAGAAGTAGAATTAATGTTAAATGGGGAATTGTTTTGCTCAGCATGTTTAGAAAGTTTAGTACGACGTACTTTAATGCCATTGTGAATACCTAGTATGTATATACATACTGGGAGCAAATTGCCAATGTACTTCATATATTCATGAACCACATAAATTCATTGTCGAAAAATTAAAAACGAAAAATGAGTAGGGATGTGGTTTGATGTGAAAATTGGAAGCGCTTTTTCAATAGAAATTTGAAAAATGTAATCATTAAAAATTTGAAAAATAACGGTTAGTAAAATTTTGAAAATCAACGATAAATTAAAATTTAAAAATTTCGATCAGTAAAAATTTGAAAAATAACGATCAATCAAAATTTGAAAAGTAACAGCTAATGGAAATTTAAAAATTAAAGGGTAATAAAAATTTCAAAAACAAAAATATTTGAAAATTAACGGTCAGTCAAAATTTGAAATATAACAGTTAATAAAAATTTGAAAAATGAAAATCTCAAAATTTAACGGACAATGAAAATTTGAAAAGCAACGGATCAGAATTTGAAAAGTAACTATCAAACAAAATTTGAAAAGAAACGGTCACAAAATATTTCAAAATTAACGATCAATCAAAATTTCAAAAATAATGGTCAGTAAAAATTTGAAAAATAACGGTCAACAAAAATTTGAAAATCAAACAGTCTCAAAATACTTAAAAATTAACGGTCATCAAAAATTTGAAAAATAACGGTCAATTAAAATTTGAAAAATTAAAGTTCAAAATCTATTAAAATTGACAAGTTCAAAATCAGCCAAAACGACAAATTAAAGCAATTACAATTTTTGCAAAATATTACGCTAAAATATGTGTGGCATTGGAATGAGCTGCTCTCGTACGCTCGCCTTCTTTTTTCGCCCCGGTATAAATCTCTCTGTCATAAACAATATTGAAAAGCCACTTAGCTGTTTTTTTCATAAAGTGTTGTAAATAAATAAGAAATTATATCTGGCAAATAACTGTAGAAAAATTGAGAATTGAATTTAAGAGAAATTCTCGCGAGTATTTTATAGTTTGCCACATTTCTTTCATTCACAATATGAGTCACATCCAGCAAAGTATAAAGGAGGACTAAAGCATCGAAAAAGAAAAGAAGATTAAGAGATGAAAAAAGTTTTTTTTTTGTTTATTTTTGCAGTTTTCTTTCGCTTTTATTTCATCTTTTATTCTGACTGCTTCCCGAAACTTCTTTTTGCAAAATGAAACTTTTTTTTTCTTCTTATTTCTCTTTTAATATTACTTTCTGAGTGCTCTGCTGTGTGTAAAGATCAATCCTCTGGCAATATTTAATGACTTCGCCAGATTCATATTGCCACAAAAGTTCTTTTTTCCTTCTCCTCTTTTCAAGGAACTCTAAACTTTTTATTATAAAAATGAGAAATTTTTCTCAGCTTTTAAAATATTTTTTTTAGAGTGGATTTATTGAGGATGATGGGATTGGAACGCATTTTGGAGTTGATTTTATGAGTATTTTGTGAGGATTTTGAAGTTTTAACGGTTTTTTGGATTTTGAATTTTGAACTTGTTTTGAACTTTGGTTTTGAACTTTAAATTTTGAACTTTGATTTTGAACTTCAATTTTCCAGTGCAATTTTTCTTCAAAGTGAACGAATTTTATCGGATTTTTGGAATTTAAAATTTTGAACTTGATTTGAACTTCAATTTTCGAAATTCAATTTTTTAAAATTTTGAACTCAAAACGGCCAGGAACGAAAATTTTAGTACTTAACGATTTTTGAAATTTAAATTTTGAACTTATTTTAAACTTCAATTCCAAAATTCGTTTCTTTTGAATCTAAAATGACAGTTAAAAACACATTTTTCTCAAAATTCGTCAATTCTGAATGTTTAACTCAGTTTAAATGCACTTTATATATCCCAAATTGACCCAGTATCCATCATTATCATCACAAAAAAGCAACTCAACCTCAAAAACTTTTCATTTGTTTCGAATGCCATCAGGCAAAAGACTTGAACACTTCTTTTATTCTGAATTTTTATATTATAACGAGCAGCATTCACAATTTTTGCATTGCAAACATTAAACTTTTTTTTTATTACGTATTATTTTTTTTATGTATTTGCTGAAAGTTTTCTGCTTAAAAATTTTTGTTCATACAAGTTAATATCAGATTATCATTTAAGTTAAAGAACAACAATCGTTTAAAAAAATTGTCTAAAAAAACATTCGTAAATGTTCTGTTTACAAGCACATAAATTAAGGTGATTCAACAAATACTTTTGGATTGTTTACCTTTTTGACTTTCTGCACGAATTCATCATTGCTGATTGCCACAAAGCTCAATGTGGAGCATGAGATGATGTAAAGGGGGCAACAACAATTTTTTTTTTTGTTTTATTTCATGTTCTTCTTATTTTCTGGGAGGAAATTGACCTTTTCTGCCTCTCTCTGTGTGCAAAAGTCACTAATTTTTGCCATCAATGTGCTCTTCGAGATGAGAGAGGAATTAGAACATTTAAGCTTTAATGAACTTGTATACAATCCATCATTAATGAGAATAAAATTTATGCAAAAAGTTTGAGTTGCTCGATGCTTTTTTGAGAAGTTTTTGTGATGGTGTAATAAATTGATGGAATTTATGCTTTTAAAGTATAGTAATTAACTTATTTTAAGAATTCAAACTTCAAAAAATATTTTAACGGCTTTTTAAAATTCAAAATTTAACGGATTTTTAAAATTCAAAATTTAACGGTAATTTAAAATTCAAAATTATTACCAAAATTTAAAGATTTTCAAAAATTTACCGACTCTCAAAAATTCAAATTCAACACAATTTAAATGTTTTTTAAAAAATTCAAATTCAAAAAAATTTAACGGTTTTCAAAAATTCAAATCATTCAAAAATTTGAACGGGTTTCATAAATTCAAATTGCGATTAAAAATTTAACGGCTTTCAAAAATTCAAACTCAACAAAATTTCACCGGTTTCACAAAATTCAAATTACAAAATTTTTCGACCTCACTTCGAAAAGTTTTTGTTGATTTAATCGCACTTCTGTTGCTTATTTCTCAAGCAAATTGATCGGAAGTTACACAAAAAAGTGGCAAGAGCATAACAAAAAGCAAACAACCTTAATACTCTTCAGCATTATTTAATAATCAGCGATTTAATTGTTGACTCTAATGGAACAAATATCAAAAAAATTCAAAAGATCCGTTAATCTGACAAAAAAAGAATGTAATGTTAAGCAAATATTCCGGGAATTAGCGAATCCATCATAAATTTCGCAGTGTTAATGTGAAAATAACAATAATATTAACTAGCATGAAAGTTATTTCTATTGAAAATAATTAGCGGTACCTTTAATTAAATTCGCTTGAGTGATTCTTCAGCATTTCCAACAGACATACTAAATTAGCACAATGGTTAAACATCAAAAACCTGCACAAACATGATGAATGAGTCGATTCTTTGCTTAATCATAAGTTTGACCCATTTCCACTTTTTATCTGTATTTTCATGCAGAAGACGAGTCCATTTAGAGGAAATTGAGTTGATGAGACATTGACATAACCACAGAAAATCTTTTAACCGCACCATAAAAACCACAAAAAAGCTATTTTGATTAATTGGCATGGTTGGCAAACACAAACAATAAGAAAAATTAAAAAACTTTGAAATTAGGGATCATTAAAGAATCTTCTGGATTGCTTTTATGGCTTATAGACTCAAAACATGGTCTTTGTTTTAAAACTAAATTCCAAGAAAATAATAATTTTATGATATAAATGTCATGCGGTGATGGTGAAAGAATGAATACAAAATGAATCATTTAGGATGGAAACACGAGATGATGGAAACATTTTGAAATTATTTAGTGGACTTGATTTGGGGAGAAAAGCGCATTTTTTGTTGCTTACGGTTTTTTGATGTTTAAATTGTTAACGACTTTTAAAAAATCAAAATTTTTAAATTCAACTTTTTAACGGTTTTTTGGAATTCAAGGTTTCTAGGTTCAAATTTTTTAGCTTTTTTAAAATTCAAGTTTTAACGACTTTCAAAAATTCAAAATTTCAAAAAGTTAAAAATTCAATTTTTTAACAGATTTTTGGAATTTAAAAATTTAATGGTTGTTTATTGTTAAAATTTTTTAGCGGGTTTTTAGAAATTTTAATTTTTTACGGTTTTCCAAAATTCAAAATTTTTAAAAACTTTGTTGAAATTCAGGAATTTAGTGATTTTTTGGAATTTAAATTTTTTGTTGATTTTTGAAATTCAAAATTTTAACAGCTTTCTAAAATTCAAAATTTTTAACGATTTTCTGAAGTTCAAAATTTTAACGGTTTTTTAAAAATTCAAATTTTTTTCGATTTTTCAAAAAATTTCAACAAATTTTTGAAATTTAGATCTTTAACGAATTTCCAAAATTAAAATTTTTAGCTGTTTTCCAAAATTCAAATTTTGAATGATTTTTAGAATTTCATGGATTTCTTAGATTAACATTTTTAAAAGTTTTTTTAAGTTCAATATTTTAAACGGTTTTACAAATTTCAAATTATTTTATAGATTATATAAAATTTAGAAATTCACAAATTGTTTGAAAATTGAAGCAAATAAATTGAAATTTCGACAGTTTCACGATTCCAGTCTACAAAATCAAAAATCATCAATTTTTCAAGTTCAGCCATTACTCAGCACTTTTTGATTAATCGATTAGTCCGTAACTCTACAGTCCCAAACTAAAGCTTCAAACCTGAACTTTCTCCGATCTCTTGTTGCTTCTTTGTCGTGCTTTATCCAGCCAGTTACCCTCCGAGTAAGCCAACTAGTCTGCATTTCAGTAAACCAGCAGGCAGTGAGAAGCAAGCCAGTCAACAACCCAGTCAAGCATCATTTCATCCAAAAAAATGCTCTCAAAATTGAAATTCAGCCGCATCAAATAATTGATGCCTGCTTTTGTGGTGGTCTTGAAACTTTACAAATGGTCATTAGATAATCATTTTATAAATATCGCTCGATTCGAAAGGAGAGAAAGAAGGAATTTCAAAACCATAAAACCGTAGGCACATCATGTGCACGTCGTTAGACCCTCATTTTTTGTGTAGCAGCAAACGATCGTATTGAGTTATAATTTTAAGACATTTTAGATAGAATTCTTTCTTTTTTTGAAGATAACAAGAAGAAGAACTAAAAAAAAAATTTTTTTTCGTCTTTTTTCATCTCATTCGTTCTGTTTGGAAGCAAAAAGTCCACGTCTAAGCAGAACAGCAGAGCCATTTATTTGTTTATTTTATGCTTTTTTATTGTCGATAGCAAGTAAATAAATCAGCACATAGATTGATGAATAAGGTGCACTTAAATGGTGATTAATCAACTAACACAACATATTTTATGACCTGCTTTAAAATGTTTTTAAAAAAGATTAAATTGTGGATGATTAATATGCGAAAAATAAGGAATGATGTTTTGTGGGAAAGAATGACAGATTTATAATTGGTTATTTTGGACTTTTTTGTGGGCAAATGTGAAAAATATTAAGGATTTATCGATATTTTAAGTGATTTTGAAGTCATACTTAAGATTTGGATTATTTAAATGCTGAAAATTTGACATTTTATGATTTTAACGTATTTTTAGAATTCAAATCTATCAAAAAATTGAACTTTGTGCAATCCAAAGTCAATTATGACAGAAAAAACGTCAAATTTGACATTTTATGATTTTAACGTATTTTTAGAATTTAAATCTATCAAAAAATTGAACTTTGTGCAATCCAAAGTCAATTATGACAGAGAAAAACGTCAAATTTGACATTTTATGTTTTTAACATATTTTTAGAATTCGAATGTGTCCAAAAATTGAACTTTGTGCAATCCTAAGTCAATTGTGACAGAAAACACGTGGAAAATGTGAAAAATCGAACTTTTATCGTTTTACCGACTTTCTAGAATTCAAACTAATCAAATTTTTGCCAATTTGTGCAATTTAAAGTCAATTATGACAGAGAAACTCATAAAAATTAACAAATTTAATCTCTAAATCCCCACAATCTCACCCCAAACTCAATTAACAACCATCATCCAACGACAAACATCTAAAACCACTAAAAAACCTCATCAAAAACTCAAAAACAATCAAATTCCACCCTAAAAAAGCAACAAACATTCTACCAGCATCATTTTTCCATGGATTTCCTCACCTCAAAAACTTTTTTTCATTTTTAATTAAAACCACAAAACAAATTTAAAGAACAATTCACATAGAAAGAATCTACAAGGTGGCAAAAGCAAAGTGCAGAATGTAAAAAAAAAGAATCTGTAAACTTCACCGTTATTGACTTTCAAAAAAGTACCTGCCAGTCATTCAATCTGAGTAGAAATAACAACAACAAAAAAAGAAGTTAATGTTCTTTTCACAAAACTATGCAATAAAAATGGAAAATATTTTGCCATTGCAAACAAAACATAACATGAGAAGATAGAGTCAGTGGTGGACAACCTGTGTGCTGCGACACACGGATTGTTTGGATATGTCATGAACCGTACATCATATACGGTTTCGATCGAGGCTTACCATCGGTCTAAGACAGTGATGGGCAACTTGTGTTTCAGTCTACGCTTACCATCGGTCTAAGGCAGTGATAAGCAACCTGTGGTCCGCGGCACACTAGACTAGTTTGCCTTCAAAAAATGTTTGGAACTGCCAAGAACCATACAATGTGTAAGGTTTCAGCCTAGGCATACTCCACAAACAATAAAAGGTTACTCACCACTGACACACAGAGAGAGAAAGGAATGAGTCAGGTATAAAAAAAGAATCCATCGGCATGCTGTCCTTGAAATTATAGCAGAGATAATTCTCCGAGTCAAAGATTTCCGATGAAAAGATAATGTTTCATGTATTTTGAAATATTTTAAGAAGCGCCAGTTTGGTTCTATTTGAATCGTTTTTTAGTTCCCTTTTTTTCATTCCATTTTCGAATCGAGAACGTTTCGCCAACTGTAGTGTACCATAAAAAGAAATCATTGATTTTATTTATAGCGGAGTTTTGGATAATGAGGGAGCTTATAACTTCACTTTGATAGGCTGGCGGGCTGGGTAGATGGTTGAGTCACGAGATCTCAGCAACCAGACATCGTAGAAAGTTCTAGTTTGAAGCATTAGCTGCTTGCCATCGAATTATACCGGTATTTATTGGTCTGGAAGTGCAAATCCATTTCTTTGTACGTTAATTAATGATTTTTCATTTCATAAACAAAAGAAAAACATTTTTAAAGCGTTGCTTTCAATAAATTTAAATTTTGAGCAGCCGTTAAAATATTTGAATTTTAAAAAACCGTTAGAAAATTTAAGTTCTAAGAATCTGATTTTTCAGCTAAAATTCAAAATTTTGAAACCCGTTAAAAGTTCAAAATTGTGAAAACCGTTAAAAATTCAAATTTCAAAAAGTCGTTAAGCTTTCAAAAATGCGCTTAAGTCACCCAATATGGCCTAGTACTTCTGTAACATTTTTTTTACATTTTTTGATGATATCGCAAATGCTATAAATGCTGGTATTCATGTAGATATTCTTCGATCTCATTTCTTCATCTTCTTTTTAGTGGATTGCTTTCCTTTCAACATTTCTTATTTCTTTTTTTGAATATTGTGTGTTAAATAGAAATTTTATGGCTGATTCTCTCGCTGGCTATTATATTTTATTCAATTTTATGTATATCTTTTTTTATTCCTTACTATGTGATTTAAATTTTTTATGATGAGAATGCAAAAAACATACTGTGATTATTGGGTATGATGATTTCAGATGAGGTCACATATTGAAATTATTATTAAAACCAATTTATATTAATGAGAATGCTTTCAATTTAGTTGTTATAATAATGTGATTTTTTTTTTTCAGAATTATTAAATTTTTCGGTTTGCTTTGAAATTGGTTTTGTGCTTCATATGTTGATGTGAGAATGTTGTGCTGAATGGAAGCTGTATGACTGGATAGTCGTGTTCATGTATGACCATTTATATTCCATTAAAAAGTTAAAAATTCGCAAAACTGTTAGAATTCAAAATTTACAAAGCCGTTAAAATTTCAAAATTTACAAAACCGTTAAAATCAAGTTCAAATTTCAAAATTTACTTTTAGAAGTTCAAAATTGACAAAACCTTTAGAAATTCGAAATTTACAAAACCGTTAAAGTCTCAAAACTTACAAAACCGTTAAAGATTCAAAATTTACAAAACCGTTAAAAATTCAAAATCTCAAAAACCATCAAAAACCCAATTTTCAACCCAAAATGCTCAATTCCACCAAAAAAAACTGCCAAATTTCAGACAGCTTCTTTCTTTTTATTATCCGACAGTTCAAAAGGGTCAATGCAATTGACAATAGAATCTAATCACAGAATTCTCAATATTTATTCACTTAAATTCCTATGAAAACATAAAAACAAGCAAATTGTCGTACATAAAATTTTAGAGAAAACGATTTTCACAGCTAAGAAAAAAAGAATATAAAAAAAAGTTTTCAATTCTCTTGCTTCTTAGCTTCCTACATCGTAAGACAGTTGATTATATCGCCTTTGGGGTTGAAATAAAAAATAATAACAATAAAAGATCGAGTGATAAATTCATTTGAAGAGGATATTAGGGAGCGTTTTCTTTGCTTCTTGGTGAGTTTATCGGAATGTGTTGATGATCAATTTAGAAAGTTGTTTGGGATTTTTGAAATGGGAAACATATTGCGGACGGATATTGAGTTTAATAAGCTGATGACAGGGGATTATTGTCGATGTTTTGGAGTTTTGTGGATTTATAGAGTATAATTTGAATTTACTGATCGCAGTAGACTAGATTTGATAGAAATTGATCAAATTTTGCATTTTTACCGGATTTTTGAAATTCAAAATTTTCTCACCTCGAAAAGTTTTTTAACCAAAAATTGCATAAAATAAGCTCAAATCTTCATTATTATAGCAAAATATTGTGTAAAAAAGTGGCAAGCATTGATTTTTAACGGTTTTTGAAAATTCAAACTTTTTTCTTCAAAAATTTTCTCACCTCGAAAAGTTTTTCATCGAAAAATTGCATTAAATAACCTAAAATCTTCATTATTTCAGCAGAATATCGCGTAAAAAAGTGGCAAGCATTCATTCCACATAATTTGAGATATTTTATCGCCACATAAACATTAAAGTTTACTCTTAACCTCAAATAATTTTTTTCCAAAAAGCAGTCATCTGTACAAGCCATAAATTATGGATTCCTGAAGCATTTTTCAAAATTACTCTCGTACATTTCTTAATTAAATAATGCAACATTATCATCAATTAGACAAAATGAACATTAGAGCACATTTTTCCAATAAATTTACTTAAAATAAACGATAGAATCCTTTTTTTTTTCGTTCACATTAATAGCCTCGTAAATTATTTAGCGACTTTTTATTACTTAACATTGCTTGCGTTCGCACTTTACTGTTGTGTCTCATACCATACCGAACTCAATTTTCTATGGAAGCGACATAATTTTATTTATTTTTCTCTTTTCAATGTCATCATCGATATCGGCAAATTCATGCTTCTTCATCCCTCAACTTACATAATATTGTCTCTTTATTGTTTCTTCTTCTTCTTCTTTTTTACAAGGAAAAAAGAGATCCTCAGCTTCTGTAAGTGATACATGGCAATTTGGGAATATTTTTCACTCAGTAACGTTCACTCATTTGCATTTTAATGTAATCTTATTAAAGAATATGAAAAAGACATTTGTAAAACGATGTTTAAATTTATGGAAAAAGGAAGATGTCGAGGATGAGAGTCAGGGGCGTAACTGGAGAGTGGTGGGAGTCTGGGCGGTGCAGCACAGTGTTTCAGATATTTCATAGAGAACAAAAGGGTGCAAAAGTGAATTTATAGTCAAATTTAAATGGTATTTAGGTTTAATCCTGGATGAGGATGAGATTCTGGAGCGAAGCTAAAGAGGAGTGAGTGTAGGGGCAGAGCAGCATAATGTGGCATGGGTATTTAGGGTTGATCCTGTAGCACTATTCACAGCAGATTGAAAAACTTCCCTTAAACCCTAAATGCACTATCCTAATGTGATTGGAAGAGCCGTAACTAGGGAAGGGTGAGTGTTGGAGCTTAACTAGGGTAGGGTGGGAATCAGGGGCATAACTAGGGAGGGGTGGGACTAAGGGTAGTGCAGCACAGTGTCTCAGCTCTATCACAGAGAACAAAGTGTGCTAAAGTAAATGTACATTCAAATTTGAGGGGTATTTAGGGTTAATTCTGGGTGAGGATGAGAGTTAGGTTCATAACTAGGGAAATGTGGGTGTTGGGGCGGTGTAGCACTGTGCATCAGCTCTATCATGGAGAACAATCGAGGCAAAATAGATTGTATAGTCAAATCTAAAGGATGTTTAGGATTGATTCTGGGATATCCTCTATTTGAAATTGAAAATAGTCCCCTAATCCCTAACTATACCCTCCTGATAAGATTGGAAGGTACGCAACTAGAGAGGGATAGAAGTAAGGGCGATGTAGCACAATGCCTCAACCCTATTATAGAGAACAAAAGATGCATCCTAGTATATCATCCACAACAGATTGAAAAACGTCCCCTAACCCCTAAATACACTCCCCAGGCATGTGATTGGAAGGGACGTAAAACGAGTGAAAATAATATAATAATGTATGAGCACTGGTGTTGACAATTTGATGACTTTCCGTGTTAAAGCAGATATAAATTGTCTGTTTTATGGTAAAAAAAATAAAAATTTGTGGGATAATAGGAAGAACCAAGAAGGGGAATTGGATATTTATCAAATTGTCATTCATTCCACTTCTGTTTAATGTCAATAAAGATAGAACCAATCTTCAATTCCAATTCACTTTGATGATGTTTACATAGTTTATGTATGCATTCTCCGAGATTCATCATCATTTTGGATGTACGCCTGCTTGTGCATGTATTTATCATTTTGTGGAGTATCCAAAAAGTCATGTGAATTATTTAGGCGACATCCATCTAATGAATGAAATTCTAATCTTATTTATGACTTTTCTTCTTCCTCCTCTTCGGTGTGCTCTCATGATCATGTCTCGGTATTATTATTTTTCTGTAGAATCAAGAATCAAGTTTTATTGCTTGTTCCAGCCCTTATGATAATTTTTCTTATTTTTTATGTCTCGTAGACTTTAGGTCAAGTGATATTGATTGGTGATTATTTTGTGAGTTGTTGATTTACATTAGGCTTAATTGGGAAGTGTGTCTGTTTGATTTTGATTGATACTGGGTTAGAATTACTTGCTTAGGTAATTGAATCGTTAGGAATTCAAATTTAGAAAAGCAGGTACAGGTTCAAAATTATAAAATTTGTAAATAGTTCAAAATTTTGAAAACCGTTGAAAAATCATAAAAAATTTAAAATTTTGAAAAGCATTAAAAATTCAAAATTTTGAAAAGCGTTAAAAATCCAAAATTTTGAAAAGCGTTAAAAATTCAAATTTCAAAACATCGTTTAAAATTGAAAATTTTGAAAATAATTGAAAATTTAAAAACTTTTGAAAATCGCTAAAAATTCAAATTTTTGAAAACCGTTGAAAAACCATAAAGAGTTCAAAATTTTGCAAAGAATTTAAAATTCAAAATTTTGAAAAGCGTTAAAATTCAAAATTTTGAAAAACTTAAAAGTTCAAAATTTTTCAAAAACGGTAAAAGTTCAAAATTTTAAAAATCCAAAATTTTGAAAACCGTTGAAAAAAAATAAAAGTCCAAAAGCTGAAAATTCAAAATTTAAAAACCTGTAAAAATTCAAAAAAACCTGAAAACCGTTAAAAATTCAAAATTTTGAAAACCGTTAAAAATTCAAAATTTTTAAAACCGTTAAAAATTTCATAAAAAATTCTTAAATATTCTCCTAAAATTCCCCACCAGGGCTCAATTATATTCATGAATGTCGCATAATCTTTTGTAATGTGGTACACCGGTTGCCATAAAAATCCATTTGCTGTATATATGCGGCGGATATAAGCGATTAAACATAATCAACATGACTTCTCTTCTTGTTTTTTATTCATCAACACATCTCAAGTTTCTTCTTGTTGACTTTCTCAGCATTCTCTTTTTGAAAATTAAAAATAAACATATCATCCACATGTGTCATTACCATGTACTGTTTAAACATCTCATTGACAATAAGGTTGAGGTTTTTTCTGTTAGATCTTGTGTCGCTCATATCTTAATGGTGCTTCTTGGAATGACTATATAAATTGATTGGGATGCGCACATGCAATTTCATCATGTGTGTTTATTCAACTCTTCTTCCTCCACTTTTTTTTCAAAAGACAGCAGTGAGAACAGCAGCCTAAGAGATTAATGGTCTTTTTTTTTTGAATTTATTTTTTTTTTTTATATTTCTAAAAATAAAATAAATTTTTTTTCCTATTTCATAATATGATTATAGTTGCTTTTTGAAGCGTGATCGTTTCATTGTACTAGGAAAAATGTAAAAAAAGTTCATGTTTGTTTATATAAGATGAAATATCTTATGCTAGTTCCAAATAAAAAATAAAATAAAATTCATAATTCATCTCGCAATACTTTTTGCTTGATTATTAAATTGTATGGTGCTGCACACACCATGTAATGATGAAAAATTATGAATCTATCTACTTTATACTTAATAGAATTTTAAATTAATGTAATTCTTGTGTATCTTGTGTATGAGAGCATATACATTGTAGATAATGAAAGTGATGTGAGGTTGAGAGGAATTTTGATGGGTTTTTGGGGGTTTTGAGCGCATTTTATTAATTTTGACCTGGATTAGAGCTGCAGCAGAGACGGCTTCATTTCCCCAAACCTTAGTTTAACACCCTCTGGATCACACCATTCCTGTATTCATAATTGTTAGTCAACTAATCAAAATCATCTTGAATTCGCTAAAAACAGATTAAAATTTGAATGAAATGCTTTTCTGATTTCACTTGTGAAGTATGTGATTTCATACAAATTTTATTTTCTTAACGAACTTTCCCGAATTCATTTTGGCGTTGACCACTTAAGAATCAAGCCAAATACTCCAATTAGAGGTACATTTATTGGGATTGTGAATGAGGTTAGGTTTCAAACCCCAACCCCTCAATTTTTCGGCTCCGACAGTCAATATGACATCAAAATTGAAGACCGAACGCATTCCCAAGCCTATACCATACTTGAATTACAAAACAATTCCAAGCCATTCCATTCACCTTTTTTTTCTTCAAACCAAACTGAACTCAATCTCACCTTCGCAACGAGCAATGCCAGCATATACTGCCTTGAAAATGAAACGAGATCAATTCATCATAATCATACAACAATTTTATTATTCCTTTATGTATATCTCGCACTCTTTTTTTCTGTGGAAAATCTTTGATTCGTGATTTCCTACTTACTACTTACTTGCTTATGATAATACACACAAAAAAAAGACTATAATGTACACAATGTGTGCCACTCATTTCTGGATTGATCGTTAAATAGTTTAAATCGTTTACTCTATAAAAAAAAAATAACTTTAACTGTTTTTGTTGAATTTTTCCTCTCGTACTTCCAAACAAACAATAAATCTTCCAATTACATTCGCTTGGAAAATATGTACAGTATATTTATATACATTATATGTGCTCGTATAACTTTTTAATTCCATGAAAAAAAGAGAGAATCTTGATTCTAATGTGAGTTTACCATGCAGACATTAAAAAAAAAGTTTTTCCTTTACATCCTTCCTTCTCACTCTTTCATCTTTTATTCACAAGAGTGTGAAGAAAATTAAGAAAGTTTTTTGGAAAAATTTGATGGGGAAAATGCGCATTTTCTGGATTAATTGAAGAATTTTCCTTCAAAGTTGATATATCAAGCATTAACGGTCATTATGAATTTGAATTCAGGAATGAAAAAATATTTGAAAATTTAACGGTCATTATAAATTTGAATTTACCAAAAAAGTGTTTTTAAAATTTAACGGTCATTTTAAATTTGAATTTGCCAATGAAAAATGTCTTCAAAATTTTACGGTCAAAATAAATTTGAAAAATTATTAGTCAAAAGTTTTGAAAAAATAACGGACATATTTAATTTGAAAGCGAAGTTTAAAAAATATTTCATAATAACGGTCAAATTAATTTTTAAATTTGAATACTCCAAGTTAGTAATTTTGAAATTTCAACAGTCAAAAAAATTTGAAATTTTAATGGTCAAATTTATTTTGAAGATTTAATTTTGAAATATAACCGACAAATTAAATTTGAAATAAAGCATAAAAAATTCTAATTTTCAAAATTGTATCGACTTTTTCATTTTCAAAAAATGTCAATCAAAGTGGACAGTCAGCCAAAATCCCACCACAAACTCATTTTCCAAGCAAAAAGCATGCACTGAAAAATATATCTACATTGAACACAGAAAGTGTATTAAAAGGAAATTTTCTTCTTTAATTATGGATGCTCTGTGTTTGCCACACAAAAAAAAAAGTAAATTTTACTTGATATGTGAGAAAGGAATTGGAACGAGAAAAAAAAATGAATTAATTAACTTTTTGATTCACAGCACACAAAAAGATGAGAGGGAAAGCTGTTTACATCAAAAATTCATTAAATTAAAAAACATTTTTTTTTTTCATTCATTGAAAAATCATTTTCCATATCATATTTATGTGGGGGACTTGGTCTATATTCGGTTTGAAATTTATGGCTTAATATGAGCTTGATGAGCAAGGAGTGTTAATTGTTTTTAAATAGTATTAATTGATGACAAATTGTTATTTGATTTTAAATATTTACATTGTATTGTTAGTTTGAGGTTATGTCATGACTCATGAGAATATTATGTATTAACTCAGTGGTGGGCAACATGTGTGTTGCGGCACATTAGTGTACTACACTAGTGCGACACCAAAAATTCTTGGAAATGTCACGAACCGTATGTCGTGTGTGGTTTCGGTCCAGGCTTACTACCAAGGTGTGTAGTGACAAATAGCAGGTTGCGAACTACTGTGCTAATTGATGATCTTAGTTCTTAGAATTTATGAGGAATTGAGAGATTCAGCTACCACAAATGAACTTAAATTTGTGATTTGTCAGCATTAATTTGATGAATTAAAATGACTTTGTGGCTTAGAGGGTTGGTAGATGTACAATTACAATTCCTACCACAGCAATCTAGAGTTCGAATCCTAGTAGAAATTGCCAGTCTCTTGGCTTTTAAGAGTGCTTTGAAAGTACATTAATTGATTTTTTTTTATTTTGATTAATTACAGCAGGTTATTATCTTTCAAATGGCATAAATCAAGTGGTCTATCCAGGGTGAACGCGAGGGGTTTTGGTTAACCCTTCCACCCTCTTCCTGAATAAAATCATTCAATTATATTTTTTTTTTCTCGAGAAGCCTAAAAATTAAAGGATTTTGTTCAAGTGAAGAGATGAAGGGTTAACCCAGAATTGCAA
Organism: Chironomus tepperi; assembly: GCF_022539635.2. Classification (NCBI taxonomy): domain Eukaryota; kingdom Metazoa; phylum Arthropoda; class Insecta; order Diptera; family Chironomidae; genus Chironomus; species Chironomus tepperi. The sequence continues at coordinate 217,693 of NW_027226204.1, read as the reverse complement.
AACAGGTTCCTGTGACGGACAAAAACCGTACAAATTAATGATAATTTATATGATTTTTCCTCGAATTATTAATAATTTGTACGTTTTGCCTGTCACAGGCACCTGTTTTGCAAGTCTGGGTTAACCCAACCCTTAATCGGAGATAGAAGGGGTTTTGGTTCAACCCTCAGGGTTTGAGTCCTCCTCTTGGATAAAATCTTTATAGAAACTCTGGACAAAAACCTACAATTTTATTATCTCAAATGAAAAAATCACAGAATTTGAAGGATTTTGTCCAAAAGGAAGAAGAAAGGGATAACCCCAATCACACGAGGGATAAGAGGGGTTTGGGTTAACCCTCCTTCACTCTTCTTGGACAAAATTATTAAATTCTATGGTTTTTCGAGCAAAAAACTATAGAATTGAAGGAATTTGTCCAAGAGGAATGAAGAAAGGATCAATCCAAATCACTTCCAATTTCTCATGATTGGCCATCGGCTGAACATCCCTTCCAGAATACACACAATAGCTTCTCACAATCAAATAACACTATCAATATCAAGTTGTCAATCCACATTTCGCACCATAAATTCCACACCCCCAAAACAGCAATTACTGTTAATCTTTACAAGTCAACGACCATCAAAATGCAAAAAAACTGTGAAAATTAATTTAAAATTTTATATTCCATGTTAATTCCACCCCTCAAAATACAGACAACATTCATCAAAATCCAAACCCTCAGTTCACACCCCAGTTTGTTGTTGTACGCAATTATATACGATGTGTGTGTGACAAAAAGCAATTAAATCCTCAACATTATATAATTAAAAAATAAAAATAAGAATTAAAGTAATTATAAGTATTAAAGTTTGCCGTCTGCATTTTAATTGAGTAATTGTTGATGATTATGACATTTTCAAATATCTAAGCTTCATTAATATGATGCTGCTGGCAATTCTGGGAATAATGGAAAGTTAACAGAATAATAAGAACAAAATACAAGTACAGACGTGGCCACTCGTGACCGACGGTAGCGCATTGTCCCCGCAAAAAATGATGAAAAGTACGAGAAAATGTTGAAAAATTTGAGATTTGAACCCATGAACCGAGACGATTTCGAAATAAATCATCATTTTAGGGGTTACGTAAAAAATACGTACGTAAAACACAAATACGTACGTAAAACAGAAAGACGGACAGACAGACAGACGGACGGACAGACAGACAAACGGACGGAGAGATTGATGGGCAGACAGACCGACGGACGGACAGACAGACGGACAGACAGACAGACAGACAGACAGAAAAATTGCGTCCAATATCGTTCCTTTTGGAAAATTCACTAAAAATTACCATTTAAAGTTAATTTTAAGTCTTTTTCTTTAATTAAATTTTTATGTAAATGAGGAGAGGATTCTCGTTATTGTGAAGAAGCTTATGCCATTCAAGTCACGAACTATAAATTTGAAAAAAAAGGCACAGAATTAAAAAGCTATTGAAAAAAAAAATCTTTGATTAAATTTTTCTTAATTATTGGGGGTGTCTAGAGCTGAATATTAAGTGATTATATGGGAAATATCAGAGTGTGGATTTTTCAAAAAGCGACCGTTAAATTTTTTCAAAAAAAAAATTTTTGACGACAAAATTCAAATTTTTTTGACCGTTATTTTTAATTTTTCTTTGTAACGTAAATTTCTAATTTAAAATAAGTTGAGTTCGAATTTTCGAAATTCGAATGTCGAATTTGAGGCACTCTGGAAAATATTTTTAGAATATTATCCAGACAGCTTGACGATGCCTGTCTAGATTTACAACAAAATTGTGGAAAACTCCGTCAGAAATTATGAACAATTTTATAAAGCCACACATCAAAGATTCATGAGCAATTTCCGACATAGTTAAAAAAAAAAGTCAAGTAGACTATTCTCACGATTTAATTACATGTATATATATCATAATCGTCAAGCCATGTCGACATATGCAAAAGGCTTAAAAAATTGAGTGTTTACATTGAGTCAGAAAAAGGATGTAAATATGACAAGATATTTTATTCATCGTACTTTGATATAAAGGAACACACACAAAAAAAATATGTGTCTGCTAATTACTTCATGAATATTTTAAATCTTCGTCAGCGGCTTATCATGCAATATTTACAATGTTGTCGGCTGTGTTTGAAAAATTTTTTACTGGTGATGATGAAAATAAAATGAGTTTTTTTTTCTGTTTTTATTCACGCTTTCAATGAAAATGTTTTTCTTTTTTTGTACGCTCGTGAGTTCTTGAGGTTAGAGGTTTTGTGTTCGGGAATTTGTTAGAGATTAGGCTGGTGGAAATTCACATCTTGAGATGTTCTCAGGAAATAGCATTTGAAGCTCTTAAATGTTTGACTTCTAAGAACATTGAAACGTCAAAATAATTCAATGATTCAAAAATAATTCCAAATTGTCAAAATCTGTTAAAATTTTGAAATACTAAAAACCATTCAAAATTCTGATTTTTTGAAAGCCGTTAAAAATTAGAACTTTTGAAGCCAATAAAAGCTTTGAATTTTTGAGAATCGTTTGAAAACTTAAACATTGAATTTTTGAAAAATATGAAAATATTTGAAATTTTCAAAACTGTTTGAAATTTTGGAGTTTTTAAAGAAAATGCAAATTTTGAATTTTTGAGAAACATTGAAAGCCGTTAAGAAATTTTCACTACGATTTACAGTGAATCAAAAATAACTAATCATTATTAAGAAAATTGCATTTTGAAAATCGTTGAATTTTTAAAACGAATTGAAAATTTTGACTTTTTTATAAAACTGTTTGTAGTTTGGAAAAATTATAAATTCTTTAATTTTGAGGATTCATAAAATTTTGAACTTTCAAAAGATTTGAATTATTTTGAATTTTTGAATCAGTTGAACATTTTTGAATTTTTGTCAACCGTTAGGAGTTTTGAATTTTCGAAAACCGTTAGAAAATTTGAATTTTTAAGTGTCGTTAAGAATTTGAAATATGGGAGTTTCCACTGATAATTTTTTCCAAAAATTTTGACTTTGAATTGATATTTCTCTTGATTAGAGAAATTTATATTTCTTGTGATGATGCAAGCTTATGTAAAACGTTAAGATCTATCATTTTGTCTAATTCTGAAGTGTTGTTATGGCTTAATTAGTGAGATATTTTAATTTTTAATGCCCGTTGCTTGGATACACAGGATTGAATTTTTACTTTTGGAGTAGAAATTTCAACCTTCTAGACTGTTTAACTAAGCTTTACAGTCCTTATATCATGTAATTTTTCATATTTTGTAACTTTTTCCAATCAAGTATGCCTAAAACACTCTAATTAAACTTAAAATTGAGATTTTATGTAATTTTTTTCAAAGCAACGCTAATCCGCAAAAACGTACTGAATTTTGACTTCGGTTTTTGATGTAATTATAGCTTGATCAGGATTATTGATGACACCGAAATCATTAATTAGCTAAAAAAAGATAATTCTAGTGTTTCTGACATTATTTGACTAGTTAAAGTTTAAAATTTTAAGAAATCAAATTTTCTAAAAACGACAATATTAGAGACAGGAATAAACGGAATTCAACCAATCGGTGGAAATGTCCATATTTAAAGACTGTAAGAATTTTGAACTTTCGAAAACAGTTGAAAATTTTAAATATTTGTAAACCGTTAGGAAATTTCAATTTTTGAAAGCAATTTGATAATTCAATTGAAAATCATCCAATGAATACTTGATGAATATCTTACTTAATTCTACTTTCACGCTTACAAAAGCAAAATTTGTTCCACAAGCCCCCACAATTTTTCCATCCTACCTACTCTTCCAATTCACAAAGCAGCCACCAGAATCAGTCTGCATTCCAAAAATAAACAATTTCCATTTTTTTTTACAAAAAACAGAAAAGAAAACAACAAATATTCATTCATTCATGCGACATCTGCACATGTATCAAAAGTAAATATTTCCTTCAATTATGTGAAATTTATTTCGAACAGCAAAAAACTGTCAGTTCAGCGATGTCTTGGAATTTATTTAAGCGTACAATAGTCGCGGAAAGGAAAAGAAATTTATTGCACTTTGTCTAACATGTAGCGTGCCATACAAATTGATAAATTGCTTTTTTCTCATATTTCTCCAGCTATCAGGTTAATTACTCATTGTTATCATCATCAAAATCATCACGCGAATTCATTTCCTTCTTCTTTCAATCTTCTTCTTTCCATTTTTCATTTTTCGTTTTAAATTACATTTCGCGAATTTCTTTATGCTGTACTTTTTCCCCTAATTAATGCTGCTTTTTTTTTGTTTATGTGATTTGTTTTCAAATAAAGAAAGAAGAAAATGAGATAAAAAAAGAGAGAAGTTAACAAAATTAAGGTAGCATGTCACTAACTCACGTTTGCAATCTTCAATTTGAGAAAGAAGAACTAAAGTTTAGGGAGGTCAAATTGAAGTGTAGAGTGAAGCGCATTTGAATGGGAATTAATGGGAGTATGTGAAGTATTTCGATGTGTTTTTCATCGACTTTGTTGATTTTTATTTCTATTGAGATTTATAGAGGAACTGTCTATTTGCTAATTTACTAATGAATCTTTCTTAATCAGGAATTGGCTTGAGCTTCTTACTTATTTACTTGCTGGAACCATGCTCAGATTTGGAGCTTAGGTTTCTACAAAAGTCTTCTATCTGACTCTGTTGCTGGCCTTATCACAAAGTTTGTACTTGATCAACTTGATTCTGCTGCTGTCTCTGTCACTTATCCGGACTTTAAAATCTTGGCTTCGAGGTTTGTCTTGACAATCCCAGAGTGTGGCCGTCTCAAATTCGAGTTTTTCGACATTATTTTGTCGAAAAATTCAAACATTTCGAACTCAACTTATTTTAAAATAAAAATTTACCGTCTTTTTAGAGACAGCCATACTCTGGACAGTCCGATTGATCCAGGATTTGATCTAAGGCATAGTTGACAGAACTTTTGATGTTTGGACTTCATACGTCCAAATGAGCACTAGTACTAGATTCCGTACTTCAAAAAAAGTGGAGTCCAAATTCCATTGGAATCACCTTCATATTGGAGTCCTACCAAATCTGATCTAAGTTGTGATGTACATTACAATTACAATTTATATCGCTGTTAACCCTCAATACCAAGTTCTATACTCCATATATCTATCAACATCATCTATCCATCAGTACAGTTACTCAAACTAACACATAATCACATTATTCACATCCTAAATTAATTCACAATTGCTTTCAAAACTCTATATTACAAATACCTAAGCAAATATCCTCCAGATATTAACACACATCTCTCTTACTTAATGTTATTTTAACATTTATTTTTCTAACAATAATTTTCTGGTCTACCTTAAAATTCTCACTCGTGTACTTTCATCAAACTAAAAAGCAATTAAAGGGCAGAGGATCAAATAAAAATAAAGCAGATTAAAAAAGAGAATTATAAACTTAACCTTATTGAAGTTTTTGAACTTGTTCATCTCATATCCACTTAGGTATTATAAACAATCCATAAATTTTTCGACAACTATTTTAGTTTTTGAACGTGTAATGCAGTGTTGTACATAGTTTTTATGGCTATGGTACAACTTATTAGTAAATTAGTGACTTGCTTCCTTGGTTGGAGGAGCACGCGAACCCATTGCCGCGCGGAAGTTGGGTTTATCCTTCGAGAACATCTGGAAGTTCAGAATTTTAAAGATTTTAGCGTTCATTCGACATTCAATCCAGAAATTCCTTAGGCTTAGTAGTAAGCCCCGACCAAAACCCTACACAATATAAGGTTTTGGTCGACATACTAGTGTGCCGCTCCACACAGTTTGGACAACTCTGATCTAACACAATTGTATTTACCAAGGCGAGTCTGCATACCTTCAACTTTAAAGCCATGCTGTATGTCGTCTATTTTAATCCCCCCAAGACTCGCAATCATTAATCAAAAAATTCAATTTAACCAAACTGAATGAAGAACGACCATTCATTCCCATTAAAAGTGTTCTCGAAATTTCCATTAATTATTTGATAGAATAAACCTGTGGTTGATATTGATATCGACCGGATGGATGGATGGATATCTAAATTCTTTTACAAATAAAAAAAATTATGTTTGTATCACGATCGAATAAAAAACGTTGATTGATTGATTGATGAATGATTTCTGGTTCCGATAAGAAGAAATTTCCTTTCTATTTTTATTGCTATGTGGATGGAAAAAGTTTAATTGGAATTTTTGCTCATTGAAAAAGTTTTTTTTTTACATTGTTGTATCAAGCAGGCTTAGGTGAGCTTTACAATGGCACTTTTGAAAACCCAATCTCTTGTCAAGTATGCTTTAAAATATTCAATCAAAATAATTACTTGATAAAATATTTTTTATTTAATTTTCATCTCAACCGCCTTCTTCTCACGAAAAACTCAAACAATTGAGGATTGAAAATTTTCCTCGCATGAGTAAATTTTTAATGAAAATATTGTGTGGAATGTGAGATGATTATTTACTTTGCTGTATTCGTGCCGTGTTCTATGAAATTGAAAAATTTATTCGAGTTGAAATTGATTTTTTGATGTTTTTGATGATTTTCTATGATCAATTTGATGTTGTTCTGTTCTGCTGGATGTTTATAAATTGATTAATATCGTTACTTTGATCTAGTTACCTTAAATTCAATTAATTTTGATGAATTTTCGTTAAAAATTAATATTTCACGTTGTTTACAACTTCAGAACCTTACAATTGTCTCGCATCTTTTCAAAAATCCTTACAAATGTTTGCATCTTTGAGAAAACATTGCATAATTTATTTGAATTTCAAATTTCCGTTGAACTTCAAAAATCATTTGAAATTCAATTTTACGGTCCGAATCTGTAGGCATTCCTCCTACAGCCTTCATTCCGCTTTGATTAATTTGAGATATTCCAAAATAAATTTTATTTTTTGTTGATAAATTCGAGATGTTTTAGGACAGAAAGCTATCACTTTTCATGTCTTCAAGTACGCAACGAAGTTTATGATTAATGTTTTAGTTTACAGCAAATTCATGTTGTTAATATAAAAATTCTTCTTTTATTTATAAATATGAGTACAAAGCATAAATTGTGAAATAAGAGTAAGCTTTTTACATTCGAATTGGGAATAACCCGAAGCTTTTCGTCGGATTGTTACTATGGGCTCAATTTTATGGCTGCAAAATGACACCGGTCTCATATGATCCCAAACCCCTCTGAGGTATTAAGATTTTTGAAGGTATTAGATAATGCTGAGATGATGTTTACGATTTATTGAGGATATTGTTTAGGAATATTGAATTTTAGAGTCATAGAAATGGAAGTGAAGTTCTTGGGACTGGTTGATGACGGAAATTGACGGTTGTAATAGTTGTTGGGTTTGCCATTCCTAACCTGTTCGAAGGGGTGCCACTCTGCTGACGAAGTAGTTTGGATAGGCTTTTGATACAATTTGAGTTCCAGGACTTAGTTCAGGCGATAGCGACGCAATTTAGCGAAGTCAAGGGATACCACAAGAAGGAGTACAGGTGGGCAACCTGTGTGGAGCGCCACACCTTGGTGATATACCTCGACCGAAACCGTACACGGTGTATGGTTCATAGCAGTTCCAAACGCTTCTGGTGGCTTATAGGTTGCCCATCATTGCACCAGATATTACCTTATCTTCAGTATCAGGCTTCCCCAGTTCCCACAATCCCAAATAATGCACATAACCTACAAACGACTCCTATCGAAAATGTCAAATGACGCAACTGTCTTATCGATAAAAATCCTAATCCATCAATAATAAAAAAATATAAGTGTAATAAAAGTAGTTCACATCTTTTTCTATGAATATCTCATCCAATCAATCATCAAGTCATTTAGTCATAATAAATGAAAATTAATTTCAATCGTTGTCATGTTAAATTTTCCAAAAATATACATAAAATATCCTCCTTGTAATCTACTTCAATTTATCACAAAAATGTTTAATATTCTTGAGACAAAGTTTTGCGTTTTGCGGATGGGATAAACAAGCAGATTTTTTGAGGGTAATAAAAGTTTTATTTTTGTCGAAAGAGCTTAAGTTGTTTGGTACGAGAATGGAGATTAAGTTTGAGATGAAATCGATTTTGGGAAATGGAATTGTTGTGTCTATAATTTATTGGAATTTTTGTCTGGTGCATGTCTTCTTTTTGGGATTTGGTGCGTACCCGATCAGCACCAGAGTTGCAAAACAGCCCAAAACCTTACAATTCTTCATAATTTGAATGGTTTTATAAAAAAAACCTTATAAATTATCAAGAATTTGTACGGGTTTCGCCTGCCACAAGTGTCTGTTTTCAGCAACTCTGATTCAACACATATTCAAATGTTGCAACCATGATAACGAGGCAGCAGTATACTTAGAATTAAGTGGCAGGCACTTCGTCATGATGACTACATTTCTATATGTGCTGATCGGGGAATAGAATGTCAAAGTATGAGATTCATCAGCTCACATGGAATGGGAATTGATCACATGGAGTGGGAATTGAACTTTAGACTTCTTGACTTACAGTTCAATTCCCAAAACACTTAAGCAGCTGCCATTGACATGATTTCTGACATAGTCGATCAGTTCTCCCTAACAGACAATGAGCATACTCACCCAAATGAGCATGTTCATGAGTATACTCAATCAATATAGTTGAGCATGATCAAATTTTTGGACATTCTCAAACCACGCTCTTTGACTGCTCGAGTTTCATACAAAATTAACAATTTTCCCCCTTAAATTTCCTCCAAAATTAAAATTCATTCCCACATCACTTGCCTTAAGCCAATTACATGCAATTCAATCGAGCATGCATCAATTCCATCAACATTGAACGCGACTTTCCAGAATTGCCGGATGATTAGCTTTAATTTTGATTGACAGAGACTTTTCAGCCTTAGAATTAATGAGAAGAATTTTAAATTGACAGCATTGAAAGATGCTTGAGACACATGTCAGTGCTATAAGCTATGAGATCGATATCAGTTTCTCCCTTAAGGCTTTACCGTTTTCCAACAATTGCCCGGAAAAAGCAATCAAATGAAGAAATTCTTGGAAGGAACTTTCATTCATAAGAAAAAGGGATATAAATTTTGTTGGGAAAATCGCATTTGAGAATCGAGATGTGAGATAATTTTACGTTTGAATTTTTATAAGGCTTATCACATCAACGTCAGTAAGGTATCAAGAGTTCAGACTGTTTATTTCACACGTTTCGTTTCGTTTTGTGTGATATTCGACAGACCATGTCAGGAATACATATATATACACATTCACGACCTTACTTATCACCTCAATATCATTATTTCATGTCACATTTCCTTCATGCTTCTCTCACATTTTTTTTTTGTTTGTGGATGCTAAGATCATAAATTATTACAACATCAATATTTCACAAATCATTACGAAATGGAATAAGAAGCGATGAATAAAGAATCGCAATGAATAACAAAATTTATCGATTTTCCATTAAGTTAAGCGGAATTGATAAGGAAAAGAAATGTTTGATGGATGGGGGACAGTTGACTTATGACGTCACTGGGTTGGGAAGGTGTTGAGAGGAATCAACTGCATTTTTGGTGCATCATCAAGTCGAGTATGTACCTACTTACTTACTTTGCTGGCTGTACAAATCAGAGTTGCCTTTGACAGACAAAAACCATACAAATTCTTAAACATTTATATGGTTTTTCCTGCAAAACCAGGCAAAAACATTACAAATTCTTGATCATTTATATGGTTTTCCTACAAAACCGTGCCAAATATCAAGAATTTGTACGGTTTTTGTCTGTTACAGGCAACCGGTTTTGCAACTCTGGTGCAAATCAACTGCGATTCATAGCCTCTCTCAGATGACGCCTAAAACTGACTCTCTGTCAATAAGCCCGTAAAAGTCATTAAATCCAAATATTGACAGACATCACTTCCAATCGACCCCAAATCCATATAAACATGACGGCAAACTGTCGTTATTTATTTAACTTTAGTTTACACTCATTTTACCGTTTCTTTTGTGCCTTTATTCATTCATTTACGTTCTGTCCTCTTCTTACCCCCGAAAATTCCTTCATAAGTGAAATATTGAATGAATGTCAAACATGTGTTGATCATTCTTTTCATGTAAATATGTCAAATAGTCAAATTTAGTGCAATCGAGCAACATAATATTGTTTTTGTATTGAGTATTTCTTTTTCTGTTTGATGTTTTTGGACTTTTTCTGTGTTTATTTATGTGGCGCCTAGAGACTGCGGATGGAATGCAGTATGAGTGAGATATTTATTGATATATTAATGACCGGAAAGCGTATTTTGTGAATAGAAATTGATTTTGATAATTGGGAGTAAATTGGTTCATCAAATATTGATGTTGATTTAGTTATTCGGCAGTTTATTGTGGATGCTATGATGAATTTTGAGCATTAGTGGTTTGATATTCAGCAAAATAAGAAGTATGGCCTGAATTTTGAAGCATTTTCTTTATTGAATTTGAGTAATTTGTCTTTGAGCAATTTAACGGATTTGAAAATTTCAAAAACTTTTGCAGGGGAAAATCAACAATAAAAATTCTCCACTTCAGAAAGTTTTTTGGCATTTTCTTGCTCAAAATTCATTCATTAAGGTTCTTTTATATCTCAAAATGTTTAAAAAAGTGGCAAAATTTGAATAACTCTCTATTCACTACCAAAATTCATCAATTAACTCAAAAAATTAACATTTATCATAAATTTCCCCCTCAGATACATCGCATAACCTCCAAGTCAACCCATTATGAATACATACAACCCATATTTTACACAAGAATGCTTAAAAACCTATTAAAAGTAAGCACAAAGCTATAACCAGAATGTCAGCACATAACATGACCAAATTGTGCTGAGTCTATGTGTAATTATATTACAATCAAAAAGAACTTCTTTTTTTGAAATCGCCCCCCAAAAAAGGGATGAAAATTGAGGAAAATGGCCAGAACTATAAAAAGAATGTTAAAAAAATTGTTTAACCTGGAAATAATGGAAAATGATGATTCAGCAAATCTGAAAATAATTTTTTTTACATCCCTCTCCATTTTTTACGTACATATGTGAAGACATAGCAGTGATTCGCAAAAAAAAATATATAAATCCCCTCCAAGCTTCTTCTCATTATTGGATTCTGTTCTGTAATGATAACAGTTTTTTGTTTCAAATAGCACAAAAAACAGGAAGGTCAATTTGCCTGAAATTTGATACTTTTTTTTGTTGGTATGTGTCACTCAACATTTGTGTTTCATCCCCTAAATGCTAGATACAGAGCCTTCTTACAGAAATAATGAGATAAATGGAAGAAGAGTCTCTTGGCTATTTTCGTGTTGCTGCTTGTTTAAAATGACAAATTTAGAAATTGTTGAGATGACAGGTGGAGTGTTGCTATGGGCAATAATGCTGTAAGTGCATGAAATGGAAATGGATAAATTTGAGTAGGATTTGGGATTTTTTGAGGTACTTATTCATTTATTTTTGCTGTATTTGATGCGCAAAAGTTTGAAATTTTGTTTGAGTAGGCTTAAAGCTGGATTGGATCTTAATTTTGAAGATTCAGAAGTGATTCTCATTGTTAAGCACTGAAGCATACTCAATTTACTGTCGTGAGTCCGATCAGCACATAAGGTATTGCCTCAGTGTTGCCCACCATGACAACGAAGCGACATGATACTTAAAACCATGTGACAGTCACTTGGCTAATATAACCAAAGATTGAGAATCGAACCCACATCCTCAGAAATGGACAATCTAATGTTTTTCAGTTTGATGTCTAACCTCATGACCGTTGAGGTCTTACTCATGAGTACCCATGAATTCGCAGATGTGTTTATACATACCTTACCCCAAATCCTCAAATTCCTCTCCAGCATAACCCAAAAGCAATATATCAAAAGATAACAATCATGTATCAAACACCCAACCTCCCAAAAAAACACATCAAAGCAACCTTTGAAAACTTCCCAAAGTCCCCAAAAAAACCACAACAAAAAATAACGATTTTTCATAATTTAAATTACAAATTTTCTAGTTCCTCTTATTATTTACTATTCAGTCTACCTGAGAAAGTTTTCTAATTATTTCTCAATAAAGTCCATTCAAACATCCAAAATCAAAGTGAAAAGGTGCAAAAAAATATTGAAATTTAATTAACAAAAACTTGAGTCCGAAAGAACATTTTTGGGACAAAATATATAATTTGCATGGAATTATCTTTGTTGATCTTACCTTACGTAGAGCATTAACCTGGCCAGGGAAAGGTGAATATTAAAATATTCTTATTTATTTTGCAAAAAAAATGTGCGCATTGAATGTTTAACAGCATCCCAAAGACCGTCCCAGAAAATTGAAATTTTTTAATGTAAAAATTATGCGAAAATGATGGGGTTTGTGCGGAAGTGATGGGTTTTTTTGTGGGAGGGAGGAGAATCTGGAGTCGAATGACGGGTGTGGACTTTGTAATGTCGACAAGTTTTGAGAGGATGGAATTGGTCCAGGTCGGATGACCGGAATGGGCTTTGTAATGTCATGAGCTTTATGCTAATAATTGAAGGCAGAGCTCGAAGTCAACTCGAATTTTATGTGGAATCGAGTCGACTTTTCCATAAAAAATCCAAGTCGACTTTGAGGTCGACCTACTTAACTTTCTTACTTACTGTTTTCGCTGAACGTACAGATCAACTGTGGTCCTTGATAACCCTCAGATGAGGCCTAAAGCTGACTCTATCACTTGCTTATTGCCTGCCAATTACCAATACCAAATCTTGTACTTGAGAGGTTTCCCAAAGTCTCGGTTTCGATGAACTTTTGAGATACAGTTTGAGAATTCAAGGAAATTCTTCGAAGTTTCGATAAATTATCAGGTCTAGATTGAGAAGTCTTGGTGTCAGTCTCGAGAAGCTCTAAATTCTTGTTATATTGACAACATATATCGGTCTTTAATGGGAATCGAACTCATGTCCTCACAATAGAGTGTTTTACAGATATCTGTTCTGATGTCTTAACACTCGAACACATTTGCCTTACTATATGCTTAAATATTGCATGGTTCAGTATCCAAGATTTCACTTTTTTCTGTCAACTCAGCTTTTAAGACTTGCAAATCGAATTTTTAACTTCCTTAAATACCAGAGTTGATGGGGTGGGCTAAAAGGTGCATTCTGAGGATGTATCCTTCCCATAAATCTCAATCTTATGTACCATCACATCCCAACTCCTCCAAAAATCTGGAGAATGAATATTAACTGATAATATCCATCCTCTTTAAATACAAATTCAGATTTATCACCCAAAAAAAAAAGCACAAATCTTTGTCGATGCCGTTATCTTTACAGCAGCATTAATAAAAATGTGATAACATGCCGGTAAAAAAACAGAGAGAAATGCTCACACATAAATGAAAACAAATGTCAAGGAACATAAAAGTCGTCACTGGAATGAGCAATTCATTAATGTGAATATTTTATTGCTGATTCAATGACTGAAGGTATCACTGACAATAAAAAGTGTGACTTTTTTATGATTTTTACTGTCTCTGCCTTTTTTTATTATCGCTATGTTGATGCATTAAGAACCGAGAATGGCAGATTATCACGACAATAACTGTCGATTATTCCTTTTTTGCGTACTGCCTTCATCATTCGATGACCTGGACAAGGCATTTTATATTAATTAGAACAAATAAATTTGCCAAGTATGTACTAGATGGCATCAACATATACGTTAATTACCAAATGATTTAGTGACAAAGCGATGCTGACTCCCACACCCTTATAATCACATTTAACACATATTTATTTATTCTTTGTCATTTATTTTTATTAATGAAATTCAATAAATTCAATGCATGTCCATTGCGTACACACTCAATGTTTTATAACAATGACTCAAATGATTAAGTGACTGTGTCAATGATCGAGAATCAATTTTTCATTATTATTGTTTTTGGTCGCTTAAAATCAATGAGCTGGGTACAGCAGCTTTTTTTTTTGCTATGTTCGAGGAGAAGAAGGAATTGATTAAATTTAGCAGAAATTATTGGCTTTTTTTTCGGGGTCATTGAGAAATAATTGATTGGTGTTTATTTAGTTTGGCAGTAATTTATTGCATTTTTGGCCGAAATAAATTGCAATTTAGTTAATAAATTGATGATATTGATTTAACGGCTTTTTGAAATTTGAATTGCTTTCGTTTAGTTTGCATTTTGGATCGAATAAATTGCAAATTAGTTGATAGATTGACAAAATTGATTTTAACGGTTTTTGAAATTTGAATTGTTATCGTTCAGTTTGCATTTTTGATCGAATAAATTGGCAATATCAATTTAACGGCTTTATGAAGTTTGAATCGTTTTCGTTCAGTTTGGATTTTGTAACGAATAAATTGACAATATTGATTAAACGGTTTTTTGAAATTTGAATCAATTTCGTTCAGTTTGACGAAAGCATTTTCGCTTGTTCGGTGATTCCACCGATGAAATTTTTCACAAAAAATGATTTTTCTCTTAATTCACTCACTTTTTCACTACTTTTATTATCCTATATGATCTATTTTCCTATTTACTACCGTTATAAATTATATTATAACTTTAATATACATTAGTTAAGGAAATATTGCCGTTTTTATGCCCGTTACTTATACTTTTTTTGGAATTTGTTGTTTTTGACATCATTAAAAAGTAAAATTCAGACTATTTAAATACTTTTACAGCTTCTTTGGTGGTCTAAACGATGGTTCCTTTTCTAATGCATCTTAAACTGTGCTTATTTGTAATCAGCATCAAGCTATTAAGCTAAAATTATTAAAAATTCTCAATGTTGAAAAAAAGTATAAGTAACGAAATTCCTAATCCGGGTGAAAACAAATTTTTAAAATCAAAATTTTAAGTTAATTAACAGCAATTCTTATGATTAGAATGCTGTTTATGATAATAAGTAAGTAAATAAAGATTTTTATCAGGTATTCTTAAAGTGTCAACTAAATTAAATGTCATTTTGGCAATGATGAAATTTTAAAGAACACGGATTATACAAGTAAAAATTTTCAAAATTCAACCAATCGGTGGAATTACCGTGTTTACATTTAAAATTGACAAAATATTTAATAAAATACTAAATTGAAGGATTTTCAAGCAATTCTGCAGCATAAATCACGTTTAAGTTGATAAATTATTGCCCAGTGATGTGAAATATCAAATAAAATCAATGCTGCTGCAAGCAAAAAAGTACAAATTTCTATTTCCATCAAATGTTAATTGAGTTTATCTTGTATTTTAATTAAAAACAAACCATAAACTCACTCTTGTAAGCCTCGAAGCTTGAATTACATTGATTTTTCCTCGTTGACCTTTGAAATCTCGTATAAATTTCAATTGTCAAATAGAATTTAACAAAATAAAAAAGTTTAAAAGTTTCCCAAAAAAATAATGCATTTGCCAAGTTTGTCCAAACTCAAAAAAGCTTTCAACATCCGCAAAAACCTTGAACTCTCATTTTTATAGCATACAGCACAAAAAATCATTCAACTAAAATATATTTTTTTTATCTTTTCTCATTGCAGGACTGACCAACAGCAGAAATTCATTTTGGAAAAGGATAAAAAAGCTATTCAATTGACCTACATTGTCATCAATCAATAAAAGAGTCGCCCACAACCCCACAGCACAAAGAAAAAAATAGAAAATAGATGCATCCATCTAGTCAATGATTTAATTCCTCTTTTTTTTTGTATGAAAACACAAAGTCGTTACACAGTCACATGTGCAACAATAAGTTGAAGAACAAGGGAAAGACGAAGGAAGTAATTTCTTTTTTATTGGGATAATTGAAGTTTGATCAAGGAACTACCAAAATTAGAAAAGAATTGAACATAAAAAAGTTAATTAATAAATAAACCGGTCATATCCATAAATATAGCAACACAAAAAAACAATAACAAAAGATGTCTAATGATGAAGTACGATGGTGCGATAATGAGAAAAAGAATGACAGGATTGACAGTACAACTAGTGACAATGTCAATGCCTCATATACATTTCTTTCCGTTTATCACATAAACAACAATAATATCGTCAATGACGACAAATGTAACAATGATGATGATCAAATTAGTGTAATTAATATTCATAAGCACCGTAATATTCATATAAAACGTGATAGTAGACATAATTATAATTTTTATGATGATTATGATAATTCCACTGTATCCGCAACAAGATCAACGTGTCAGCATCATCATTCACATCCAAAACATGATCAACATCAAAAGCATTCATCAACATATAGTAGAAAATATTATCAAATTGTCAATGTATGTTTCATCATTATGCTTCATGTTTTATGTAATTTCCTTGTAACTAGTGTAAATTGTGATGAATTAATGGAATCAGTTGGAGCACGTGGACATTTTACACATACATGGGCTGTGCACATTCCTGGTGGTGAAGATGTAGCCAAATTGGTTGCTGAGGATCACGGGATGATTTTTAGAGGAAGGGTGAGTACAACACTTTTATGTTTTCATTGCCAATTTGGCATGTTGTTTGATACTATGCAATTTTTGTGGGATTAAGGGAGTGTTTGCATCAATTACTGATATGATGACAGAGCACTTTGCGTATCATAAATGAATATTTTTTGTGTTTCAAAAGACTGAGTAATGATTAAATTGGAGATAAAATTGAGCATATTGAGGTTACATGCGTCGGATTAAATTGTGATGAGATCTGTAGACATTATGGTCTTTGAATGATGTTTAAAGTAATGAAATTGCAAGATCTTAAGGCTTAAAATGACATTGAAAATTCCAGTACATTACCTCAAAATACACACATTTTTACGCCAAAATTACAAGAAAATGCGAAGTATAGCCTCAAAATACACATTTTTTGCCAAATTATCAAAAAATTCAGAATATAACCTCAAAAACGGTTTTTTTTTTGCCAAATTATCAGAAAATCCAAAACATAACCTCTTAATATCTTATCTCATATCGATTGAGGCATTTTCCTGCCCAATTTTTTAAAATTCTAGTACATAACCTCAAGAGCAACCTAATTTCCCGGCAAATTATCAGAAATTTTAGAACATAACCTTAAACATAACCCGTCTATTCATAGAAATTTAGACATTTTCCAACCAAATTCTTAAATTTTCCACAACATAACCTCAAAAACCATATATTCTCAAAGATTCTGCCGAAATTCCAGCACATAACCTTTAAATCCTCCATTCACAGAAGTTCATCTCAATTCAATTCCCATGATAATCCAAATCCAGTTTAAATTCACCCACTTTATTCAAAACAAGATACACATCAAAGCATTCACAGGTCTATGCACTGCAGCTATATGAATCTGAAAGGTTCAACATTAAAGACATAGAGACAGCATGTGACAATGCAAATAAATTTGCATAAACTTTCATGTCAAGTGCTTAAATTAAATTTTTTTTCTCCCATTCGATTATGTTGTGTGTGTGTGTGTGTGTACATGTACGTTTGTGTCCCATATGTAGACTACAATGTAGTCTTCCCATATCTCAATTTTGCTCCATCCAAATCCAAATCAAATAAAAAATCGAAACTTTTTTTTTTGTTGGTTGTTGTTGTTGTCTGTCTAACAACTCTTAGGGATATAAATACATGCAGCATATTGAATGAATACACTTTGAAAATGGATTGAAACAGATGAGAGCATTATAAACATGCATGGAAGGTTCTCGTGTTGATGAACGAAAAAGGGATTAAGTGCGTTTTGGGAAGATGGAATCAATTTTGGATTTAAATTTTGAAAGGTTTTGAAATTTGAAGACTTTAACGGTTTTTGGGGATTCAAATTTTTATAAAATTTCAAAAATTGTATCAGTTTTCAAAATTTTAAACTTTCTAATGATTTTCAAAAATAAAATTTTTAACGTTTTCCAAAAGTTCAAAATTTTAACAGTTTTCAAAAATTTAAATATTTCTCATATTCTCATATTCAAATTTTCTATGCAATGTAGCATGCTTTTCAAATTGATGTTACAAATTACTTTAAAATTTTGGGTAAATTTATTTGTATTTTCAAACTTCCAATTGACCTTACCAACCACAATGTTTTATTTTTGAATCCAAAATGAACTCAAAACTATTAAAACTTGTTGATTTATTCAAACTCGATCTTCTTATTTTCTTACTGTCAATTTAAATGCATTTGAGGGGTCAAAATTGTTTTATGTGTCAAATAAATTTAATGCAATTTAAAAAGTAATTTGTAAAGAGAGAGTGAGAAAGAGAGAAAATTGGAAATTGTGATCAAATGACTTTATCATGATACGATAAGCTGACAATGAACTTTTCTTCTACTGTGTGCTCTACTCACAAAATTGTACAAAATTTTATTATCCTCTTATTCAAATTGTTAAAAACTTTTTGTTTTTTTATTTTTTTATCTTCTATTAAATTTATTTTACATGTACAAGACAGAATGACTGTGACATTAGATTGTCGAACATTTCGAAAATTTCGAACACAACTCATTTTAAAATATAAATGTTCGTTACAAAGAAAATTAAAAATAACGGTCAAAAAAAATTTGAATTTTAAATTGAATTTAAAAATTAACGGTTGTTTTTGAGACATCCACACTCTGGTACAAGAATAGAAAAAATAAAAAAAAAATTTAAATTTTAATTTGTTTATGTACGACACATTTATTTTAATGGCTTGTCGGCAGCAATGGATGAAGAAGAGACTGTGACAAGTGAGCGCGACGAAAAAATATAACAAAAGAAAAATGAAAAATTTAAATAATTTTTTTTATACTTTTTCTCCTTTTTTGTGAGTTTGACGAACAGTCTTGTGTCTATTTTTAATGGATTTCTTATGAAAATTTGTGTTTTCTTGATGATTTGTCTGACAGACAGTTTGAGGTTAGTAGCCTTGACTTTCATAATGTAATAAATTAAATTTGGAGCTTTTAAAATGTCTGAAATTTTTGTTATTCTGCTCTTGCCACTTTTTTAGGTTAGAAAAGTATTTAAAATTTGAAGATTTTGATGTTTTTCATTGAAAAACACTTAAAATACTTTTTGAGGTGAGGAGGTCGGTGAGAAAAATTAAGAATTTTTAAATCATTGCAATTTCGGTGCAAACCTTTGATTCTTGTTAGTTTCCAGCTACAAACTAAGCAAATTATTCATTTTTGTTTAAATTCATTGAGAAAAAGATAGAATTTCCAATAAAAAAGTACATCATTGATCCAATGGTGGCGGATAGAAAAGTCAACGTTACAACAAATATTTTTTGAAAAGAAATTTGTTACAAATTTACATCAAAAATTTTTGATTTTAAAATATTTTTGACCGTTATTTTGAAGATAAATAAATTCAGTTATTTTGTGACGCAAATTCATTTCTTTTATGAATTTAACGACAGTGACGACTAAATAAACAGTGTCCATTTCGATTGCAACTATTACAATTGAAAAAACAGCATTAATTTAATATTTTCATTTCATTAAAAAACGGTTTTTAAAAATTCAAATATTTTGTTCTATAAATTTAGTACTTGAGTTCTACGTTTGTTCTAAGTATAAGGCCCTTAGTTCTAAGTATAAGGCCCTAAAATTTTCTCTCCGCCACCATTGGATCATTGATGTTGGATCAAACAAAAAATTCAAAAAAACCGTTAAAATGTCATAAAAAGCGTTTTTAATCCAAATCCATCTCAAAAGCCAACAAAACATTAAAAAAAACGAAGAGCTTTATGTCAAGGACTAACTCTAGACGCACAGCAGTTATTCAGCATCCACACAGTGATACACAGAAGGAATTCCATCTTTTTCTCATAACATTTTTATTTGAAATGTTTTTTTTTTTAAAAAAAAAGGAAAACTTTTGAAGAGATTTTATGCTTTGAGGCACAGTCATTCACGAGAGGTATTGAAAATTCCACAATTTTTTTTATATATACACAAAACTGACGAAACTTTTACTTCATCGCATGATGATAGATAAGAGAAGAACTTTTAAAGGGTTGACATACCATTCAAACCAGAACCACAAAAATCGTGAAAAGTTTTTTTTTTTTTTATTGAGATACCTTGAGCCATTTTTTTCACATCATATGACATGCTACATAAGTCACATCAGAACTTTTTTTGATCCTTTCAAGCACACACACACCGTCATGTCTCCAATATGCTGAAAATTTGAATAGACATATAGACAGACACCATACATGCACCAGACACGAATTGTCATGAATTTACAGTGGCTGTATTGTAATCTAATATCACTTTTTTGCGGATAATTGTCGACAACTTTCTATCAAAGTTATTTTTTGTTCCCATTTCTGTGGTTTCCTCTCGGGTGTTATTTTTCTGCTTGTTGACTTTATTCTCTTTCTCCTGACGAGATGAATGCGTCTTCTGTAAATTGTTATACAAGACATAAAAGAAGTAACCGAGGAATAACAGTGGCTTCGGAAAGAAGAAGGAACAAAAAATAAGAATTGTTTAAAAGTAATACTGAATGAGATTATTGTTGTTATTAAACTCTTGCAATTGACTTTGCAGTAATCGACTTCTGTTTCATTGAAAAGAAATGAAAAGAATATAAAAATGTATTAAATTAATTAAGTTATAAAGTTGGTTGAGGTTAGGTGATGTGGCGTATTTGAGGGGAATTGATTGATTCAAGTTCAAAACCTTTCAATTTATTTTTATTTTCATCCAAAATGTTGTGAATTCAAGTTCAAAACCTTTCAATTTCTTATAATTTTCATTCAAAATTATGAAAATTCAGGTTCAAAACCTTTCAATGTCTTTTGATCTTCATTTAAAATCTTGTAAATTCAGATTCAAAACTTTTTAATTTCCTTCATTCAAAACCTTGCAAATTCAAGTTCAAAATCTTTCAATTTCTTTTGATCTTCATTTAAAGTCTTGTAAATTCAAGTTCAAAACCTTTCAATTTCTTTTGATCTTCATTTAAAGTCTTGTAAATTCAAGTTCAAAACCTTTCAATTTCTTTTGATTTTCATTCAAAATCTTGTAAAATAAAGTTCAAAAACCTTTCAATTTCTTTTGATCTTCATTCTAAGTCTTGAAAATTCAAGTTCAAAACCTTTCAATTTAATTCAAAACATTACAAATTCAAGTTCAAAACCACACAAATGTTTGAAAAATTCAAATAAAATGTCATCAACCCAAAAATCCTTCAATTTAACTTAAATTTATGCAATTCTCTAAAATTATTTAAATTCGTTCCATCTAAATTACTCAAAGGGTCGCAGTTTTAAAGTTATGGCGTAAAAAATGTGCCATGAAGTCAAACCGTTTACAAATATTAATATATTCTATAAAAACCCCAACATGAAATTGCATAAAAGTCAACAAAAAGAAATGAAAAGAGAATAATAAGAATAATGGGTAGAAAAAGAATAATTTTTATTTGAAACAAGTCGTGCAAATAGTACAAAAAAATGAGAGAGGATGAAAAAAAAAAGTTTTTAAGAAGAAATAAAGTTATTGAAATTCTTACTTGATTCTTATGCTGCTCTTTGTACAACAAAATCGTGAGTCGATTTCAAATATTAAATTGCTCAATTCGACTTTATTTTCACTTTTTTGCTCATCTTTTTGTACGATTGTGATGTGAAGATGAAATAATTCCTTGATTATGAACTTTTATTCCTTCTTATTTGCTTTTAAGGAGCCTCTTTATAATGCTTCAATGGATATCGGAAATTGATTTTTATTATTTGGTTTCAAAAATTCATTATTGCATGATCAAGATTAATTCAGGCGAATTTTAATTCTCATATTTATCAGGCTAACGTGACAGACTCAAGTTATTAAAATTCAAATAAGGGCTGAATTTCAATTGATTTCTCGGAAAAAAAAAGTGAAAATAAATTGGGATTTGTAATTGAAAGTCAAATTTTTTTCGGAGTGTTTTTCCTTTCCGCTTGAATGTCCTTTAATGCTTTTATATAGACTGGTATGAATGAGATTTTGATTAAATTATTGGACTTCTTTAATGGAGAATAATTCAATAATGGAGATTTTAATGCATTTTAGATTAACGAAATTTAATTTGATATTGTTGTGAATTTTAAGTTAAATCTTAATTTAAGATCAAAAATTTAAATTATTTAGAAATTAAAATGTTTTCAAATTTAAAATTCGTTCAGAAATAATTTTTTTTTTAATTCTAAAAAAATTTAGAATACAAATTTTTAAAAAATTTTAAAAATTTAAAAATGATAAAAGTTATTGAAAAATTGTTTAAATTGAAATTTTTGAAAACCATTCAAAACTAAAAAAAATTTAAAAGCAATTTAACATTCAAACATTCAAATCCATATTAAAATTCAAATTTTAAAAAACATTTTAAATTTTAAATTTTTAAAATTATTTTAAGATTCAAAATTTTTAAAAACCATAAAAAGTTTTAAATTTTTGAAAACGTTTAAGAATATAAAATTTCAAAAATTACATATTAGAATTCAAAATTTTCATTTGTTAAAAATTGGTAATAATTTTAATCAATTCAAATTAAATTTTTTTTTATCTTAGGTAATTCAAATTGAATAGAATTTAAACTTTTAAAATTTTTAAAATTCAAATTTTAAATTCAATATCTTAAATTATTTCACCTTAATCCTTAATTTCTAAACCTTTAAAAACTCTACAATTCCCAATTTAAAAAGGTTGATCAATATATTAAAATCCCACACTTTAATAAATATCCTCAAGATAAGAAGAGCTTAACAGGCAGCTTAAAAATAGCAAAAAGATGCAAATTTAATTTAATTTAATGAAAATGGTCGAGTTGAAGTCAATTTACTGTAAAAAATTAATTCTTTTATTATACAGACCTTGGTATGAATTGCTTAAAGCAATCCTTCAAGATGCTCCATAAAAAGCAATAAATGGAAAAATATGGCAAAACATAAAATTTTCCAAGATCCACAAAACACAGGAAAATTCGTAAACATAAAGTATTAAGCTGCTAATGAAATGCAAGAATTTTGTACATCCATAAAAAAATATTTTCCTAACCTAAAAAAATGTATAAATCTGTTAAGACATAAAAAATTGGAAGGATATGGATATAAAATGTCTGAATTTAGCAAATTATGCGGTTGCAAACAAATTTACTTGCAGAAAAAAAAATCAATTTCAATAAAATAAAAAAATTTCTTGTTTGAATTTCAATTAAATAAAATTGAGCACAAATTCACTGCAATCTCAATGATGATGAGATGAAAAATTGCTATTGGCAAGGGCATGAGCAATATAAAACGTACTTTAGGACTAAAATGCAAATACTCAGAATTGATCTCTTAATTTTTTATTTTATATTTTATCTCTCGTTGAACTCTTTCTAAAGAGTGTGGATTGAATTGGGGATTTTAAGTTTAAATAAAAGTTTTTAATCTGATTTTTTATGTAGTTCAATAAAATTATGCAAATTTTCAATTCCAGTTGGGGGTAAAATTATATTTGCTCTGGATTTTTACTGTGTAATCTTCATCATTTTGAGTATTTTGCGGTTTTAAAATATTCAGATGAACAGAATTGATTGTAGAAATCCTTCAATTATATTTAATTGAGAATTTCTCATCAAAAATCCAATTTAAAGCGTTTAACGAACTTTTAAATTTTAAAATTGGGATAATTTCAAAATGGCGGTTTTTTTCTTACTTCAAAAAGTTTTTCTTCAATAAATTCAAATTGATAAAACAATAATTAAATCTAAATGAGTCATAAGAATAAAAAAGTAGCAAAAAAAGTAAATTTAACGAGCTTTTGAAATTCAAATTTCAAAATGGCGAATTTTTCTCACTTCGAAAAGTTTTTCTGCAATAAATTAGGATTCATAAAGCTTTAATTATATCTTAATGAGCCATTTGCATCAAAAAAGTAGCAAAAATAAATTCACAATCATTTGACAGCAATTAAAATGATTATAAGCAGCAATTTAATGCTTTTATAATTTCACTGCATAAATTCACATCTATAAAATGCGTTCGAAAGCATAAAGTAAAAGTTTTTCTATGTTTTCATTCCAAAAGAGACACATTAATTAAGATATTCAGCTTGAATGAGTAATAAAGTGCTTAATATAGTTAATGAATATAATTTACAAGCCACTAAATAATTAATTACTATAATTTTGGAGTATAACTATCAAGAATATAGTGACTTTGCATAATTAACATCCAAAAAATGAGTAACCCTAAACGATAATCATGAAAATTTATGATGAATATATGACAAAAATTTTTGTCTTTATTTTTCTCAGTTTTTAATAACACAACTTCCACAGAATGAAGCACATAACAACATAACCTGTCACATTTGTCATATAAAAAAAACGTTAAAAAAACTTTTTAAAAAACACGCTTTTAAAAAAGACTAAAAAATGTCCTAAAAAGTAGTAAATAAAAAAACGTTTAAAAAAACTTTTTAAAAAACACGCTTTTAAAAAAGACTAAAAAATTAAAAGAAAAATGTCCTAAAAAGTAGGAAATAAAAAAAAAACTTAAAAAATGTTCTAAAAAGTAGGAAATAAAAAAAATCACGCTTCTTAAATAAAACATAAAAAATATTAAAAAATTTTGAAATTAAGAAAAGAAGCTAAAATATTTTTCCAAAATATTCTCGTGTAGTACAAGAACACTATGACTTAAAAGCGTGGGGCGTTCGAAAGAAGAAGTTAGTGTTAAAACCATAGTAATTTCGCCCCACGCTTTTAAGTCATAGTGTTCTTGTACTACACGAGAATATTTTGGAAAAATATTTTAGCTTCTTTTCTTAATTTCAAAATTTTTTAATATTTTTTATGTTTTATTTAAGAAGCGTGATTTTTTTTATTTCCTACTTTTTAGAACATTTTTTTAAGTTTTTTTTTATTTCCTACTTTTTAGGACATTTTTCTTTTAATTTTTTTAGTCTTTTTAAAAGCGTGTTTTTTAAAAAGTTTTTTTAAACGTTTTTTTTATTTACTACTTTTTAGGACATTTTTTTAGTCTTTTTTAAAAGCGTGTTTTTTAAAAAGTTTTTTTAACGTTTTTTTTTTATTAACTACTTTTTAGTCTTGTTAATCCAAGGAAAATTTTTATTTAACTTTTTTTTCTACAATCAACAGAAATGTTCAGTTTTCAAGCGTGTTGAAAAATTTTCACGCCTTCACTCGCTTCGCTCGAACTATTTTTTACTAACGATGATGCATAGAGTTTCCTCACTTGTTGGAAAATTTTCACGCCTTCACTCGCTTCGCTCCGTTCAGGTCGCAAAAATTTGTGAGCTTCGCTCAACCAAGTCCGAACTACGTTCGAACTACTTATGTTCGAGCTTCGCTCGAACTATTTTTTACTAACGAGGATGCATAGAGTTTCCTCACTTGTTGGAAAATTTTCACGCCTTCACTCGCTTCGCTCCGTTCAGGTCGCAAAAATTTGTGAGCTTCGCTCAACCAAGTCCGAACTACGTTCGAACTGCTTAAGTTCGAGCTTCGCTCGAACTATTTTTTTACTTACGATAATCCATGTAGTTTTCTTACGTGTTGGAAAATTTTCACGCCTTCACTCGCTACGCTCCGTTCAGGTCGCAAAAATTTGTGAGCTTCGCTCAACCAAGTCCGAACTACGTTCGAACTGCTTAAGTTCGAGCTTCGCTCGAACTATTTTTTTACTTACGATAATCCATGTAGTTTTCTTACTTGTTGGAAAATTTTCACGCCTTCACTCGCTACGCTCCGTTCAGGTCGCAAAAATTTGTGAGCTTCGCTCAACCAAGTCCGAACTACGTTCGAACTGCTTAAGTTCGAGCTTCGCTCGAACTATTTTTTTACTTACGATAATCCATGTAGTTTTCTTACGTGTTGGAAAATTTTCACGCCTTCACTCGCTTCGCTCCGTTCAGGTCGCAAAAATTTGTGAGCTTCGCTCAACCAAGTCCGAACTACGTTCGAACTGCTTAAGTTCGAGCTTCGCTCGAACTATTTTTTTACTTACGATGATCATTGTAGTTTTCTTACGTGTTGGACGCTTCGTTCGCCCGAATGTTGTTAGGTCACAGTAGTGTCGGACTCCACTTCGCTTCGCTTCGTTCGCCCGACTGTTATTAAGTCACAGTAGTGTCGGACTCCACTTCGCTTCGCTTCGTTCGCCCGACTGTTGTTAGGTCACAGTAGTGTCGGACTCCACTTCGCTTCGCTTCGTTCGCCCGACTGTTGTTAGGTCACAGTAGTGTCGGACTCCACTTCGCTTCGCTTCGTTCGCCCGACTGTTATTAAGTCACAGTAGTGTCGGACTCCACTTCGCTTCGCTTCGTTCGCCCGACTGTTATTAAGTCACAGTAGTGTCGGACTCCACTTCGCTTCGCTTCGTTCGCCCGACTGTTATTAAGTCACAGTAGTGTCGGACTCCACTTCGCTTCGCTTCGTTCGCCCGACTGTTATTAAGTCACAGTAGTGTCGGACTCCACTTCGCTTCGCTTCGTTCGCCCGACTGTTATTAAGTCACAGTAGTGTCGGACTCCACTTCGCTTCGCTTCGTTCGCCCGACTGTTGTTAGGTCACAGTAGTGTCGGACTCCACTTCGCTTCGCTTCGTTCGCCCGACTGTTATTAAGTCACAGTAGTGTCGGACTCCACTTCGCTTCGCTTCGTTCGCCCGACTGTTATTAAGTCACAGTAGTGTCGGACTCCACTTCGCTTCGCTTCGTTCGCCCGACTGTTGTTAGGTCACAGTAGTGTCGGACTCCACTTCGCTTCGCTTCGTTCGCCCGACTGTTATTAAGTCACAGTAGTGTCGGACTCCACTTCGCTTCGCTTCGTTCGCCCGACTGTTATTAAGTCACAGTAGTGTCGGACTCCACTTCGCTTCGCTTCGTTCGCCCGACTGTTGTTAGGTCACAGTAGTGTCGGACTCCACTTCGCTTCGCTTCGTTCGCCCGACTGTTATTAAGTCACAGTAGTGTCGGACTCCACTTCGCTTCGCTTCGTTCGCCCGACTGTTATTAAGTCACAGTAGTGTCGGACTCCACTTCGCTTCGCTTCGTTCGCCCGACTGTTGTTAGGTCACAGTAGTGTCGGACTCCACTTCGCTTCGCTTCGTTCGCCCGACTGTTATTAAGTCACAGTAGTGTCGGACTCCACTTCGCTTCGCTTCGTTCGCCCGACTGTTATTAAGTCACAGTAGTGTCGGACTCCACTTCGCTTCGCTTCGTTCGCCCGACTGTTATTAAGTCACAGTAGTGTCGGACTCCACTTCGCTTCGCTTCGTTCGCCCGACTGTTGTTAGGTCACAGTAGTGTCGGACTCCACTTCGCTTCGCTTCGTTCGCCCGACTGTTATTAAGTCACAGTAGTGTCGGACTCCACTTCGCTTCGCTTCGTTCGCCCGACTGTTGTTAGGTCACAGTAGTGTGCAAGATCCAGTAAGATCCAGGACCATATTTATACAGATCCAGGACCATATTTATACAGTATATCAAGATCCAGTAACATCCAGGACCATATTTATACAGTATATCAAGATCCAGTAAGATCCAGGACCATATTTATACAGTATAACAAGATCCAGTAAGATCCAGGACCATATTTATACAGTATATCAAGATCCAGTAAGATCCAGGACCATATTTATACAGTATAACAAGATCCTGTAAGATCCAGGACCATATTTATACAGTATATCAAGATCCAGTAACATCCAGGACCATATTTATACAGTATAACAAGATCCAGTAAGATCCAGGACCATATTTATACAGTATATCAAGATCCAGTAAGATCCAGGACCATATTTATACAGTATATCAAGATCCAGTAACATCCAGGACCATATTTATACAGTATATCAAGATCCAGTAAGATCCAGGACCATATTTATACAGTATATCAAGATCCAGTAACATCCAGGACCATATTTATACAGTATAACAAGATCCAGTAAGATCCAGGACCATATTTATACAGTATATCAAGATCCAGTAAGATCCAGGACCATATTTATACAGTATATCAAGATCCAGTAAGATCCAGGACCATATTTATACAGTATATCAAGATCCAGTAAGATCCAGGACCATATTTATACAGTATATCATGATCCAGTAAGATCCAGGACCATATTTATATACAGTATAACAAGATCCAGTAACATACAGGTTATTGAAATTCAACAAAATTAACGAATTTTTGAAGATTTGAATGTAACGGTTTTTTTTGGAATTCAAATTCTGCTAAGAATATCCGCGAGAAAATCACTAGTTAAATTTTTTGTCTTACTTAAATATCCTGAACAGATTGTTATTATAATATAATTAATAATTTATATTATTAATTGATGTTTAGTTAATCATATGAATTAGTTTCCAGTTCGATAAATAGTCTGGTTAATGTAAATTAAAAATATACATAATTGACAATGGATTTTTTTCAAGTTTTTTCCCATATAAAAATTTAAATTAATTAATTAAAATATAAGGAAGCGAGTTAGCGATTTAATGATGGCAAAATATCAAATTGCCCTCCAGAACACTCATGTATAAAAAAAATCAGCATGATTGGACCAGTAGAAGTGGTCGAAAAAAGGGTCACAAATTTTGAACGTGACAGACAGAAAGACAGAAAGAAAGAAAGACAGAAAGACAGACAGAGCAAGTCAAATAAAAGCGTGTAATAACATAAGAACAATACCAACAACAATAATAATTTTCAACTTTGTCATTCAAATGTGCTAAGTAAGCAGCACAACAACACAGCTTACATGCTAAGCTTTCATCAAACAACATAAAAATGTTTTATTTTTTTTTTTGTTATGTGAAAAATTAATTTTAACAGCATATAGCATAAAGTTTTCAGATAATGAGATGATTTTATGAAATGAGTATTATGACCTTCTGCGAAAAAAAAGCAGCACATGAGACTTTATGGATGTGTTGTCATGACATAGACTTGGAAGTTTGTCAAATGAAGAAAATAAATAAAAAAAAAAAAAAATGGGGAAAAAGAGTTTTTGAATTTGTCATGGAAACTGTCAGCAGTGATGCGGATGACGATTATTTGTTTCTTCTTTATGGTTTTGTAGTTTGGATGAGCATTGTCTGGTGGTTGCTAAGTAGTGGATTATGGGAGGCATTAAGTGGTGCTTAGATGGAGAAGGAAATTGGAAAATTCAATGAAAATTAAAATTTGAACCTTGAAATTCGTTGAAAACTTGAATTTTGAACCTTAAAGTTTGTTGAAATTTTGATCTTTAAAGTTCGTTGAAAGTTTAAATTTTGAATCTTGAAGTTTGTTGAAATTTTGAATTTTGAACCTTAAAATTTATTAAAATTTTGAATTTTGAGCCTTATAGTTTTAAAATTGAACAAAACCTAAATTTGAATTTTGAACTTAATTCGTTAAAATTTTGAATTTTGAACCTTGAAGTTCTTTAAAATTGAATGAAATTTGAACCTAAATTTGAACAATAGATTGATTTTGAATTTTGAACCTTAAAAGCTTTAATTTCGTTAAAAATTCAAATTCTAGAAATTCGTTTAAAATTGAATGAAACTCTCGTTCAAAAATTGAACTTCAAGAAAAACTTAAAAAATTCAAATCTTAAAAGTTCGTTAAAAATTCAAATCTTTAAAACTCATTCAAAACCTTAAAACGTTTTACTGTAAACTCACAAAAGCTTCTTCCTTCAATAAATAATTCCGAAAATTTTGTGATGAAAAAAAGCACTCGTTGGTGACACAAAATGCTGCAGTCACACAAAATACGCAATTTTTCTACAGCAAACAAAATTAAAAATTCGCTTCAGCAACCTTTTATTGCCTTAAAATCTTCGAGAAACAAGAGTAAATAACAGAAAATCTGCGCAAAATGCTACTCTAATAATAAATTTCACAAATATTATTTAATAAATACTCCAAAAATCCATGCGACATTCATTAACTACACTCGGTTAATTTAGTAAGGGTATTTTGAGAATAAAGTCTACTTTTTGACCTTTATTAACATTTATCCAAGAGACACCAAAAATATTTTTCATTTTTCATCCCCGTAATTTCAACGATGTCTATCTTCATTACTGAATTTCATTTCGTCCTTTCATTCTTCAAAAAATATTTTCTGTTACATTTTCCGTTTAATATGAAAATAAGGAGATATAAATTCCTGAGATAAAGGTGGAGCTGTTCTTAAATGAGGTATATATATCAGGAGTTTTGGATTTTTGACTCAAACATACTCAAATAAGTATTCCTTTTGAGTTTTAAATCAGGAACTGGATTATGCCGCACTTCAGGGACATCATAACCTAGAAATCAGCCTTCTGGGACAGTATAATCTAGTAACCAGCCCCTCTAGGACATCATAACATAGAAATTAGCCTCCCTGGGGCTCCATAACCTAGAGACCAGCCCTCTGGGGCATCATAACCTAGAAATCAGCCTCTCTAGGGAACCATAACCTAGAAATCATTTCCCCGGTGCACCATAACCTAGAAACCAGCAACCTAAGGCAACTCTAGCCTAGAAACCAGCCTCGATAGTTAGCAACCAGTGTACCATGCCTCAAATACTGTTTTCAACCACCTTAATACCTGTTTGACGTCATTTAGTAACAATCCCATTTTAAGAAATGTCTCATTTCGTTTCATGTTTATATTTTTTCCATAAACTGACACGTATTTTTCGTCTCCTTTTTTCATGGAATAAAGGGACATCTTGGCGTGAAAAAGGAGGCACCCGATGTTTATTGCGTTTTAAGATAATTTATGAAGGAAAGAAATGGCTTTGGAAATGAGATGATTATGATGATGATGATGATCATTGTCAAATAAAAGGCTGTATTTTTTTGGATAAAACATCGTATTTAGGCGTGGGTTGGATATGAATAAATGTTGATTAAATAAGAAGTAAATGGAAAAATTGTAAGAGATAGGGTGTCCAGTGATTTTTTTGATAAGAAAATTTTGTGAATGATGAGGCTGAATAAGATTTGTTGGGAAGTGATTCTGTGTTATTGAGTTCAATCAAGCGAGAAGCTACGACAAGTTTCATTTCTCACTGATAAAATATGTCCAAAATAGTAGTAACGGTGCTGTCAAAGAACCTGTACGACTTATCAACAAAACGGAAATGTGGTGATGCTTTAGCCACTTAATTTTGCTTTTGTGGATTAGTTCCATTATTACTTACCTCGCTCAATGACTTTAGCTGATGCCTGAAGTTGGTTTATCGCTGCTTCCTGCTTGTTAAACATCAATATCAAAAGAATTGCACTAAATTTTGTGAAATCAGATGAAATTGGTGAGCATATTTGAGAATAATTCACTAAAACTACAGAAAACTGATTTATTACCGCGTTTTAAGGTCTCTGACATTCACAGTGATCTTGAATTAATGATTTATAGCTGTTTTAGCACTTTGCGAACAGTTAATTAATGTAAATAATGTTTATTATGTAAATATTTGTAGAAAATAAATTGTTTGTTTACAAATTTTTGGTTGATAATCTCCTGATTTTGTAGTTCTCAAGGGGAATGTCTGATCAGGAAGTTCAAAAATTACGTAAGCAGATACGTACGTATTTTTTTTGTTTTTGTCAACAATTGGTTAAAATCTGTTCATTTTCTTGAATTTACATAATTTTGAGCATTTTTAAGCTCCATTGCAAGTGCATTTACTAACTTCAAGTCAAATTAAGCAACATCAACATCATGCAAGCCTCTACTTCTCTATAAAATCAATCTTTAATTAAATTTTTCAATTTCAATGAATCAAAAATCGAATAGAAGCAAACTTCCTTGATCTTTTGAACTTTTTTCAATGCACATTTCTTTAAATGCCTCAATTGAATGCCATTTACATCATAAACGAGCATGAATCAATTGTGATTTTTTAATTGCCAAGCATTGCGCAGCTTTCATACCTCAAATGAGATTTTGATTAGTTCTATTCATGAGTTTAGTCAAGCTTCCAACATGTCCTGTTCATATTTGTACAAGAACTTTACCTTACCAAATCTAAACAAAAAGGCTTTATTTAATATGCATTACAATTAATTTTTACATCAGTTCCAACGATAAATAATGTAAAGTAGGATGGTGTGGGGTCACTCGTGATCGACGAAAGCGCATTTTTTTTGCATTTTTTACATGTATTAAGCAAGAAACTTAATTGAAAAAGCTTAAACTGAAGGTTGAGTTATGCTTCGGACTATGAACAGACTGGTGGATAAACAAACAGACAGACAGTCGAATAGACAGACAGACAGTCGAATGGACAGAAAGACAGATGATAGTGAGACAGACGAATATGCAGAAAAACAGGTGGACACCCAGACGGACGAACGAAAGAACGACCAGACGGACGGACGGACAGACAGACAGACTGACGGACGGACGGACAGACAGACGGACAGACAACCGGACGGACAGGCAGACATACATAACAGCCAAAAAGACAAACAGACGGACAAAATTCGAACTTTTTGGAAAACGCGCTAAAAATTTCTTTCTTTTATTGTTTAAAATGTGGAAAAAAGGAACCAAAAAAAAATGTAATTAACTTTTGTTATTCTTTAAACCGACCTCCCCTGCAGTTTCCCCCTCATTTTCACCTGACTTTCATGTTTTAAGCTAAATTATTAAGTTTACTTCTTCTTCTTTCATCCAAAACTCACGCTGAACAAAAAAAGGAACCGTCGAGTTGATGAAAGCACAGCACAAAAATTATAATAACAAATGTACAACGGCAGCAGAAAATTCTTTTAAGCTAGAGGAAATGTCATACAATTTGCTGCTGTTTTTAAATGAAAAGTTTGTTTTACGAGTGAAACGCAAAAAAAAAAAGAAGCAAGTTTTAATTTGTTTTACGACCGTCCATAACATAAAATAAGCTTCGAAATCAGATACTATAACCTCAAATTTCAATTCACTTTATCCATAAAAAAGAGAAGCACTTCTTTTTTTTTTTGGGGCCAATTTTGTGAATTGAATGGAAGTTCATGTCCTTAATGTGAGCTCCTTTTTTGTTCAGTCAGCATTTTTTCGTGTTTTGTGAATGGCAATCGATGGGAATCATTTTTGTGAATGGATAGATTGTGCTTCATCTTTGCTTATGGACTGATAAGAAGATTGCTAGCTGATGAATATTAAATGCTAATTGATTTCTAGGAATGGATCAATGGTACTTTATTTCATTCAGATTGATATTCATTAAGCTTTAGATGTGTCTGAGATGGAAATTAATAGGTTTTGGGGAAGTGTGGTTGGTATTTGGAGGTTAGGGTGATTGATCTACAATAGGGAATAAGAATAATTATGGAAAGCTCACACCAGAGGAGAGCAAGTTGATTAATCGATCCAAAATCTGCCATTAGGCTGGTGTGACTCTGGCATCAGGCTAGCATGACTCTGACATCAGGCTAGCAAGACTCTGACATCAGGTTAGCGTGATTCTGGCATATTACCGGATTTAAACCAAAGTTAACACCAACTCAAGTCAGAGTCACTTATACCGTAGAGCTTTGGGCATAAGCAAAGTCAAGGGATTTAAGGGGTGTTCAAGTAGCACTGTATTCATTCGGTTGTTTTCAAATTTAAGGAGAAAAGCCTGAGGTGGGGACTAAGTTCCAAACACTTGCCCCTCGTTCAGAAAAAAGGGCTACGTCCCTGTCTCTAAGTACCTATCCCAGTGGTAGGCAATCTTTTATTTTAGAAGGCATACCTCAGTGGTGACCTTCAACACTAGTATGCCACAATACACAGATGGCCCACCACTGACCTATATGGACAATGATGCATTATTTTGAATCCAATCCCCTAAGTCTTATATCCAATAAATCAGATCCCTTCAAAAATGCGCCAAAATCCCCTCAAAACCCCTAAAATTCAACACTCTAACTTCAATCCCTTTCATTTACCAATTGACATTCATTTTGGGTCAACATTTTCATTTTGGCGTTAGAACTACAAAATAATAAAACAGCAGAACATTTTTTTCAGTTCTTGATATTTGACACATGTACAGCAAAATCATTCATTTGACACAATTCAAAAAAAGAAAAACAGCAACAAAATTTTTGGGGACTTTTTTTTTCAATTTGCGCTTTGTAAACGTGATATTGGTACATACATATAGGGTATGTGACTTCCAAAATAAATTAGAGTTAACTTATGAAACACGTTTGGATTGAAAATACTTGAGCTTTTTTTATGTATTATGTGGAATAAGCATTCTCAATTCTTTGTATATAGACAAGTCTTAAAAGAAGCATTTTGATTACGTCTGTGTATGGGGAATGAAAATTGAAGAGTCATGACTTTGTACCCGGACTTCTTCTTTATTTCCAACTTTCAAATGTGTCAATTTGAAGTGTTTTTTACATTTGCAGCAAGCAGAGTTGCGAAACAGGCAGCTGGGACAGACAAAAACCGTACAAATTCTTGATCATTTGAATGGTTTTTCTTGCAAAACTGCTGAACTTGTATGGTTTTTGTCTGTCACAGGTGCCTGTTTTGCAATTCTGGCATTTTCTTGTAAAACCATCCAAATTATCAAGAATTTGTATGGTTTTTGTCTGTCATTGATTTCTGCTTTTTCCTACAAAACCATACAAATTACCAAGAATTTATACGGTTTTTGACTGTCACAGGTGCCTGTTTTCAACTCTGGCATCAACCAACTGCACAAGCAGATGAAATTCCTTCTTTATTTATGCTGACTTGAGTGATGAGGAATGAAAAATTGATTAAATAAAATGAATAATAATGATGATGATGATGATGATGAGAACTTATTAGTTTTCATTTCGAATGCTGCACGATGACAATAATTTAAGTTGATGTAACTTTTTGTGCATTATTGATAATGCCAATTTTCTGTTATCAGACGAAGCTGAGTTTGCTGAAATGATTTGCAGTTGATAGTAAATTGATGATGTCAATGAACGGGTGCTTGACATTGGTATTGTTGAGATTTGTAGTGAATATTGACTGAATTTGTTCATTTGAGTTCAATTTTTAAGTTTGTTTACAAATGAGTTGGAAAGGGCGAAAAATTTCAAATTTTTTGACATAAATCCGTTACAAAAGTTCCAAATTTTTGACAAAATTGCGGGAAAGATTCAAATTTTTTTTAACATAAATCCGTTACAAAAGTTTCAAATTTTTGACAAAATTGCGGGAAAAATTCAATTTTTTTGACACAAATCCGTTACAAAAATCTTAGAAAATTCAAATTTCTTGACACAAATCCGTTAAAACATCTCAAAATTTTGACACAAATCCATTCCAAACTTCAACACCAAACTTTAATTTACTCATAAATCAATCATACCACGAACAACTTTTGTCAAGTCTTAAAATTATTTTTGAAAGGCACAAATTGCAAATAATTGAGTTGAGCGTATCCAAAAAGTAAGAAGAATTGACTAAAATTACTTATTAGTGCTGTTTCGTCACATTCTGTCAAAAAAAAATTCAATTCAATTCAATTCTCAAAAAATTATGTTTAAAGCTTGTCTAATTGAAAACAGAAAATGTTTCGTTGGAATCGAAGAATTTGAAATTGTAAGCCTGAACATTGTGGTCAAGTGCTATGCTTAACACAGCACATTTTTCTGTATTTTGCTTTTGTGGTTTCGATGATGTTGCAGTTTTGCATTGATTTGATTGAAATTAGTTTTGGATATAATTGCGAATGAGAATTGTTGAGCTGTCTGTGGATTCTTAGTGGAAAATTGAATTATTTTGAATAATTTGAATTTTTAAAAGACGTTGAAATTTGAATTTTTGAAAGACGTTTAGATTTAAATTTTTGAAAGACGTTAAAGTATGAATTTTTGAAAGATTTTAAAATTTGAATCTTAAAAAGGCTGTAAATTTGAATTTTTGAAAGACGATAAATTTGAACTTTTGAAAGACGTTAAAATTTAATATTTTGAAAGAAGTTAAATTTGAACTTTTGAAAGCCGTTAAAATTGAATTTTTGAAAATAATTTAAATTTGAATTCTAAAAAGACGTTAAATTGAAATTTCAACTTTAAGAAAGACTTTAAAAGCAATTTACAAATCTTTACTAATTAATCAAATTTCCTGGAAAACTGCAAATCAAGATAATCCCAATTCCAACTAAACAACATCAAGCTGTTTATAAATAATTAATTAAAATCATTGAAACTACTTCATTGTAACTCATCAGTGTAATTTAAAATATTTATTGTGTAAACTTCAGCAAGGCATTTCAACTACAAAGTTTCTCATCTTAAGATGATAAAAAAAAGCATTTAATTGAACTCATGTAAACAGAAAAATTTTCTCTCGGGCATTACCATGGGTACAGCATTTCAAAACATCTCTGACTGATGCTAATAATGAGGAATTTCACAAAAAACAACAACATAAAAATTCCATAAAAAAAATTATATAAAAAATGTGTCCAAAAAGCAGAACAAAACAAGTCGGCAGTCATAAACATGCTGAAGGCATCAAAGATCAAAATATTATTAAAAATTCCAAAAATTTTCTTAATAATTTTTAATGACAAAAGATTCTTAAAAGTCATTTGCCTTTGATTCTTTTAAAATATGATGGAAAATTATTTTCTATTTTTTCAATTAAGAAGAATTCACTTCATTAAATCAAGAGCTCGACTTCACTTGAACATTTCCACATTTTCATGAAAATTTATTTTCCCTCATTTTTAATCATTTATTAAATGTACAGTAAAAGAAGATCGTTAAAAGTCTGACGAAATTGTTGAATTAAAACGCATTTATTTGTTTGGAGTGATTGATGACTTTTGTGTTGAATTTATTAAAATTGAATGGCAACTCTGACGAGATGTTATGGAGTGGTTGCAGCCGGTTGTGGTTAAAGAGATTTTAAAATAATTTTACATCTTTTTCTTATTAAAATCTTAAAAGTAAAATCTTAAACTAAAATACAGTCAAAACCGTTGAAATTTGAAATTTTGAAAGTTCAAAACTCTTGAAACCGTTGAAACTTTGAATGCCGTTGAAGTTCAAAACTCTTGAAACTGCGAGAATTTGAAATTTCAAAAGTCGTTGAAGTTCAAAAATTCTTGAAACTGTTAGCATTTGAAATTTTGAAAGACGTTGAAGTTCAAAAACTCTTGAAACTGCGAGAATTTGAAATTTTAAAAGCCGTTGATGTTCAAAAATTCTTGAAACTGTTAGAATTTGAAATTTTGAAAGACGTTGAAGTTCAAAAACTCTTGAAACTGTAAGAATTTGAAATTTTGAAAGCAGTTGAAGTTCAAAAACTCTTGAAACTGTAAGAATTTGAAATTTTGAAAGACGTTGAAGTTCAAAAACTCTTGAAACTGCTTAAAAATTGAAATTTTGCAAGCCATTAAGCAAACAGAAGCAAAATGAAGATCAAAATCCACTTTCATATTTATAAGCATTTAATATGCGCTTCATGACTCAACTCAACACTCAAAAAATAAATTATAAATTACATGACTTACATCGCACCATCTGACAAAACATTAAAAATGAATCAAGTAACACATTTACTTCTCAAAAAATACGCTAAAAATATAATAAGAGAAGGCAAAAGAAGAAGAAAAGATGAAAATTCATCAAATTAATTGAAAAAAATTTCTGTCAGTGAAGAAAAAAATAAAAAAGATGAGGGAAGGCGTCATTACCATCACCATCAGCCCTATCATCATCATCGTAAAAATATGAAATCATAAAAAAATATGAGAGAAATTTGTGTTATTTTATTTAGCATCTAATTTAAAAAAATGTTCTTAATTTAATAATTGCTCCATATTTCATCGAAAAATATGAGGTAAGATGATGATGTATTGATTAGAGTATGCCTGCCAGGTCAGAACATCTATCAATTTACACAATTTTCGACATACATTCTCTTACCGTTAGGTGCTAATTTGATCGTCACTGAGAACTTACTCGTCAGTAAACTTATTTAGGGCATCAAAAAGAAGCAGTTCAAAGGAAATAGTTTATAAAAAAAAATTTCTAAACAAAATAAACAAATTCAAAGCAGAGGAAACAGCACCTCCTACTATCTCTACTCATTTAATATTGATAGCTTCCGTACATAAAATAAGCAAGACTTCAAGTTCATATTGATTTTTTTTTTATTCTTTCTTTCTCGCATACATAAATATTGATAAAGATAAATGAACGGTAGAAATGAAAGGCAGAAACAGACGATAAAAGGACAGACAGGCATTCATTTTCCATAATTTACAAATCGCACAGATATAATGTATACCGGGAGACATGCTGACTGCGAATTTTAATAGTGGAGAATTTAGAGCAGATGGTTTGGAGGTTAAATGTTGATATCATGTGGAGTTTACTGTAGTTATGCTGTTTGTGATTGATGTAGAAAGTGGATGCTAGTTGAATTTGAATGACTAATGATTGTATTTAAAGTATAACGGAATTTTTGAGTTTGAATTCTTTTTGAGAATAAAAATCTTCCACCTCGAATGTTTGGAGTCGAATTTTGAGCTATTTAAGAGGTTTTTTGTTGATATTTTGACTGTAAATGAATCTTTAGGAGTGAGCAAAAAGATATTTTAACAATCCTCACGTCAAATCAGTTTAAAACTCGTTAAAATTTTAATTGAAATTGTTGAAAAGTGCGGGAAAATTTTGAAATTGCAAATTATGTTATTTGAATGTTTTCGTCAAGTTTTACATTGATAATCATATCCAAAATTAATAAAACTTTTCAAATCTAGAACAGCATTCGCAACCAATATCACCAATTTAAAGTAAAGCTATTTATAAAGTTCAATTAAGGCATTTCCTGATAATTAAGTTGTTAAATATTCAACAACATCTGTAAAATGCCGAGAGCTTATAACATAATTATCATTTCGCTGTTGCAATTCACAAACATTTCACTATGGGAAGCCACCCATACCAAAAAAAGCAAGGTGCATAAATGTTTCACGAGAATATGCCAAAAAAAATTCATTCCTGCAAGGTTATGCAAAAAAATAAATAAATTTGTACATAAAATCTCAATTGAATAATGTATTTCTGATGAAAGCATTAAAAAAAGAGAAATAATAAAACATTTCGAGTTTGATGTAATGTTAATGCATTATTCATTTAAACATGAGCTCTACAAAATGTTATGCTATTGAAATATTTTACATATTTTTCTTGATGAGGAAGGTGAATTAGAGGCATTCCAATAAAATTTTATGGGTGCGAAAATGCCATTTGCCTTGCATTCTACATGAGAATTGATTCCGTTTTCTCACTTTACGTTAATAAAAGCTTTTTTTTGAAATCTTGGATGGTATTGGATGTTGCTCCTTTGTGATGATTTTGTGGGAATTTTTTTTCGATATTTTCAATAAATTTGCATTTGACTTTTTTGAAAACCGTTAAATTTTGAATTTCTGAAAGCCTTTATATTTGAACGTTAAGAAACCGTTAATTTTTGAAAAACTTTAAGTTTTGAATTTTTGAAAATCGTTAAATTTTGAATTTTTGAAAACTTAAATTTTGAATTTTTGAAAACTGTTAAATTTGGAATTTTCAAAGACCGTCACGTTTCGAATTTTTGAAAAGCATTAAAATTTGAAATTTTGAAAACTGTCAATTTTAAATTTTTGAAAACCGTTAAATTTTGAATTTTTGAAAACCGTTTCATTTTAAATTTTTGAGAAACGTTAAATTTTGAATTTTTGAAAACGATGAAATTTGAATTTTTAAAAACCGTTAAAATTTTCAATTTTTGAAAATCATAAGCAATTCTCATTGAATTCTAAATCCAGTTCTAAGCCTCTCAGTATTACCAATAATTCACTTCCAAATCTAACAAAATTCTCCACAAAGACATTAATATACGAGCAGTATTTGAAATATGATATTTAAGCATTTGAAAAGGTTTTGCCATTTCATTCGCCAAGTTACATGAGAGCACCTCACGAGTCATAAATTTTCAGTGAATCTAGTCGTTCGGCGCCCGAGATATTATTATTACCATTATTATTTCATACTTTCCATTTGCCATTTATTATGATATGATTATTATTGTAATTTCATTAAACATCATTTTTAAGCTTTTTTCATACTGAGAAGCAAATTTTGCTTCTATCATATGCTGACACAGTACATAGTTAAGCAAGCTATAATTTTCCAGATTATGCATGTTTCATGATGCACATTTTGCACTTATTCTTAAAAGAGCGGAAAATTTTTATTTTTTTGCTACATCTTCACAAACTTGCATGTTGTCTGCCTTAACAGCCTTCATGACTTCTTATGTGCAGCCATAATAGATATACAATAAAGAAAAAAGAAGGAGAAAATGTTATAAGGAAGGATAAATGAATGGCGTGGATAAGCATTCAGTTTCTGAGAAGAGAGAGACTCATTATGAATATTTGAATAAAAAGCTGTGTACTTCCGAGAT
The DNA here is from genome assembly GCF_022539635.2 of Chironomus tepperi. Taxonomy (NCBI): domain Eukaryota; kingdom Metazoa; phylum Arthropoda; class Insecta; order Diptera; family Chironomidae; genus Chironomus; species Chironomus tepperi. The sequence continues at coordinate 177,208 of NW_027226204.1, read as the reverse complement.
ATTCCAAAATGTATCGTCTTCATTCATCGTTCTCTCACTCTCAACAATGTTTTACTCCACTTCGTCCTTATTCTTATTGCATGAGACAGCATGCTTCCTTCCATGATGAACACAAAAGCTAGTATAGATGTGGCCACTCGTGGCCGACGGTAGCGCATTTTATTTAAAATATATCAAAATTGCAACATTTCAAACCCAACTTATTTTAAAATAAAAATTTACGTTACGAAGAAAAATAGAAGTAACTGTCAAAAAAATTACAAAAGTCCTCGTGTTATTGATCGAGGGACTTTAGCGCATTTTGTCCCAGCGATCAGTAATTGATTAATAAGTCACTTCCAGACCTAAAAACCAGGATCCAGTAAGATCCAGGTCACTTCCAGATCTTAAAACAAGATTTATATAAAACTTCCAAAAATTTAAGAAGTTCATCATTTAACAGATTTTCATAATTCAAACCTCTTAACCGTCAAAACAAATTCAAACATTGTTCAGTAAACACTGTAAAAACATCGAAAAACATTGAAGAACACTGTAAAACAATGAAAAAACGTGTTATTGTTTTTGTTGTTGTTGCATATGAAAAAGAAAAATTGTTAATTATAGCATTTATGCGTTGATTTGAAACTTTTAAATATCCGGCGCCGCAATAACTTTATGGAACTGATCTTTTAAAACCATTCCGAGCTCTCTACGATGTCTAGATAAAAAGTTTTTATTGGCAGCCGACCGAACAAAGTGATTTATTAAGCTACCTTTTTGAAAAAAATTTCAAAAATGCGATAAAAAATTTGAATTTTAACCACAAAATGGATGGACAGACAGACAAATTGTGTATCTATCCCCTTTAGAAAAATGCGCTAAATATGAAGAAAGTGCTTCTTTTTTACTTATAGCTTTTGTTATCTAACAAATAACAGAATTGTTATGATTATATTTTAATGCTTTTCTAAACTGAGAAACAAGCAAGCAAAAATCTTCATCTTACATTTCAAAGGGATTAATTTTTAAGTATATGCAAAATACGGGAGGATTTACTCAGTAAATTTTATGATCTTTTAAATTTTCTACAAAAAACAAAAGAAATATTCATCATGTATGAATAACTTACTGTTTTGTATGATATGTGATGATTTTCTAGTACATGAAATTTATTGTTGCAATTTAATTTAATGTTAGTTTTATTATTCATTATCCGTAAAGACATGTTTTAAGTTAATTAAATTATGTTGTAATTTAACACTCTTTTTTAATTAATTTAGTGCTTTTTCTATTGTTTTACTACTTTTTAAATAAGAAATTTGCGGTGGATTTGAATTGTTCAGAAAATAATTTATTAAATTGGTTCAATAATTGCAGATATTTTAAAAAAAGTTTGAAAAAAAAAGTCAAATTTTATTCAAAAATGCTTAAAATAAAAGAAACTAAATTTAAAAATTTCAATTAAAATTCAAAAAATCTTTTTAAAGTTCAAAACATTTCATTTAAATTTTCAAAAATTTCGGTAAAGTTCAAAATTTATAGTCAAATTTTAGAAAATATCAATTGAAGTTCAAAATATTTCGTTAAATTTTTGAAAATCTCAGTTAAAGTTCAAAATGTTTCGTCAAATTTTTGAAAATATCAATTAAAGTTCAAAGTTATTCTTCAAAATTTTCAAAATACCAGTTAAAGTTCAAAATGTTTCGTCAAATTTTTGAAAATATCAACTTAAGTTCAAATTGTTTCGTCAAATTTTTAAAAAATGTCAGTTGAAGTTCAAAATTTTAATGAACTGATTAAACTGATTAAATTTAATTAATTTTCTTAAAATTAAGTTCAAAAGCTCTTCTTGATTCATGATCAACACAACTTCTGACTGTAAAACTTCTCAAATCTCAATTAATTTTAATAGACCAAATTAATGAGTACTTTTCCTTAACAAGGAATTAATTTCAACATTCACAAGTATTATCTTTTGATTATTAAGCCTTCAAACACTGCTCCATTTAAAGCAAGATTGATGAAAATCGTCCGAATTCATAAGCTGCACAATATATTCAATTTTCATCAAGAGGATTATAGAAAAGCTTCTATTTACAGCCTTCCCGAATGTGTTGAACGAAAAAAAAAAGAAAATTGTCATCTATAAATACACTCGTTGAAGCGTTCGAACTTAGTGTCGAGATCAAAAATCATCATCGAGAGTTATCAAAGTACAGTCATGACAGTTTCTATGACAAAAATCCTGTTAAATGATATAAATTTTCTCGTTATTTGTTGTTATCTAACACACGACAGCCTACACTTGATATTTGTCAATCTCGTAGTCGTATCCATGAAAGCAATACTCTTACCACATTTTGATATAAATTGTCGAGAGAGATGCTCGCGTTATTAGGAATAGGGATAAACTTTATCCATTATTTTTCGATGCTTTTTAACCTTTCACGATGCTGAAAATTGTCATTACGTTTCGGAAAATGTGTCATTACTTTCTGCTTGCTTTTGTGGATCGCTTTGCTATTTTAAGAAGATTCTATTTACAGTAAACTGAACATTTGGGTACGAAAAATTCCAATTCTGACCCATTTTTCTCCTTTATGCTTCTAATTAGTTTAATTGAGAAAATTTTTGTGCCAATGCAAAGTGTAATCGGACTGTAAAAGATGTTCAATAATGATGCTCGAAGCTATTTTTGAAGTTTAAGAACTTTTACGTCGTGTGGGTTTTTAAGACAAATTTAAACTGGAACAGTTGTTGACATCCTTTTGATGTAGAAGTTTATTACTATCAATTTTTGAATTGCTCTATCAACATTCCAAAAGGGATATTGGTTTATTTTGAATGGAACTTGTGCAAATACTTAAAGTTCTTTTTTTTTGCCATTCAAATGAATTTTCCTCTCGGGTTTTTGTCTGTATTCTGAAAATGGAAAAATCAATATTATGAAGAGATTTGTTGCTGGAAGATAGAAAATTAATGTTTGAACAATATCTTTATTGTTACTTACTTATTTGATAGTTTTTAGATGATGAATTTAACAGATTTGTGTAAAATTTTGATTGAAAATTGATGAAATGTAAACAAACGGAAATATTTGAATTTTAAATGACCGTTAAATTATTTTAAACTAAAAATTCTCGTTAAAAAGCTCTTAAATTAATTAAATAATAATTACTCGGTTGAATTATTCAACACAACAGCATTTCCACGAAAATAAAAACTTAAGAACTTGATGAAAACAAATTTTAATGTATTCCGAGAAGTAACTTCAAAATTCAAATTTAATAATCACGAAATAAGCCAAAAACCCTTCTCGTTAAGACTTCTTTCATCATTTGCATATTAAAAAGTCAACATTCAAGCTCTAAAATTAATCAAATTACGTAACATATTCATGTGCGTGAAAAATCCCAAACCAACATCTGTAAAATGAGGAAAATCGTGACCCGAGGAGTACAAGGTGTTCGGTAGGGGATGGTTAGGTTGCCGTATTAACGGAATGTCGTATCAAAGAGGGTTTTTGAACTGTTTTTCACGAATAATCCAAGAAAATTAGAGATTTTTTTCAAATGGGGCAGAGGATACTCACTTCATCTTCTCTACACGCCCTTCCTCTTCCCCGTCACGCCCTTCCTCTTCCCTCCACGCCCTTCCTCTTCCCTCCACGCCCTTCCTCTTCCCTCCACGCCATTCCTCATCCTCCCTCGCCCTTCCTCTTCTTGAAAACACCCCTACCCTGATGGCACCTTCATGGCGGTTGACTTCGACCCATTTCTACCCCAAAACATCCAATTCACCGCATTGTGCCGCTCGGGTATATCAAATCTCTCTCTTATTTTGAAATACGTGGGTATACGATATTTGCTAAAGCAAGTGTACTTTACCCATCATTTGAAGCTTACCTCCTTTGAATAGGTGATAAGCCTATCATACGAAACACCTTTGTGAAAAAGATCTGCAAAACACTTCTCAAGAAATATAAAAAAAAAGTTTGTTTACTTCAAGTCCTTACTACAACATTGATTGTTGATTCCATTATGTTTATTTACTTTTTAAAAGAGAAAAGAGATTCTTACTTTTTATATATCATGTTTGGAAACGGTCTAAATTATACAACTTTTCTTCAACTGATTGAAATCAGAAGTTGGTGTGTTTATTTTTGTTGGATGGGATGGAAAAAGGTTTAGGTAATTAAACCAAAGAGATGCTCTTAATTGTGAAACTTGAATAGTCATTGATGAAAATGAGAAGAGCTTTGTTGGAATTTCATATTTTTGGTGTTGATGAGATATGCTGTGCTGCTTTTTGAATTGTACTGATTATTAATGTATTGCATTAGAGGTACTGAAAGGCACAAGGTGGAAAAATGAGGAAAACAGTGAGTCACGCTGGTCTTGTGACACTGTTTCTTGCAGAGCTCGAAGTCGTTTTGAATTTGGATGGAGTCGGATGACTCGAGTCAACTTTTTCATACAAAATTCAGGTCGACTTCGAGTTTCAGTTTTTTGCCTTACTTTGTTGTTTATCTCCGAAGGCTTAAACCATTCAAAACCCTAACAGACAAAGAGGATGCTTTCATGGTACAAAAATACCAAAACGGCACTTAAAATCGATCTTTTTGGCTGTTAGGGTAAATTACAATATAATTCATAATTGTTTCTACCAGAAACGTATTCAGGAGGTAAAAGGGTATCAAATTTAGGCATAATTTATCCAAAATCTTCACAAAATGTTTAAATATTCTTATGGACAATTGCAAAATCCTGTAAATGCTTCTGAATGACATACATATTTGTTGCATAATTGTCTGGTACCTGATATAGTGTGTTGCTGATTGAAAAGGTCTAGAAGCACTGATATACTCGATTTTTCAAATACAGCTGTGACCAGGAAAGCATAGAAAATTTGTAAACGCGATAATCAACTTTATTGGATTAAAACGAATGTTTCTGTAATTTTCTCCAATTTACTCTTATTCAGCATCATATCTACACAAATCCCAACAAATCAATACTTCCCAGTTTCAAAGAGCATACCTGATAACCTCACCATACCCAGGAACATCCTATAAAATTCACAAACATAATCACATAAACGTAGATGATTAATTTAAAAGACCACACGAGAGAAAATCCTTCCATTACATTAAGCATCGCAGTGCAAGACTCATACACATGATACAGATCTCATCGTCTCTTTTATTCCATTCATTACAGTCATTTCCCGTAGTGAAAAATATTTCATATATGTGTGTATTATTTTTCCCCGGAATTCTCAAAATGATAACATGCCAAAAAAAAGTATATATTTTCATACAGTATACCAAAAAAAAAAAATAAGAAAGTTTATGCAAACAACCATAAAATGTGCGCACAATTTTTTTATTTATTAAATGTCTCTCTGCCTTTTTGTTCCGCGCTGTCATAAATTTCAATTTCAATATACACAAAATGTGCCTCACAATGAATGAATGGAATCTGCTTTTTTTAAAATAGTGAAATGCATTCATTTGCATGCATTGATGCATTAAAAAAAATGAGAATGCTCTTCATTGAACTTTATTTTATTGCAAGCTATTATTAAACGAGAATAATACGTAACCACAAAAGATATTGCATAGTCATCATTCAATTGCTGACGCAACCTGGGTGTCGCGACACAGTAGTCTGATGCCGAAAATTGTTGGAAATATCATTATATCGAGGCTTACTACAACTACTGTGTCACGACACACAGGTTGCGACTGTGTCGCGACACATAGATTGTAACTGTGCCATATCACTTAGATTACAACAGTGTCGTGATACACAGATTGCGACTGTGCTACGACACATAGTTTGCGACTATGTCGCGACACATAGATTGTGACTGTGTCCCGATACATAAGTTGTAACTGTGCCATATCACTTAGATTACAACAGTGTCGTGATACACAGATTGCGACTGTGCTACGACACATAGTTTGCGACTATGTCGCGACACATAGATTGCGACTATGTCGCGACACATAGAATGCGACTATGTCGCGACACATAGATTGCGACTATGTCACGACACATAGGTTGTGCCACAACACATAGATTACAACTGTGCCACGATACACAGATTACGATTGTTCCGCGACTCACAGGCTGCAACTTTGCCTCGACACACAGGTTGCGACTGTGTCACGACACACAGATTGTGAAAACATCTTTCAATTTTTTAATTAAATTTTCATTTATTTTCCCCAACACAGATAATTGACGATCATTATCATATGGAGCATCGATCAATAGCAAAACGATCAATATCACCAGCACATCATCACCAAAGACGCCTCAATGAAGACAATAGAGTGGTATGGTCGAAACAACAGACAGCAAAATCGAGACAAAAGCGCGATTTTACACGACTAAAACCAAAATCAATTTCGAAACTACTCAATGATCCAAAATGGTCTAGCATGTGGTATTTAAATGTGAGTATTATTGACATTTTAAAATTACTTTTTTTATCCTCATTCTGATGAGACTTGATGTAAAATTTGTGCAGATGTTGCATATACAATTGTGTTTTCACTTGGCATTGCCATTTACTACAAAATATCATTCTCAATTAAATTGCTTCCCATTAATTCCCTGTGCCACAAGTGCCATTTGAGTACTGTAAAATAATAAAATTACTCTATTTTAAAACATGCAAATGAAAATGTTTTTTTTTGAAGCAGTGATGCTTTGTGAGAAAATAAAATCATGCAGTTTTTGTAATAATTGGATGGCTTGATGTGGATTTTGTTTCATAATTTTGAATTAAAGTGCAGAATATTTTAAGGTTAAGCTCTTGGCATTTTGGAGATTTAGATAATTGAAGATTTTGTTGAGATAATTTGAAGATTTAGAGCAGATTTCAAGGATTACTTTTTGAAATGAGTGCATAATTGACTCTGGATTATTAAAAAATCGTTAAATTTTGATTATGACGTCATTACGAAGTTCAAAAATATACTTTTATCAATAACTAGCGTTTTAAGCGTTTTACAGCTTTGAAATCTTCAAAGTTTCACTCTTGCCACTTTTTTATAACAGAAAAATCAAAAATAAAGTGTAGAAAACAATGAAAAATATGAAAAATCTGCAAAAAACTTTTCGAAGTGAGAAAAAATTTACTTCATTTCAAATTCAAATTTCAAAAAGTTGTTAAAATGTCAATGACATTAATATTGAAGGAAAATTATTAAAATTTGATATTTTTGACAAAAGCTCGTGCTCAATAGCAGATCAAAAGCTTTGTACGACCCACAAGGTAGAGTCAATTGTGTTTCTTGCTCTTACCCTTTTTTTGACAATTCTTTAAATAATTCAAATTCAAAGACCAAAATAACCAATAAAACCTTCAAAAACTGCGTCTCATTCACTCAATATCCACCACTCATCCACATCTAAATTCATACGAAAAACAGAAAATACAATTTTTATGATGAGCATATTCAAGTGTACTTATTACTGGCAAATAGCATTCACTACTATGTGACATCAAATGAATTTATTAAACTGCAAAAATCAAATAATGCAATGGAGTTCAATTTCCCATTCGCATTCATGCAAATGTGCATGCAATCACATTATGTTAATAATTCATACATATATTTTCTTCGGTCAACAACTTAATGTTGCCTCAGATACAGTCTATTGACAGATATCCGTAACACACATACATGATATTGATTTCGGGGGGGTACCGTAAAAGTCGAAAATTGAAATTGAAATTCTATCAAAATCTCGACATATGTGAACATACGTGAAACTACCCTTAATATGTTGTCTTTTCCACAATAGAACACGTTCAATAGAATTTATTGTTATCGAAATTCAATTAAATTGAAATTGATGTAACTTACTTCCTTCTGCAGTTGTCATATATGCTTTGCCACATGCCAAACCACACCAAAAGTTTGCTACGATTCTTTACATTCTCCATTATCCGTATTTAATCAAAGAGAAAAAAATTTGGGAATCGAAGGTATGTTCGTATGTATATTTATGTCTGCTGATTCTGTTAAAATTTAATCGAAATTCTTGTTGACAAAAAAGGTCATAGTCGATAGTTTTTTTCTTATTTTTTTTGGCATTAAGGCGGATTATACCCTCCAATGATCATTACTTACCTGGTAATGTCTCAATTATCATGCTCTACGTTACGAAAATTGAAAATTTAAATGGAAAATCGTGATTTCTTAAGTATTTGATATTTTCATTCGGGTGATTGAGGTTAGAATTGTGGGATTTGTAAATTAGTTTAGATGTGATGAGATTGGGTGTTGTCAGAGTATTTAGATTTGAGAATATGAATTTAAACAGCTGTAAATTAGAGGAGATTATGAAGTCTTAAAGAAATTGGTCAATTTTTGATTTGTTTTCTAAAATTTGAGGATTTTTCATTGAATTTTTAGACTAAATTGACCAAATTCGTTCTAAAATGCAATAATATAAAAATAACGGTTTTTATAAATTTGAATTTGACTTCAAAAGTCGAATCCAGAGTCAATAATGCAAATTAAAGTTTCTCACCTCAAAAAGTTTTTTACAATTTTAAACCATTTAAACTACGCTAAATTCGACCATTCTAATGTCAATATACCACAAAAAATGGCAGAATATGATTCCACATCCCTCTAGTCACCAAACAGCTTCCGTTAAATAAAAAATTTCAAAATGAAATATTCGCTATAAAAATGTCTTTGATGTCTGTTTTCCATCAAATAGCAATATAAAATGATTTTTGAACCATTCATTTTCTGAGAATTAGTAACGAACAGTCATGGCATTTGATAAAATTCACCAGCTTCATTCAGGAACATTTGTTAAAGAACATTTCTGAATATCAAAAAACCATGCAAAAATTTACTGCATCGCATATCAATTAGTACAAATCACAGCATGCTATAATCCCCAGTAAAGCATATCAATCATAATTCTCCAACTCTATGTAGCTACTTCTTGTGCAGATAAGAATATATTTTGTACTCAAAAACTGTTTGCATGATATGAAGTGTGTAACAGAAATTAAGTACAAAACACACAATTTCTGTCGAAAAAAAGAAGAAAAATATGAATAGAACAATGAAGAACGGAAAGAGAATTTGTCATGGCTTGAAGATGTCTGTTGAAAAAAAAATATAAAAATTGTATGCAAAAGCACGTCTATATAATCATTTAATTTTCATGCTCGATAGAGTGTCGCAGATATATACATACATAAAGAATGAAATGAATTAGCAAATATTTACATGAGAAGCAATCAGAATAATAAGAAATCTCATTCATTCAATCTTTTTTATCTATATTTACACAAATATACAGCGCGGAGATGGCTTAGACATGAATGTTGTACCAGCATGGCGTGAAGGAATCACTGGAAAAGGTGTTGTTGTTACGATATTGGATGATGGATTGGAGACGGATCATCCTGATTTGGAGCGAAATTATGTAAGTAATTCCTTATTTTTTTACTATTCAATCACATCCCTCATTTTAAATTCCCTCTTTTTTTTCAATCATCATTGATGAGGAATAAACAAATAAGGAAGCAGAAGGAAAGTTTTTCTTCTTCTTTATGGATTTTAAAAGAGAGAAGGAGAAAAACTTTTCAATATTTTTTTTTAATCCGAATGAAGAAATGAAAAATATATTCCAATAATTTGAAGATGTTATGGATTGGGAACAGGATTTAAGATGTCTTTGAATGAAATGCACAAAAATTTGGAATTTTGTTTACATTTAGTAGCTTGTCCCTCTTGTTTACATTTAGTAGCTTGCCCCTTGATTACATTTAATAGCTTGATTCCTTGTCTACATTCAGTAGCTTGCCCCTTGTTTATATTTAGTAGCTTGCCCCTCGTTTACATTTAATATCTGATTCCTTGTTTACATTTAGTACCTCGCCCCTTGTTTACAATTAGTAGCTTGCCCCTCGTTTACATTTAGTAACTGGCCCTTTATTTACATTTAGCTGCTTGTCCCCTGTTTACATTTAGTAGATTGCCTCTTGTTTACATTTAATAGCTTGCTTTCTTGTCTACATTCAGTAGCTTGCCCCTTGTTTACATTTAGTAGCTTACCCCACTTGTTTACATTTAGGAGCTTGCCCCTCTTGTTTACATTTAGTAGCTCTCCGCTTTGATTACATTTAAACGCTTGCTTCCTTGTCTACATTCAGTAGCTTGATCCTTGTTTACAATTAGTAGCTTGCCCCTCGTTTACATTTAATATCTGGTTCCTTGTTTACATTTAGTAGCTTGCCCCTCGTTTACCATTTAGTAGCTTGCCCTTATTTGCGCTTGGTAACTCGTCTCTTGTGTAAATTCAGTAGCTTGCCCCTTGTTTACTTTCTAGATAAAAAAACAACTAAATTCTCAATTTTAGTTCATTTATTCTTAAATCTCAAAGGATCTGAATCCAATAATCATAACTTATCCATCCAATACCCAATTCTAAACATCTAAAGTCTATAATAACAATAATTCAAAATTGCCTATAGCAATTTCACGACCACAAAATTAGTCCAAAAGATCACAAAACATCAAACTAAACATTTTCTTCTATTTCACTTCCTAGCCAAAAAAAAAGAAGAACTAAACCCCATCCAATTTTCGGAAATGAGAGCTTATGATCCTCAGCTATAATAAATAACAATTAAAAGCACTCATCCATACAATCTGAGAGATAAGACCTTTCAGTCTAGAGCACAGAAGGAAAAAAAAAGTATACACAAGAAACTTTCCTTTCCTTCCTTTTCCTTTCTCTTTGCATCGTGTGTTGATTAGGTTTCTCTTTTGATGATGAGCAGCAAGGAAAGAAGGAAACTTCTTCATCCTTGTGTACAAGCCATTGGAAAGAAGCGATTTTAAAATAAAAATGTTTATAAAAAAGTTTATTTTCCCTTCATCATCATCTCCCGTTAAGCATCATTCCCTCAGAATCTATTCCTTCAAAAGAGGAACTGGATTCGAGAGGGATACATCCACATCTAATTTTTATAAAAAAAAAAATACTCTAGTCGTATGCAAACAAAACAAAAAAATGAAATAATTTTTTGCGCTAAGTATGGTGTGAGAAATGAAGGAGACGCTCTCAAGCATTATAAATTGTCTTTTGAATAAGAATGGAATTTTTAGGTGAATTCTTTTGAATAGAGTGTAATGTGGTTCTTTTGTATATTGTCTTCTTTTGGTCTGGGGTTGAATTACACAAGATGAATTGTTTAAGAAGATAAGAAAAAGTCTTTAAAAGAGTCTTAAATTCTGAGAAATTTAAAATTTCTTACTTTTTGTTCTTAGCTAAACTTAGTTTTAGACCCCTTTTTGAAAGTTTGTTCAAATCCCCTTTCAAAGCTTACTTTCAGACCCCTTTTGAACTTAGTTCCAGTCTAATTTCAAAACTAAGTTTCTGACCCCATTTAAAACTTAGTTCCATACCCCATTTCAAAGCTTAGTTTCATACCCCTAAAAAAGTTAGACTTCAAATTTAGTTTTTCAGACCCTTTTGAACTTAGTTCTAATACCCTTTCAATGCTTAGTTCCAGACCCCTTTTGATAACATAGTTTTAGACCCCTTTTGAACTTAGTTCCAGTACCTTTTCAAAGCTTAGTTTCAGATCCTTATTGAACTTAGTTCCAAACCCCTTTCAAAACTTAGTTTCTGACCCCATTTAAAACTTAGTTCCATACCCCATTCAAAGCTTAGTTTCATACCCCTATCCAAATTTAGTTTCAGACCTTTTTTGAACTTAGTTCCAATACCCTTTCAATGCTTAGTTCCAGACCCTTTTATAACATAGTTTCAGACCTTTTTTGAACTTAGTTTCAGTCCCTTTTCAAAGCTTACTTTCAGACCCTTCATTTTACACTGAAAATGCGTCACATTCCTTATCCAATCCATTCATCACATTCATCTCCTAAATTTCTATCTCTTTTCAAACTTCATACCATAGAGAAGAAAAAAAAAGTTGTAAGGCATTCACATAAAACACAAAGTCCTTGAGATAAGCATAAAAACTCAGTGGATTAAAAGTTCCATTTACATTTGCTGCAGTCGTCGTGAATAGAACATAGAGATAGACAAGCTAGCTAATATTTTTTCTTTTTTTTTTTGTGTGCTCCATAAAACTAATCAATTATGTCATACTTGAGTAAGCTAAAGTAATTCATTTTCATTTCTCGTTTAGGATCCGGAGGCAAGTTGGGATGTAAATAGTCATGATGCTGATCCAATGCCTCACTATGATATGACTGATTCAAATCGTCACGGGACACGTTGTGCCGGTGAAGTTGCAGCGACTGCCAATAATTCACTTTGTGCCGTTGGTATTGCCTATAGTGCAAGAGTCGGTGGTGTTCGTATGCTTGATGGTGATGTGACAGATTCCGTTGAGGCAATGTCATTGGGATTAAATCCACAACACATTGATATATACAGCGCATCATGGGGTCCGGATGATGATGGAAAGACAGTTGATGGACCGGGTGAGATGGCAACGAAAGCATTTATTGATGGTGTGACGAAAGGACGTGGCGGTAAAGGTAGTATTTTCGTATGGGCATCAGGTAATGGCGGTCGTGAGCAAGATAACTGCAACTGTGATGGATATACAAATTCAATATGGACATTGTCAATTTCAAGTGCTACCGAATTCGGTGACATTCCATGGTATTCCGAAAAATGTAGTTCAACACTCGCCACAACATATAGTAGCGGTCAACAAAATGAGAAGCAAGTCGTAACGACAGATTTACATCATATGTGTACATCATCGCATACAGGAACGTCAGCATCAGCGCCATTGGCTGCTGGTATTGTTGCATTAGGATTGGAAGCAAATCCAAATTTAACATGGCGTGATATGCAGCATATAGGTAAGTATCGTGCAACATGTGCTAAAAGGAAGGAATGACAAATGAACTTATCACAAATTACCTTTCACACATGATTTAATTTATTGCCGTACATAAGAATTTTTGACTATTTTTCTCTCTCCCAAAAATCATAACAGTTGTCCGTACCGCCAATCCAGCAAATTTAGGCAAGTCATCAAATGAATGGACAGTAAATGGTGTGGGACGAAAAGTTTCTCATTCCTTTGGTTATGGATTGATGGATGCGGCAGCAATGGTTCGTTTAGCACGTGTTTGGGAAACTGTACCAGAGCAGCAACGTTGTGAAATTCACAGCCCACATTTGGACAAGTAAGTTGAATTAAATTTAATAAATTTATATGAATGAAGATTTGTGTTAATTAATTAATTGTGAATAATTCACATGCTTGCCCCATCCAACATTTATGATTTTCCATTTTTTATTTCCAACCAGGCCAATTCCACCGAAACGTAATGTAACATTTACATTAAAAGTAGATCATTGTAAAGGTGTCAATTTTTTGGAGCATGTACAGGCAAGAATAACATTAACAACCCAACGTCGTGGTGATATTGTGATATATTTAACATCGCCATCTGGTACTCGAACGTGCTTATTGACGGAGAGGTGAGTTTTAGATAAAAAAATCTACTTCTGTGGTCATTAATCATTCGGTATTGTTCTGGATAGAATAAAAAAGACTCATTCTGATTGGCAAAATTTGGGGAAAAATGAGATTTTTTTGGTGTTGTATTGCTGAATGGATTTAGATTGAACAATGGATGGGTTTGTGAGGATATAGAAAGTCATCCAGAAATATGAAAAATATTAATATTTTGTAGGTTCAGCATTTGTTGGGCTTTTGTGGGTAATTTAATTAAAAATTCACCTTTTTTAACGGTCAAAAAATATTTGAAATTCTCAAAAATCATCCAAGTAAACAAAATTTAACCAAAAATATGTAAAATTGTAAGAAAAGATCCTAAACATGCAATTTACTTCCTCAATTACATCATATAAGATCCTTGCCACTTTTTTGCAGCATTTTCTTCAAGAATATCCAACAAATATGCAGATTTTACATGATTTTATGCAAAATTATAATTCGAAGTGGAAGAATTTTCAAGTTTTTCAAATGACAAAACAGTAAACAAAGCACTTAAACGGATTACCTTATAATTTCAAAACTAACAATAAGACAAAGTCCATAACTTACTATCTGACATAAAACAGCAATTGCGCATCAAAATCATTTCCATTGAATTCTTTCTCAAATACATTATTTACTTTAGTTTGGCTTTCTCATTCGTATTTGATTGAACATAATGAGAATCTATTAAGCAGATTGATGTGAAGATGATTCGATGAGAATCTCGATTCCATATATTTAACGTACATACGGTATTGTGCATTTAAGTAGAGTTTCCCTTAAGGAGAATTTTGTGAGAATTTTCTAGCAAGTCATGAGCACTTTTACTGGATTTAAAAAGCAAAATCTAATAAAAAATGAGATTCTTAACCTCAAAAGTCAGAACATAACCTCAAAAGTCAGAACATAACCTCAAAATCCAAAACATAAACATGATAGCTCCCACAAGGGACGATTAACAAATCTAAAACAAATAATCCAAATTATATTTTTCTTCATCCACACAGAGTTCACGATATATCCCGTTCAGGCTTCGGTGATTGGCCATTCATGACTGTTCATCAGTGGGGTGAGGCGCCACATGGTACCTGGGAGTTGGAAATTCACAATAAAGGACGTTATATGGGTAAGTGATCTGACCGATGATAACAATTGATTTATCCTCAAGTTACTGACATTTTTTGTTTGCCGTTTGACATAACCGTTGATGGTGATGGACATACTAACATAAAATTTCTTTTTTCTCTCCATTTCTTGCTCTCTCTTTGGAATTCTGTTTCTGTTTTTATTGTACTTTATATTTATAATTCTCATGCTACCATTATGTAATCGTCTATTGGAATTAACCTCACTAGAATTTGCACTATTACGTTATTGGACGTTAGTTTTATATGGAACTGCCATATCAGCACAAAGAGGTGATGACGATATTAGTCAGTCATCAAGTAATTCACAATTACTTAACAATAACAATAGTATGAATAATAGCAGCACTAGCACAAATTACCGATTAAAACCGCAAAATAATAATAATAATTCTGGATCAACCGCAAACCGCAAGACATCGTCACAACAAAAATCATCAACATTGAGTCCACAAGCGACGACCATAACACGTAAAAATGGAAAGCAAAAGAATAGTAATAAGAATGGTAAAAGTAATCAGAAAATAACATCATCGACAACGTCTACAACAGTACGTCCATTGTATACAACCGTTATGCTTAATCAGTACAGCATAAGTACACAGATGGGAAAGAATAAGACGAAACTTAATCAGAATGCAAGCACAATTGTTCCACGTCCACGACCAACAGCAAAGCTACCGAATACAAAAAGCAATTCAAATGCAAATAACAATAATAATAATAATAACAATAACTTATTAAGCACATCAAAGCTGGATAAATATCAGCCATCATATTCAAATATTTATGAGAAATCGTCCGGTAAAGGACCAAAGCAAGTAAAAGAGAATGGATATACGACGCCAAGATTATCGGAAGGACCCACACAAAATCCATCAATGTCACGTATGTTTGAACAATATGAAAAGATTGAGGAGATATTTCCCGAATTTGAGCCATATAAAGAGGTTAATCCCGTCTTTTTTACCGTAAGCAATGGAAAGCCGTCCCGTGAAAATTCAAAATCATTCAGTAGCTTTGTCTCGTTTGACTCCGTACCACAAAAGAAGAATACACCAATTGATGAACCGTCAGAGACGCGTCAGAAAATCATTTCATCATCGGCGTCGTCGTCAGCACAAGGAACGAGCAATGGAAAGGGTACAATCTACTAAATATCCAATCAATGTTCTTACTTCTTGTTCCTTTATCCGCTTTTTATGATTTTTCGTTAAACAAATAAAAAATTTCTTCAGTTTTACTTCAATTTTTTATTATAATTCCTTTATTTGTTTGCTATTGCTTCAAATTGATGGTGATGTGATGCTTAGGAACATCCTTCAATTATTATTGTTATTGTTATTGCTGTTCCTTCTTTCTTTTAACGTGTTTATCATCAGAAGTTGAATTTATTCTTTTGTTATTACTTTTTTTTTAAAACAAATTTTTCCATGTTTATCTACGCGTCTGATTGTCTGTATTGCCTTCTTATCAGTTTTGCTTCTTTGGATTCTAATGTAATCTGATTTTATTATTGTTTAGTTTTTTTGCTTTATCAAATACAAATATTTATGTATTCTGAGGAAGTGTGATATAGTCGATGAGGCATCACTGAGGTTGCCATGTTTATGGTGAGGCGTAGGGGGTATCCTGCCATATCCTGATGACATTGACAGTCACAATACCGAAAATTCGCAAAATTCTAACACTAAATCCCAAAGAAGTAACTCATATGCTTTACTCCGTTGCCACGTTGACGGTAAGGCATGGATGTGTCCTTATGGCACCGTGAAGGAAGCATTTCATATGTCTGATGCACGGCTCAGTTTGACGTCCAAAAACGAACTTAACTCGATTGGCACTTATTGAAATGTTGCCACAACAATGACAATGCGACAGTATCCTTCGAATCAGGAGATAGCAGCTTGGTGAAACCAATTAAATTACCCATGTGGCTACCACATGATTCTAAGTTAGAACCAGATGGTTGTATACTTAGAATCAGGTTCTAAGTTTGACCATGAGGTAATCACATGGGTAATTTGATTGATTTTCCCATGCGGCTATCACACGGTTCTCAGAATACAACGGTCTCGTCACCGTAGTCGCAAAATTTCATTATGTGCCAATCGGATAATGTTCATGTTTGCCTACCAAATTTGACATAATGCTTCCAACACAATGCCATCAGGACACTTCCATGTCTTACCATCAACCTGGCAACGAAACTATGTCTATGAGCAAATACTTTGAGGTTTAGTGTTGGAATTTGGCAATTTCGGTATTGTCACTGAACTTCAACTGGTCGGTATTGGAAATTTAGATATTTTGGGATAAAATGACTCAACCGGCAGTCATAAGCTTTTTAAAATTTGAAATTTGGGGAATCGATCAATATGTAGATGACCTTGCCAGTGTCAGAGTATGGCCTCTGTGGCCGAGTGGATAAGCAGCAGACAACTTGACCACTATCTCATTTTTCTAGGTCGTATATTCAATTCCCATCAGATCTTAGCTCTCAATCTATTTCATATAATGTTGATGATATCACAAGGATTCATAAAGTACTCAAGAAATTACAAATGGACTTCAGAATAAGCAATAAACTTGTCAGTTCCAATTCCTTCCAGCTATATTCCTCAATCTATTTTCAAAGCTTTTGTATATTAAGAAATATGAAGCTTTAAATAATCATCTTTTGACCTCTATAATTTCAAGATTATTAATCAAGTTTGAGTGCCTTACTTGAAGCTCTCAAGACTAATTGCTACCTTAACAGCAGCTTATAAGAGCTCACTCAGTTGCTATATTAACAGTAGCTTATAAGAACTTACTTAACAGCTATTATTAAAAATATTTATTTAATAATCTAGTTGCTGCTGTATATTTGAGTATAAAAGCTCCTCAAACTACTGATAATAATCCTCAGTAAAGTTTACAAAAATATTTTGAATATAAAAAAAGTACCAAATGAGCCCTTAAGCAAATTAAAATCGATCCATAACAGTCAATTGCCCTTCAACCGTGCCGATACTCAAACCCTTCAATAACAGCACTTTAACTTTTTTTTATAAGATGTTCTTAGAAACAACAATGCGAGATGAACGAAAAATTTTTTTCCTTCCGTTTTCATCATCATTTTATTGTTTTTAAATATTAAACACAGGAAATATGTACAAAAGGATTGAAACGATGAAGACGTTCGAAATAAAGAGAACTTTCAGAGCATTTACGTGCTCCGCTTGTATTCATGAATACAATTCAGAATTTTCAATTACACGCCACGCTTTTTTGGAAGCGAATATCGTTTAAAATTCTATGACTTTTATGTGCTTTGAGTTATATTAAATTTGATGTCTTGTTAAAAGCACAAAAAGACAGCGTTTTATTTAAAATTTATGTGATGACATTTGAAAGTGAGTTACTGATTTTTTGGGCAAAAGTTAGTTGGGGATTAAGTGGATTTTTATTGGGGGCAGAATGGTGGAAGTTTTGATTTTTTGGAAGATTTTGTGGATTTAATAAAAATATTAGGAACTAGGTCTGGGAAATTTGAAAGCAACTTGAGATAGCTTTGTGCAACTTGACAGAGTTTTGTGCAACTTGACACAGTTTCGTGCAACTTGACACAACTTTGTGCAACTTGAGAGAGTTTCATGCAACTTGAAAGACTTTTGAGCAACTTGAAAGACTTTTGTGCAACTTGACAGACTTTAGAGCAACTTGAAAGACTTTTGAGCAACTTGAAAGACTTTTGTGCAACTTGAAAGACTTTTGAGCAACTTGAAAGAGCTTTTGAGCAACTTGAAAGAGTTTTGAGCAACTTGAAAGAATTTTGAGCAACTTGAAAGACTTTTAAGCAACTTGAAAGACTTTTAAGCAACTTGAAAGAGTTTTGTTGTAACTTGAAAGACTTTGGGTCAACTTGAAAGACTTTTAAGCAACTTGAAAGACTTTTGAGCAACTTGAAAGAGCTTTTGAGCAACTTGAAAGAGCTTTTGAGCAACTTGAAAGGGTTTTGTGCAACTTGAGCGAATTTTGATCAACTTGAAAGAAATTTTCGACACTTCAAATAGCTCACGCTTAATTTTTAATCTCCATCATCACCATGCCACCCATTCCTTATTAATAATCTTGTTTATCAGCTCAGATGGAACAATTTTATGAATTTTTCACCTTTCTCATTATTGTTTATAAAATTCATATTTTATGAAATTTTAAAAAGGGTATACGTGACTGTTTCCATGACTGAATTCTTTCATAAAGGCTCAAAATTCCATTTCTCCATCTTGTCTTCAAAAGTATTTCATTCCGAAATGTAAATAACACATAGGATTGCAGGCATTACGTATGGTATTTCCATAGCAAAAATTTCCCTAAACTTTCTATAAAGTTTGATTCTTATTGCTTCCTGAATAAAGTTGTGAATACTAAACAATCCTCAACAATGAGTAAATTATGTTTTTATTTTGGAAAGTTTTCTTGTGTGCCTCGTCCGAAGCTATTCAAGACAACTTCAACTTTTTTTTTGCAACATAAAACTTCCTCGTCCCTGAAAATATTTTCTATAGCTTCACAAAGTAGGTCGATTACATTGATATGGAAACAAAAAAAAATTTTCTATTTTTATGTCACCCACGAGAATGTCCACACAATGACTTTACAAAACATTTGTAATCTGTCCACAAATTAATAATTAATAACTTAATGAAGTGGATATGAAACAAAAATTTATTCAGCATAAATATTAGCAACTTGTAGGTGATATAATCTTTTAATATTCACTGAATAATTAATACCGTCCTACAGACATTACGAAATCCAATAGCATAATTTTCAATTCATTACGGATGATTCCTACTAATAATTAGGGCAGTGATGGGGAAACTGTGTGATACGGTCCAAAATTTTTCGGAAATGACATGAGCTGGATGTCGTGTTCGGTTTGTGAGTCGAGGTGGCTCGGTGGCGGAATGGTTTCGTACTTCGGTACCTAATTATTGTAATACCGACCAAGCGGTCATGGGTTCGAGACTCGGCTTAAGAAGCTTTTTCAACTGTCCTTTTTCGAATCAAATGTAGTGAAAATGCAGCCCACAGTCTCCTTTTGTAGTCTAAAGTCAATAAGATGACAATAACGTCATCAAAAGAGTGGTTCCTGATCCCAATATAAACTGCAAATCTTCTGAGTGTAGTGGTCTAGCGTACCTTCAATAATCGCTCACTAGCCTCAAAACGCCCTATCGCAGTTCTGGATCTAAATCAGAGTTTCAAAACAGACACACCTGAAACAGGCAAAAACCATACAATTTCCTGATAATTTGTATGGTTTTGTAACAAAATTATACATTATTCAGAAATTATACGGTTTTTGCCTGTGACAGGTGACTATTTTGCAACTCTAACCTGAATACCAAAAGGTGCCGCATCACAAAAAAGCTTACCCACCACTGAATTACAGCATATACATGAAATGGGCCATAAATAAATTGTAAATTCCTATTGATTTAATGGGATGTGATTATTAGCATATTGTTATTATTCTGAATTTATGGGAGTCATTTTGCAGGGTTAATTAAAATGCTGTTAAAGTAGAGGCAATAAATTTTGTCATGGATTTGACTTTGAATTGTTGCTGGCTGGGGGAAATTATTGGATATCGCCTAGATTAGCACATTGTTCTAAAGAAAATTCTAAAGAACATTTAAATGTCAAAGGCCTACTGAGAATTAATGTTTGTTGTTAAAAACAAACTTGACCTTCCATCCCCTCGAGTAATCGATATTTCCCGGAAGTTTGATGTCTGTGTCTTTGAAATTTCCCTTCTTGGGACAAATATGAGCCAGCCAAAATACTTCAAAAGCTTCAAAGAACTTTTTTTACGTCCAATTTCTTTTATTGAACTTTTCTGACCATTCCCTCATTTTTCAATGTCATTTTCCTATCAACTTTGTGTATGTACATTTATTTCGGTCAAAAAAAGACCATTACAATATGCAAAGAATGTTTATAACTAAGAAAGGAAGATGGATATTCATAATTTGAAGAAAATTGCTGACATAAAATATTGAAATCAACCTTTTTTCAATTCCCTTTTTTTTATTCTCAAGAAAAAATAACTTTCTATCTCAAATTCGGGGGTTAGTTTGGATGTTATGGGACGTTGAAATGGGTATTTTGGATCTCTATGTTGTAGACAAGCATGTAGAACTTGATCTTCAGACCTTTGGCATTTTAATTCGAATTTTTCGAAAATAATTTCGAATTTTTCGAACAAAATGTCGAATTTTTCAAAAATAATTTTTAATTCTGAAAAAAAAATTTGATTTTTCGAACACAAATTCGAATTTTTCGAACACAATTTCGAAATTTTTAAAATAATTTCAAAATTTTCGAACATTTTTTCGAATTTTTCAAATATTTTGACATAATTTTGAAATGTTTGAAAACAGTTTGGAGTTTTTTGAACATAATTTCGAATTTTTCGAACATAATTTCGAATTTTTTGAAAAAAGTTTGGAATTTTTCAAAAATGTCATCCATGATCTATGCGAAAGCTAATAACTAAAGTCTGAAGACCGCTGTCATAAGCTGTTCACCTGATTTTCAGCCACTAAGCTACGGCTGAGATGGTCTTCCCACCCATAGCAACTATACGCAACATCCAATCCATCCCCAAACAATATTTTTATATATTCTCATGAATGCTCTCTTCTCCATACAATACATTTAAGATGAAAATTCTCTTTTCATTTGCTTCTCATAAAGGATTCATATCCATGCATACATAAATATGTGGATGGATATGGATTGAGATGGATGGACGTATGATGATGATAATTCATTCAACTTATTTTTCCTTCATTTACAATTTCTTTATCCTCATTCTCTGCTCATTGTATATTGTATCATCATTCCATAGCAATGATGGGATAAAGGAAGTAACCTTTTGACTCGCATCATTCAAAAGTGAAAGGAATAATGTCCTTTTTGCCACAAGACAAAATTTGAGTAAAAAGGGAGAAAAAAAAAGATTAAAAGCAGATTTTTCATTTGTCCGCAAATGAATAAGAAGGCACAGTAAAAAAGGGTCTTCGTTGCCTTCCAATTTTTTATGGGCTCTAACTCATGTGTGTGTAGGCGAACTCCTCAAGGGTGCAATTTATTCTTTCTGTTCCAAAAAAACTATCTTGATTCCTCTTTTCCCGGGATGGCCATTTTATCATTTACGAAAATAGCAAGTTTCATTGTCCAAAAATTATGCTTTCTTGCTGTGTACGAAGCTTTTCTCATCCCAGAGTGTGGCTTTCTCAAAAACGACCGTTAAATTTTTTTCAAAAAAAAAATTCAAATTTTTTTTGACCGTTACTTTTAATTTTCTTCGTAACGTAAATTTCTATTTTAAAATAAGTTGAGTTCGAATTTTTCGAATATCTAATGTCGAAAAACTCGAAATAGAGTCGGCCACACTCTGTCTCATCCGTTCCTCATCGCCATCTTCTTCTTGAATTGTTTTTGATATATAGCATTTTGTATGGTATGCTTCGGGTAAATAAATAAATATAATTTCCTAGACAAATGGATCTGAACATTCCTTCTTATTATTCAGGCTCCCATACCCCACTCCACAACTATGTATCTCCCATGTCATTATGTCTTTTATCATCGTTATCATACATTTTTATTATCCTTTTCTTCTATCTTCATTCACTTGCTATGGATATTCGCTCTGTCGTTTGCCTTCTTTCCTTCTTCTCCTTTTTTTGTTGTTTGCCAAACAATATCTGGCATATATTCATAATTCAATAAATACAATAGACGCATTGAAAGGATATATTTGATGATATTCGCGACGGGTTATATATATGATGCGTTGATTTTTGAAACGAAAATTGTTTGGCGAAATTTTTGAATTCATTTTGGTTTATTGCTTGCTGTCGAAATGATTTATTGACTTCAGGGCATTTATGTTTGATGCTTGCCATTTTTATGGAGCCATATCATCGGTTATTTTCGAGAATTTCACTATCTGTCAAGATTTAATCGAGAAAAACTTTGCGAAGTGGAGGCGAGGGGGCCGAAACTATGAATTTTTTGAAAATTTTGCTGATATTTTTTGAATTTTTGAAAACCGTTAATTTTTTTTGGAAATTCAAAAAAAGCGTCTGAAAGGGGCTGAAACTATGAATTTTTGGAAAATTTTGTTGACATTTTTTGAATTTTTAAAAACGTTAATTTGAAAATTACCTTAAAAAGCAAAAAATTGATGATTTCATCTAAATGCGTCTACTGTCATGTCTCAAATCGTCTCTCAGTCTCGCCTGTTATTCAATTAGAGTGAAAGCTCCTTCTCTTCTTCCTATCCACTCACTCCATTCATTTGTTGTTGTAAATGATAAAAATGACAAAAGCCCGAATACTAAAAGATAATTGATGACATTTTTCGCTGTTGATTTCTCTCATTTCCTTAACTCAGCATAAAAATGGAAATGAGTAGTAAGGAATGGAAATCATGGCATGCAGATAGGAAATCAACAACAGAGAAAATGAGAAAAATAATATTTATGACTATCTGTTATGGATTTTAATTGCTTACTCTCGTCTCTCTATCCTCCTTTTTGGTGCCTTCTTTTTTTGTATTTATTTATATTTTAATTTTAATTGCCTTCATTCGTTTTGTGATTTATGTGACTAATTTTATAATACATATAAGCTTCCTTTTTTATCATTTAACACTAGACAATGCATGATATTTTGTAGAATTAAGCCATTATTTACAGATAAAGAAATTTTATTTATCCCCTTTCAGTTCCTCTCTCATTCGATCTTTATCTCTGTCCCAATACGATAGACACATAAAGTTGTGGATGAGAGAGACATAATTTCAGTCCTAACGACGAATATTTTCTATATTTTCTCTTTTTCTTTTGTTCTTTTCTTTATTCGCTGTCATTTTCAGGTCAAATAACACAATGGAATCTAATATTTTATGGCACAAGTGACCCACCCCAAAGGAATGATCCACCTCGTTATCCAAGTGGCAATAATAAGAAGACTGTCAATGATTTCATTCACAATTCATTGGAAAATTCACAATGGGGCTTTATTACGCAAGATGTAAGGACAATAAAATAATTTTCTCTTTTTTTTTGTTTATTTTGTCTCTTTTTTTATATAGAACAGATTATTAGTAAATTGCTGAGCATTTAAATTTGTTTATTATACAGCGTTTAGTATTAATTTGGATGGGGTTTATTTTCGTATGAATTTTTGTGATTTGAGCTTTGAATAGATTCTCTTTGGGGGATCTGAGAGGTATTTGAGCATTGTATCTCTATTTTTAACTTGATCTGGGACACGCAGGACAGTACACCTGGGGACCGCTAGAAAATATACCAGGGGTACGCTATAGGATATCCTTGATAATCATAACGTGACGACCAACCCTAATCAAGCTTTTTAGTGCTTCTTACTATGTCCTATCTATCCAACACTAGGTATTCTTGGATACCCCGCCTTCCATATCCAAGATGCTCTAGATAACCCTATCCCACTCTTTACTAGGTAGTCTAGGTTACCCTACCCCACCCTATCCTAACTAGCCTGGGCTATCCTAGCTTCTCTAGGTAATCTAACTCCATCCTATCCTAGCTTCTATAGGTTACCCTATCCCATCCTATTCTTGCTGCCCTAGGTAACCTTACCCTTATCCTATCCTAGCTACCCAAGGTTACCCTACCTCGCCATATCCTAGCTACTCTAAAGATGTGGAAGGGTTAGGGTAAAGAGGTTTCTCCAGGATAGTCCTTATTAGGGGTAGGGTAGGTTGCCCCGAGAAGATGAGAAATGAGCTTTGTCTCTGATGGGCATACCCTGCACCCAACACTCAAGAATCCTAGCAGTATCATTAATTAATTCTTTGCAACTTCATTCCTAAGCTAGATAAACATTAAACGTCTCCTTACAAAACTGTCTCAATTTTAAATATTCAGATGCTTACTGCATTCATAATCCTCAGTTGTGATTCAGAAAAACTTAAAAAGCTTCAGGGAAAAACACTTAGTAAGTTCCAAAGGGAATAATGTTTGCTACAAAAAAACTTTTTGTTGATAAAGTTGACAGTTTTCCTCGACAGAAAAACTTTAAAGTTTAATTTGTTTTGCGGGATCGGGAGGAAAAGCTCGTTTAGACTTAATATTCTGATGCTGTACTCAGTCAGAGGTTGAAGTTGAGTTGGGTTTTGTATGAAGTTAAGTCGACTTGAATCGACTTTTTCGAGCTCCAGAGCTTGAAGTTGAGTCGGGCTTTGTATGGAGAAGTCGAGGGTGGGGTAGGATAATCTATGGTGGGGTAGGATAGCTTTGGGAAGCTAGAATTGGGTGGGGCTATCTAGGGGAGCTAGGGAAGCGTTGGATAGGTAGCTCTAGGGTAGCCTGGATAGAAAATGCGATTCCTCACTATCAATTCTGATATCATCTGCTCAGTTCATAAAAAAAGCTCATCAAAAGCTCTCACATACAAAAAAATCATACAAGAGAAGATTAATCTTTCATGTCAAGTGCTAAAGCCTGACTGAAATAAAACTCTTAAATACCGAACAATGCTCGAGACGTCATATAGCACAGCTGAGAGGTGGATAACCATTTCTAATCAATTATTTTTTCTCCTTTTTTATTGCATTTTCTCACCTCACGCCTGCACACATACTCGTGTGATTTACACGCCCCGAAATAATCCAACAACAACATCATTTGGACAGGTTGCTGAAATGGGATCTCACTCAGATGTTCAACGAACTGTTGATGATGACTTAACCAGTTCCGCATGCTTACATTATTCCGATAACAATAAAAGCTTTTGTTTAGGTTTGTGTTTATTTATTATCACTTTAATTAACATTTTAAGAAGCCAATTGAGATAATTTTGAAGCAAATAAGCAAAATAAGCAAAAAAACACAAAAAAAATGATGATAAGAATAAGAAGAATGAAATAATTAAGTTATTTAAAAAAAAAAAGATGAAATGAAATTGAGAGCGATGACAATTGCCTAAAAGGAAGCACAAAGAACAAAAATGAGAAATATTTAAAAAATTTATTTGTTCACAAAATTGTCATACAATATGAATGACATTATCCAGATTTTTTTTTGCTGCTGCTTTATAAGGACATTAAAGAGACGAAAAATGCTTGTTCCTTTTTTACAATTTTTTTTTTGTTCCTTTTATCATGCGACGTTTAACAAAGATTTATGAATGTCATTAATTCTATATAATAATTTTCCCTGTGTCTGCGCATTTTTTCTTTTTTTTTTTTTTTTTGGTGTCTCATCTCTTTTAATTTTTAAAATGTGAAATGTGAAATGGAATGAGAGTTATAGAGACATTAAAGTCATGGAGAAGTATCTCATCGTATTATCTGTGTAATCGCTTATTTTCTTTTGATTTAATCAGAAGACAGGGATGTGTATTTAGATTGAGAATTTTGAATACTTCCGGTTTCATTCTCTGAGTATGTCATGTGTGACTGACCTAAAGATCGCAATATATGCTCGTTTCATAGATTTAAGGGTTGCAAAAAAGTAAACTAGTTCTTAATCTCACGGAAAAAGAGTATAATTCTGAATAATGAATCCTAAGTGGGACTTGAACCCACGACCATGATTTCTGGTTGAATGCTCCTTCCACTGAGCTATCGGGAACTAATTAACTATACGGCAAAGTGCCATATATAAATTATGAATTCCTTTATTTCATTTGCTACTGTCCTTTCAATGATAGACCGTTGATAGGTCATTAAGGACATCCCATTCTAATAATATTCATTTCAATTAAGATATTATTGAGCAAGCCTTGTAAATATAACTGAGTATTTTTATAAAAGAGCTCACTGCTAGCTATTTGACTCCCAAACAGCAAAAATTGAATAGTCGATCAAAAATCCGACTCGTGATGACCTGCATGACTCTGATGTGATACCGGATTCGATCTAAATCCCCCAAATACCACAGCAGGCTAGATGTCGAATTTTGGATCGATTAACTGAGATCTTCAGATTCGAATAGGGACAAGCATTCAAATCTAGGATCATTGTAAAGTCCTTTAGAAGCAAAAAATTGAAGACTCAGACAGAGTTGACAGGACTCCATTATGGATGGCAACTCTAATTTTCTTTAGATTCGCCTCCATATAAACGAGGCTTTTTTAACTTGTGAAGTCTGGAACCTAGAAATTCGGTTAATACAAAATTAAGCCTTGGTTCTGGCTCTAAAATCTACTCTGGATCCAGAAGGAATGATCAAACTTCCTAAAACCTTTAGAGTAGGATTCGAACTTGAACTCTCATCTGCCAAATTCTATTTGCATGTCCCTCCCAGTCCTCCCACCAAGCTATTGAGAGTTATTCAAAAGCTTGACAAAAGTCCAATTTAAACCATCAATCTACTCTGAACACTAAAGCATTTAGCTTTCAAACCCTCATCATCATTCTCATGACAACATCCCTGTTTCTGATGTGTCGAAACGATATGACATAAGTGAAGTTACTCGTTTGAGCATTGAAAGCTTCTTTCTCTATAAATATACATCTTTTTCACAGTTAAAAATGAGCTTTTTTTTTGTAGAGTGATGTCGCAAATTTGCATAAAATTTACTTCTTATTTTTTATGATGGAAATTTTTCTTGCTCGCTTAAAGGCATCGTGCCAAGCTTGAAAGAGCAACAAAAAAAAATATGAAAAAGTTTCAGTTTTTTTTTTATTTCAATATTTTCATTTCATAAATTAAATGAGCTTTTAACTGCTCTGACATATTAAAGAATAAAAGTTTAAATAGTCTGAGAGTAATAAAAATGCAAAAAAAATAAATTTTTATGATAATTTATTGCGGACAGTAGAAGCAAAAGTTATTTTCTCATTTTTTATTCTGCTCCCTTTCGCGTACTAATTTTTAATAAAATAGGACGCATAGACAGTAAATTATTGAAATTGCGATAACAAAAATATATATATAAAAGAATGTGTTCAATATTGTGGCTATAGAAAAACTCATGTTGTGTGTTTATGCAAACTGCAATAATTGAGTGGATTTTTTGTTTGGAGCTGGTTTTTTGAGAATGTTGAGCTAAGTTTTTTGGTGTGTTTTGGCTCTTGCCATCTTTTAGAATCGAATTAAAAAGAAATAAAGTAAAAAAGTTGCAAATTATTCGAAATATCTCATTTTAAACTTTTGAAGTGAGAGTGCGTTCAGTAAAAAAAAATCAAAAAATTTGAATTCCTTAAAAATTATTTTAATTATCAATTCTTGCCACTTTTTTCTATCTTATTGCACAAAAACCAACTCTTAATTCACTTCCATAACCTAGAAAATCCATTTTAAAATCTCGAAGTGAGAGTGCATTCAGTAAAAAAAATTCAAATTTTTCAAAAACCGTTACAAACTTTGCACAACTTTTAACATTCATAATTCCTCAAAACACCCCAAAAAAAGCTCTTCAAACAACATCAAAACCAAAAAACATTTGCATTTCCTTCCAAATTTAAATCCACAAAATTTTATTATATTGCAGTCGACATGAATGCACAATTTAAATGATAAACTATAGTAGATTTATATGAGAAACAAAAACCATTTTTCGAGTTAATTTTGCGGCTTTTGAATTTAAAATATCGACACATGCACACGCACAGACACACATTCATAATAATGCTGTATTCTTCCTGAATACTCAAATTGGCACAATAATTTTCATTTTTAATGTTCATGTATTGCGCCGTTTTATCACATTATTAAAGCAATTTGTGCCAAAATAAAAAAATGGACGATAATTAACCATGAAAAGAAGTTCTTTTATGGGACTTTTCAAACACAATTGATAAGAATTGAACCCTCGCACGTGCATCAATTGATCTATAATAATGAGAGGCTATAAAAACCATAAATTAATTTTGCACATTTACTTAACACACATTTAGAATACACACAGAACATAATAACACTCATTCATTTTGGGGGATATTAAATATATTATATGAAAGTGCAATTAATTTTTTCAGACGAAAAAAATATAAGCGGAAATAACCATTCACGAATTATAGAAGTAAATAAATGATAAATCAAATTTACATGATGATTATGCAAAAATAATAACATAATTATAGCATATTTTTACCTGTTACATCCTCGCATAATTCGCAAAATTTTTTATAGGGGTAACAACAATGAGTTGCGCACTTTTTTAAGCACAAAATGAAAATTTATGAAGTGAAATGAGAAAAAGCGACAAAAAGGAAAAATTTCTCATCCTGAAGGATTTCCCATCATCTCGTACGGATCCTTCTTAATCATCTCCAATGGAGATGCTTCACTTAATTCAAAATTTCATTATCATCATCCACTTTCTTATTTTTTGCTTCCTTCATGCCACTTTCGCACCGATTTAAAGAAGAAAGTGTTTCATGATGGCTTTATTTAATTAAATATTAAATATCCTTCTTGATTACATTTTAATTGAGTAATGGAATTTTGTCTCATGCGATGTATAGTTTAAGGATAGGATTATTGAGATTTTTTTAGTTCATTTTGCTGGATATGGAAATTTTCTTGAGAAAGATATGATGTAGAAGAATAAGGTTCGAATCCCATTAGCAGCAAAAAAAGCGGCAATTTGATTCAAATCCCACGACGCTGTTCATCAAGAGCCTGTTCATCTGGTTTTGGGTATCTTTTGGTACCTTTGGAACAGTATATTGTTGTATCAAGTATAGTGAAGTAGTATCTGATAGTACAAGGGAGTCTATTGAGGGTTATACATCAATAGATCCACCTTCTGGGGTCCACTAACTGAGGACAAGTCGCGTGGAGATTTTAAAAAGGCAGGACAAAAGGTAAAAGTTCCATGTATTTCATCAAGAAATGATTGTAAAGATTGCTTCCATAGAATAATAATATGTAGGATTCGAACCAACTCTTCAATGGCATTTTCAATCTCAAGCCATTAATTGCAATGCTTTTAGCTGTATCAGCTTGCCAAATCTCGTACTCATGATTTTTACGTCGGGAAGCAGTTATTAAGTAACTAACAACGACACCACCACGCTCCCGAGCATCTTCACGTGTAAACTTCAAATCACGCCTCAATTCCTTACCATTTTTAATTAAAAAAGTTTTATTCCCTTAAAAAGTACCAAAAACTCTGATCAAAGATATCAAATTTCCATTAAACTTTTTAAAATAGCAGCCTCCTCAGTCTTTCCGAGAATAGAAATCGATTAAATGCCGTTTTTGAATCAAATCAAAAAGTTCCTATTGATTGTTCCTAGAAATTTCAAGACGTATACAATTTCAAAGTAAATTTAATTTCCTTTAAACTGCCAAAAAATTGTTCCTTTGCTGTTGCCAAAAACAAAAAATTTCTGATGATCTCTAAGTAGACTTGAAATGAGCCTGAAGCTGTGGTGGGTAGCTTGTGTGACGCAATACACTGGTATAATGCAACACACGTAAATGACGTTATATACTTGTGTGACGCAGCACACATTCGTGACTTGATACACTTTTGTGACGTGACACACTTGTGTTTCGTGACACAATTGTGATCCGTAATACACTTGTGGTCCATGTCACACTTGTGTTCCGTGACACACTTGTGTTCCGTGACACACTTCTGTGACACAATTGTGATCCGTAATACACTTGTGGTCCATGTCACACTTGTGTTCCGTGACACACTTGTGTTCCGTGACACACTTCTGTGACACATTAAAGTGCCGCCAAAAATTTTTGGAAATTTCATGATCTGTATTCCGTATGCGATTTTGGTCGTGGCTTGCTACCAAGGTATGCCACAAAAAACATAAGGTTGCTCACCACTGGCCTAAAGGATTCAAAATGGAATTTTGAACGGTATAATTAATCTAAATTGACTATGAACATGGAAATGTCGTCCATTAGTGATTTAATAGCTATGATTTCATTCACTAACTCAACTAATTTTTGCATTTACATTCATTATTTACCATTACAAGCTACATTCAACCTTATCATTGATTTCCATAGCAAAAAAAGTGCGCTGAAAACATCCACGCTGAGTTAAAAAAATCAATAATTTTCTAATTAGAGCAAAATTCCTTTACTCATTAAAATCCGTCGATTCCAAGCTTTCATTGACATTTTCAACTAATGATGTAATTTCTAAGATAAGATAATAAGTTTTTGTGCTGATTATTATGTTCTTTGCTACAGTTCGTGATTCTTTGTCATCAACATTGAATTGAAAATGATTTTTTAATTGCAAAAATGCTCAAATTAAATTTTAAAAAATTCTGACTTGAGCATGAAAAATTGTGAAATGATTTTTACCACTGATTTGCCTCATATTTTTATGGTTTTAGAGGTTATCCTGTCTGGCGACTCAAAAATTCATTATCTCATTTTTATCATATCATCCAAAAAAATATAAATATATTTAAAAACATTATGCTGATGTGTCAAATATTTCCAAAAAAAAGCGTACACGTCTGCAATTGTTTTTATTGTGCGAGACATATAAATAAAAAATTAATAAATATGTTAATTATTTCCCCAACATATCACTGATATAAAATTTGTTGACAATAGAAAATGACGATAGTTTCATTAAAAAAATTATCATTGGAATGATTTAAATAGCAGAGTTGGATGATTTTTCATGATTCAAAAATTAACGGCTGAAAATAATTTGAATTTTTCAAAATCAACGTCTAAACAAATTTTGAAAAATAACTGCCGGAAATATTTTGAATTTTTCAAAATTTTTCGTTCAAAAATCAACGGTTGAACAAAATTTAAAAAATAGCGATCAAAATTATTTTTTTTTCGAAAATTTTTGTTTGAACGTTTTTGAACTTTTTTTTTAAAACATTTGGTTAAAAAATCAACGGTCAAATAATATTTGAACAATAACGGTCAAAATAATTTTGAATTTTTCATGAAATTTTGTTCAATAATTAACGTTCAAAAATAAACGATTAAACAATTTTTGAAAAATAACGGTCAAAAATATTTTGAATTTTTCAATAATTTTTCGCTTCAAATTCCCAACTCTGCTTTTAAAAAATTTTAATTCCTCCAACAACTTTATTGCGGGATAATTTTGATTTCCCCAAAAAATAAACAAAATTATCATAAAAAAAGTCCATCACCGCTGTTATTTCTGGCTGATACGTTCAGCATACAAAACAAAAAAAAAAGGCAGCCACAATTCAAAAATTATGTTTCCTGAATTAACGTCGCGCGCCTATATTTATTCATAATCCGAAACATAAACACAAATGAAAAATAATTAGTAACAGTGTGAAGCATAATCAAATAAATCAATTAAGTTACAACTCATTTCTACTTTCGTCATGGCAATAATCATAGCTGATTTTTTTTATATTTAATTCATTTCACAACAACAATAAAGAAATCAAATTCGCCACACTTCCTATTGACATGTGAAAATGATTGATTAATTAATTAATTATTGTGGTTAATGTTAATATACATTTATGAAATATACATATGATTCTATATTAGAGATACCTTCAGAGTTGCACAACAGTTGTGTGTGTGATAGGCAAAAACCGTACAAATTCTTGATAATTTAGAAGAAATCCGACAAAAACCGTTCAAATTCCTGATAACTTTTACGGGTTTGGGAGAAAACCGAAAAAAAACAGGCAAAAACCGTACAAATTCTTGATAATTTGTAAGGTTTTGGAGTAAAACCATCAAAAACCGTACAAATTCTCAGTAATTTGTACAGTTTTGTAAGAAAACCGACAAAACCGTACAAATTCTTGATAATTTGTTAGGTTTTGGAGTAAAACCATCAAAAACCGTACAAATTCTCAGTAATTTGTACAGTTTTGGAAGAAAACCGACAAAAACCGTACAAATTCTTGATAATTTACAGGCACCTGTTATGCAACTCTGGATACCTTACATATATTTGCTTACTTAATTACTTATTATACATATATTCATATTATATTGATGTGATAATTTTTCTACTTCTATTTTCTATTTCTACTACTTCTTAATTCTACTAGTTTATTATATATTTAATTGCGCATTTTTACTACGTTTGTCTCTCGTCACCTTACCAAATGTTTTTGTGGTGTTACACATGAATGTTGCGGTTGTAATTTTGTCAGATTTATGTGATGTGATAGTTATTATATCACATAAAATTATTAACTATGAGGATGAGGAATTGAAATAGTTCTTTTCAAAATGACTTTTTTGAGTTTATTGGTATGAATTTGAATTTTTTAAAACCTTTGAGAATGTTTCACAATAAGATTCAAATTCCAATTTTTGAAATTTTTAAAAACTTTCTTTAAATTAAAATTCTTAAATTAAATTTAAAAATTTCACAACATTAAAATTTAAATTTTTAAAAATTTTAAAAAAAAATGTATATTTTAATTTTTAATTTTTTGAAATTTTCAAATTTTTAGTTTTTTTAATTTTAAACTAATTTTTTAAACTTTTAAAAAATCAAAATTTCAAAAATTTAAAACTTTTAAAAATTTAAATTCCAAAAAAACATTAAAAATTCAAATTAAAATAAATGTTAATAGTTAAAATTCAAATTTCAATAAACCGTTAAATTAATTCCTTAAAAAAAACTCTAAAATTCAATTTTCAACATTTTCATTTCAACTTTCAAATTCAATTAAATTCTCTCAGTTCAAAGTACTTAATCCATTATCTGCTGTCTGTATTCACATATCTTAATTTAAATTCAATTCAAATTCTACACCAGACAGCATGCAGCCAACTTTACTTACATCCACCAACAATTCCAATTCTCAACATTCTTGTGTAAATTCCATCAAAACTATTTTCCTTTAACTTCAAAATATCGAAAAGAGAATTAAAACTTTCCATATCAGTAATTTAAAACTCAATTGTTACATTCTACTTTCAATAGTTTACTTAAATTAATTAATCAAAATGATAAACAATTGTTAAAAAATTCATTAAACTTCTTATTTTATGTTCTATTTTGTTGGTGCTAAAATAATTAATAACTTATATTTTTTTGTTACAATAGCTTTACGTTGTAATGGTTATTTCATTTCCAACAAACCATATTTTCATCCATACTCATTATACACTTTTTTATACGCATTAAAAAACATTATTGACTTGTGTAAAGATTGGACGGTATTTTTTGTGGATAGTTTGCTGGTTAAACTGAGGATTTATGGACATTAGTGAGTGATTTTTGAATATAAATATTAGAATTTTGAGGTTCAAATCCTGATTTTTGGACTACAATGCATGATTCTTGAATTAAGGAAGCACTCTTTGAACGTTTAAATACATATTGTTAAAAATTGAATTAGCTGCAATGACGCAGTGGTGGCGTAGTGGTTAGAGCGTCGGACACCCGATCCTAACGACTCGGGTTCGATCCCCGACAATGTCAAGTCAGATTTTTAGTTGTTTTTTCGCCGAATTTTTTGCTTTTTTGCCATTTTAATTCAGTTTTTGAAGCTTTTAAGCTCCACCAGAGGAGCTTTTTGAGGTTAACCTCAAAAAAATCACATGACCATACCCAGCAAGCAATTTACAAATTATCCCGTCTAATTTCACACAAGTTACCATTCAAATCCCTCCTATTATACATTAAAATAGTTGAAATTTATATATTTTTGTACAGTAAAATAAGTTAGAGAGCTTTTAGTAGTATTCACAATAAAAATTAAATTAAATGACTTAAAATATATATAGCAACGATGTACATCCTCCATTTATTTACATTTATATTGTAGTTGAAATTTTTGTCTTATTGTACAATAATTAAGCTTATTAGACTTGAAAACTTAATATAGACTCTAAAAGCTCTCTAACTCGGTCCGGATGCTGAAGTTTACCATGAAAGCTTTAAAGTTTCTTGTGTAAGTTACTTAGTTAGATGAAAGCTCATACTTGAAGATTTAAAGCTTCACCATTTCTCTCTCATTTACTTCATAATTAACAAGCAAACATGAATGAAATAAAAAAATACAAGAAAAAAAAGCTCGACAAACTTGAATTTATTTTAAAAAAAATTCACAAAAAAATGCAGTAAATTGTGAATGAAAATAGTAAATACCGATTTTTTTTTTCTGTTTGTTCAAGACAAATAATAATTGAATTTAATGAAAATAAAAATGAGAAAAATAAAAAATTTATAGTGTAAACAACAATCAACAGCACTGCAAGCACACACATACTTTTTTTGGAAATTTAATTATTTTTTCTCTACTTTTATGAATGAAAAAAAATATATAAATAAATAAAAGAAGTTTGTTGTTTAATTTTTAATGAAAAAAATAACGTCAGAATCAGCAAAATAAGAAATTCTTTGTGGAGTTACTGAGGACAGCAAGAGATAGTTGGAAGGGAATAATTGAACTTTGTGAAGAATTAAAACTGGAAAGAATATTGAAATTTTCAAAAAAGTTTGAAAAAGTTTAAAAATACTAGAACAATAGGAATTCAGAAGAAATTCAAAGAAATTTTGAATTATTGAAATTTAAGTTTTTTTTATTTTTGAATTTTTAAATTTTTAAAAATTTAAACTATTTGAATTTTCGGAATTTGAATTTATAATTAAGTTTTTAAATTTTTGAGATTTTGGAATTTAAATTTTAAATTTTTGAAAGTTCTAAAATTGGAATTTTCGAAAATTCTGTAATTTGAATTTTTGAAATTTTGAAGTTTAAATTTTTATATTTTTGGAATTTCAATTTTTAAATTCCTAAGTTTATGAAATTTAAATTTTTAAAATCTCGAAATTTAAAGTTTTAAAATTTTAAAATTTTAAATTTTCAAATTGAAAAAATTTTTGGAAATTAAAATTTAAATTTTTTTTAAACTTGAAGTTTTTTAAAATTTTTTAGAATTTTTTTATAAATTTTTGAAAATTTAACGATTTTTTTAAAAAATTTCAAAATTTTTGAAAAAAAAAGACTTCAGTTCTAAATATCAACAAAAAACAATTCAGCTTGAAGTTCCTTCAATTACCAAGAATGTCTCGAACAACAAAATCCACCTTCAAGTCCTAAACATCATTAGTTAATTAGAATTCTTGTGCAATTTATTTGCTCATACAAAAAGTAATTTTCTAAATTACAGTAAATACATGACTTTGGGGACAGACAACTTCTAAGAAATCTATTTCCACAAAGCTCTTATTTGACTAAAGCAATAAGAAATGTAACAAACTTTTCGTTCACATGCTTAGTAACATACTTGGCATGTAGGTGGGTCGTTGAATTGCATGAGATGTTGTAAATGCCAATTTTAATGAAAATACTGCTGCATCTTTAAGGATAAGAACAAATTCATCCATAAACCATCTTGTGTCAATTGATACGATAATATCAAGCCATCCTCGCTATAGCTATAAATTTATTGATTCTCACATCCATCCATCCCATAAAAAATGTCATGTACTATGATATTCGGTCATAAAGTTCAACTAAAGTTCAATTAAATCCTTCCAACTTTCAAGTTGTATGTCCTCAAGCTCTTAAATCCATACAGACAACTTTTATGTAGTGCTCAGTATGTAACGATTTATTTTTAGTGTGAATAACATTGAAAGCAACAATAATAATAATAAAAAGATTTATGTACGCGCCAAAAATGTAGATGAACTTAAAATTCAAACCCTTAGTTTTAGATTTTATTTCGATAGATTTTTTTTTAGGTTAGTTTCTGTCTCGGAACAATTGAAAAGGTTGATTGGGAATTGATTGAGATTTTATTGAATAGAATTATTGACATTTTGGTGTCATGATAGGCAGCAATTTGACAGCGATTTGCGGTGAATAAATTGAAAATTTTTTTTGATTAGTTTGATGATTTTTTGAGGTTATTTTTTGGGGTTAATTGTGTAGTTTGATTGACCTAAAGGTTGATAATGTGAATTATTGAGGGAAAATTTGGTTAAATTTGAATGAAGTTTCCGATTTTTAAGAGACAATTTAAGGTTGAAAAAATTGAAAAAAAAATTAAGAAAAAAAGTTGATTTTTGTCATTTTATCACAGGATCTGCAGGGGCTTCCTTGATCTCAACTGTCTGATTAGCATCAAAAATTAACTTATTGACCCCACCCCCTTCAAGGAACCTTTCATAGTTGGGAATGTAACAAATGAAATCTCGACACCCCCTCCCAGACAGCAAGGGGGGGGGGGGGGGGGTCCTTTTATTAAAAATTCTTCAAAAATTCACCAAATCGCAATTACTTAAATCCTCAAAACATCTCAATCAATCCCCACAAAACCTTCTCATCTAATTTGTAAATAAAAGTTAAGAATGAATTTTAAAAAATTATAATAAACAAAAAAATAATAATAATAAAAGAAAAAAAAAATCATTTGTACATTTAGGATTATAATCAAATTAATTAAAATAATAATAATAATAATACTTATAATAATAATAATAATAACAATAATAAAATATATTTTTAGATAGGCAACGTAATCAAAAACAAAAAAAAAGTGAAAAAAATTTAAAAAACCGATGGTAAAATTTATGAAATAATAAACAAAAAAATAGAAAATCGAACGAAATCAATCTCTATAAATAATAATATAGATATTACATGGCTAAAATAGAAAATTTATATGAACAAAAAAAGAATTGAAAAAATAAACAGAAAAATTTTTTGGGAAAAAATTTAAATAATTTTTTGTTTTCTGATTCACACTTAAAACACAATTTTCACTTCAAACCCCATAAACACCAGATATAAAAATTGTTGGGGTTTGAATACAAAACAATATACATTTTTTTATTTATTTATATATTTTTTTTAATTTAATTGTGTTTATTTATTTTCATTCGAGATCATATTTATCGTTCGTATTTTTATGTAGTTCATAAAAAATCATTGGAAAAATGGTAGGTGGTGGTTTTTTCTCTTATTTTTATTAAAATATTCTCATTGATGGGCGATTCTTTAGATGATTGTAGATAAGGTTTGAAAGCTTTAGCTTTTGCTAGATTAACTAGTTTACAGAAATACTAAATGCAAAATTGTTAAAGCATTTAATCAATTTTTAAAAAATTTAACAAAATTAAATTCTAAAATTCTTTAAAACTTAATTTGTTAGAATTTAACAAGTTTTTTAAAATTTAACAAATTTTTTTAAAATTTAACAAATTTTTTAAAATTTAACAAATTTTTTT
Source organism: Chironomus tepperi (assembly GCF_022539635.2). Classification (NCBI taxonomy): domain Eukaryota; kingdom Metazoa; phylum Arthropoda; class Insecta; order Diptera; family Chironomidae; genus Chironomus; species Chironomus tepperi. Next base: position 139,340 of record NW_027226204.1, on the reverse strand, counting down.
AAAAAAAAAAACAACAAATTTTTTAAAAATTTAAATTTAAATAGAAAAAGACAAATATTTTAATTTGCAATTTTTAAAATAAAGAAAAATTTTAGATTTTGAATTGACAAACTTTTAAAATTTCTACAAGCTAAATTTCTAAATTTAAAAAAAAAAAACAACTTTTTAAATTTGAATTTAAAGTAATTATTCTTGATTTAAATTTAAAAAATAATAATTTTGAATTTTATGCAAAAATAATTAATTTTTAATTCTAAAAACACTTTTAAAACTTTTAAATTTTTGAGTTTTTAAAAACTTTAAATTTAAAAGAATTTTAAAAAATATTTTTAAGATGTCAAATTTTTAAATTTTTGTACTTATGAAAATTAGAAACTTTTAAAAATTTATTTTAAATATTAAAACTTAATATTTTGAAATTTAAAAATTAAGTTTTAAAAGTTTTTAAAAATTACGGACTTTTTACCTTTACATTTCAAAAAATTAAAGAATTCATTGAATTTAAATTAATTTGAATTTACAGAGTTTTAAAATTTAGAAATTTAAAATTAAAAACGAGCTTTCAAAAGTTAGAAATTATAATTAAATTTTAAGTTTTGTTTTTTCTTGATTTGAGCTTTCAATTTTGAATTTATTTACAAAGTAACATAATTAAAAACATTGAAAAAGTCGTTAAAAATTCAAAAAAAAGTTTGAAAATAATTCAACAATTTTTAAAAATTACTATTATCCAATATCACCTCAAGAATCGCCCAACATAAAAACACAAAAAATTATGCATCACAAAGCTTTCCTCATCTCATATTTATTAAATTTCCACATAAATTTCAAACACTATTAATAACAATAACATCAATAGTATTTATAACCCCTTGGCGATCAATACTTGATTGCATGGTTTGTTCTTCCTTTATGTACATGCTGTATAAAAAACTATAATATTTTTATAGATTTATGATTCTATGAAATTTTTACAGTAGGTAGATCCATAGTGCAAATATAAAAAAAAAATGATTTAATTTACTATTGAATAATATTTGGATTGTGCCGTAAAAAATAAAAGTTGGAAATGATTGTAGTTTATGATTTATTTAAGAGCTTTCCCAGATGTAATTCACCGATTGAAATAATAGAGCTTTTAATAAAAGCTCGCTGGAGCTTTAACAACTTTTTTATTGCATGAATAATTTAAGACAATTTTTTAGCGCATTTTTTTATTGTGACGTTGATTTGATTGTGTTAGTTTAATTAAAAAAAGCTTTTTTTGCAGAGCTTTTATTAAAAAAAAGTTTTTCATTTTTTTTCTTCATGAAAGGTAGTCTCAAATGGATTTAAATATAATTTTTTATGAGATCATAACATGTCAAAATTATTTTATCATCTGCAGCAGTGGTGGGCAACTTTTCATTTACAGTCGCACATCTTGGTAGTAAGCTTTGACCAAAACCACACTCGGCATACGGTTCATTGCATTTAAATGACATTATTGGTGATACAAAACTATTTTGCCGCACATAAGTGTGTCAGGGTACCCAAGTGTATCATAGCACACAAGTTTGTCACGGCACAAAAGTGTGTCACTACACACAAGTTTGTCATGACACACAATTGTGTCACGACATACACCTGTGTCACACTTGTGTCACACCTGTTTCACGGCATACGCCTGTGTCACGTCATACAAGTGTGTCACGTCACACAAGTTTATCACTACATACAAGTGTTTAACTTGCAAGTTTACCGTTTCAAGTGTGTTGCGACACACAGGTTGCCCACCACTGCTCTACAACATACAATACAAAACTTTGGTAGAAGCAAAAGTTATTTTAAGGTTGTTGTCTGAGTTTTTTTTTAGTTTTTCCATTATTTCATAAGTCTTCTGAAAGTTCGTCATTCTTGATCTGATGAGGCTTCTTAATTCCGATGAAAATTTACTGCGCACAAGTTTTTAATTTAGCAATTTTTAGACAAAAATTCTGAATAGAATTTAATTTAAAAAGCAATTTTCATATAACAATATTAAATAAATTGTGGATGCCATAGTAAAAATTTTATTATTTGATTTCATGCTTCAAATGAAAATTTATCGTTGGTCGGAGGTCAGTTGACATATTCATAAATGAAATTTGATTTGAAATCAGGAAAAATCTAATTCAAATACACATATATTTTGGTTTATTGTTAGGAATTTAACAACATATTGTTATGGTTAATAAAGGGGTATTGAGAACCGGAGTTGGGCAGATTCAGGGTTGCGTCTATGTGACGGAATAGTCGGTTTACTCAAAAATCTCTAGACATTTGAGGTTATGTTCATGTCAGGTCTTGTTTCAATTATTTAATCAGTTACAACTTATCCAGGTCCGGTCTAGCATGAGTAAACTAGTATCGATGTTGTCACTCGTGACCGACGCATGCGCATTTTACAGACAAAGAGTCAAAAACACATTTTAAGCCAAAAGCCGTTTCAAAAAGCTTAAAAGCTCTAAAAATTCTCATGAAACGCAAATTTTCAATGTAAATTTGATTTGAATTTCAAAAAACCGTTACAATTTTGAATATTTTTCGTACGTTAAAATCAATTTTTTATTTTCTGGCGCTATTGCTTCACTACATAAGCCTTCCTAGCGTCCATTAACCCGAGTTGACAAAATTACGTTAGAACTAGTCATCAACTGGACATTACCTTGCCATTAACCAGCTATAGCATATTTTTGTCCACTGGGTAAAGTCATTAAACTCAAAAATAAACAATCAACCCAGAACAAAAACAAACACATTCAAAAATAGAAACAAAAATGTCAAAAATTCGCAATTATAAAACTTTTTTTTAAAAATGAAATGCCAAGCTTGGATATAAATTACGTACAACACCCACATTACCCTCAAAATGCTCTTATTGGAATTGCTTTTAAAATCCTCCACAAATAAAATATTATTAAAATTCTCGGTAATAGCAAGCTTGCCGCATAAAATTTGAAATCATAAATTTAATCTCTAAAATTATCTGACAACAGCCTCATCATAATTTATCTACCTTCCATAGATACCTTTAAAGTCTCTCAAATACGTCTAAGATCTAAAAATGCGCTAAAATTGCAATTAATTTGAACTTAATAGAAGCTAAACTGAACAGCACAATAAGGAAAGCTTCATTTATTGCCGTGAAAATGGGATGAAGTCAGCGATCATGTAGTCGACAGGGCATCCTAAGGTCTTGGCATCAATGCGGTGATTAGGGTTCTCAACCCCGGGATCAAAATGTACTTAGTCTTGGGATTGATCTCGGGATGCACATACAATTTCACTGGTTACCGTAAACATGGTCCAAAATCAGCCGTCACCAAGTCGTCAGGGCACTGTTACGTCTTGACATCTATGTGACAATTAGGGTTATCAACTCCGAGATCGAGCAACTGTAACCTCGATATCAATTCCGAGATTGCTCTCAAGTCTGGCACCCACGACCTTGACATCAATGTGACGATTAGGGTTTTCAATCTCGGGATTGATCGCGGGGTTACATGCAATTTGATCGCGCAGTTGATAACCCTAATCGCCGCATTGACGTCAATACGTCTTGCCAAGGCGCTGGCATCAATACGATGATTAGGGTTTTCAATCCCGGGATCGGATTTTATCTTGGGATTGACAACCCTAATCGTCGCATTGACTGCAAGACGTGAGGGTGCCTTGTTGACTACATGACGGCTGATATCGGTTTATAATTACGGTAACATATGAAATTGTATGTGCATCCCGGGATCAATTCTGGAATTCAGTACATTATGATCTCGGATTTGAAAACCCTACACGGCGATGACACGGCTCTTTGTGCTCCACATTGTGCTGCTCGGGTTTTACTTCTTATTTTCATTTAATGCCATCAAAGCTGACAAATATCTCAGTTGTATGCTGCACAAAGTTTACATATATTTAAAAGTAATCCCCTGCATTGATAAAATGAGATTTTCACTCTTTTTCCTTTCGGTGTTTATCACAAACAATATTTTTTTATGTTTATTTTTTTATTCACAAACACACACACACACACACACTTATACACATCCAGGCAAACACATTTGCTGAATTATTTGCATTTTTTATGTTTTTTTTCTCTCACTTGAATCACTGTTTTTTTTACAGAATGTGCACATCAAACCTTTATATTCGATGGTAGATGCTATAATACATGTCCCGAGCGTTCATTTATCGTACCAGAAAAAATATCTGAGAATATTGAGTCAAAAGGATTATCCGTAAAGAAGAGACGGCATGCGATGAATATTGATGAGTTTGATAGCTTAGACGATATTATTGGAAAGACGAATAGAGCAATATCATCATCTGAATCATCCATTACACCACAGAAGCTATGTGGATCATGTCATGATGTCTGTTTAAAATGTAATGGTCCCACTGAAAATGACTGCTTGACGTGCGACTCCGATTATAATCAAATCATTATTGGATCACGAATTATATGTCATCGAAAATCAAATGATGACGAAAATAGCAATTTATTGTCAACGACAACGACTATGGCATCGGAAATTGTAAATGATGGAAACAAATCAGTTCTTAATAGCATCACAAATCAACTGAAAAATTATTCTATCGAGAAAATTGTCCTCATTAGTTCAATGATTGGAATTTTGTTAATGATTATTTCCATTTGCATTTACCTGCTGTACATTAAATGTGATTGTGACATTTTATCAACTGTTTATGGTAAGACTAAACAGCTATTGTGTAGAGCATCTGTGGGTAATTCAACTGGTGCTGAACGGGAGAAATATTCATATAATATTGTAGAAATGGAGGAACGATCTCCATTGACAACTGTCATACCTGATTCTCAAATTTTACATGATGTTTATCATGACGATGATGATGATGAGGATTCCGATATTTCAGAATCATGAAGAGGATAGCAGCATTTATCGTTCAATGAACAAGCATTTTAATTCAATTTTTTTTACATTCTAATTTAATTAACGGTTCCACTTACGTGGAAAATTTTATGGAGCCAATTGGATAATTTTGTCAGATTCTCGAATATGTTTGGTGCTTGACTTGATGTAGTGGAGGAGTGGATGAAGGTGTCATTTGAAGATGTGGTAAGGGTTTGACCTGTAACATCCATAGCCATTATTGGTCAAAAGCAAAACTCAATGTTCTCTTGATCCAGCGATGTTTCCAAAGAGGTTAGGGATCCCTGACATGAATTCAAGGGGGTTTGAGGATATTTGACATTAATTAAGCACATAATTCATAAGATTCGAACCCTTGCCTTCATTAATTTACTGTTTTAGAGATCCATATTCCCTACATTAACCTCTAGTCTTTGCATGAAGCAGGGACGAATCCAAGGGGTTTGGGATCCTTGACAGAATCTAAGCATTGTTTTCACAGGATTCGAACCCTTGCCTTCATCAATTTATTGCCTTACAAATCAATAATCCCTCCCTTAACCTCTACTCATTGATCCAGGGATGTATCCAAGGGGGTTAGGGTCCTTGACAGAATCTAAGCATAGAATACAAAGGATTCGAACCCTTGCCTTCAATAAATTACTTCCTTACACCTCAACAACCCCACCCTCAACCTCTAAATCACAAATACTCTTCAATATCACCTACAGATCCACCTACACATCCCTCAACTCCACCAGACATCAACCTTCCATCCACATCACAATACCAAATCGGTATATCTACACTTTAGGGTGGGCCAATATATTAATTTTCATATGTACCAAAATCACTTAATATAACGTTTAATCGTAGTTTTAGTAGTTTTTAGGTAAGTTTTAACAATTTTGGCGAGTTTTGGGTCAAAAAATTTGATTTTAAAATTTCAATATTTTTTGTCGTTTTGGGCTATTTTTGGTTTGTTCATCATATTTTGAGCATAGAAAATTACAAATAATAAAAATTTCAGTTTATGGATCTATTAATTTTTAAATAAAACGAAAACTGATCTGGCCAGATAAACCTAAACCAGATCAGTATTCACGGACATTTTGTAAAAGGGATCATTATTACCCTATGCTGGATCAGTAATTACGGACCCTTCAGTATTCACGGACATTTTGTAAAAGGGATCATTATTACCCTATGCTGGATCAGTATTCACGGACATTTTGTAAAAGGGATCATTATTACCCTATGCTGGATCAGTAATTACGGACATTTTGTAAAAGGGATCATTATTACCCTATGCTGGATCAGTATTACCCTATGCTGGATCAGTATTCACGGATATTTGGTAAAAGGGATCATTATTACTGTAAAAGGGATCATTATTACCCTATGCTGGATCAGTATTCACGGACATTTTGTAAAAGGGATCATTATTACCCTATGCTGGATCAGTATTCACGGACATTTTGTAAAAGGGATCATTATTACCCTATGCTGGATCAGTAATTACGGACATTTTGTAAAAGGGATCATTATTACCCTATGCTGGATCAGTATTACCCTATGCTGGATCAGTAATTACGGACATTTTGTAAAAGGGATCATTATTACCCTATGCTGGATCAGTATTCACGGACACTTAGTAAAAGGGATCATTATTACCCTATGCTGGATCAATATTCATGGATATTTTGTAAAAAATGATCATTGTTATCAATTATGGTACAAAAAATATTAAAACCATACCAAAAATAAGGAAAAAAGTTAAATTTTTTTGAAATTTTAAAATTAAATTTTTTGACTCAAAACTACCCAAAACTGTTAAAACTTACCTAAAAACTACTGAAACTACGATTAAACGTTATATTAAGTGCTTTTGGAGTGATTTTAGTAAATATAAAAATTAATTTACTGGCCCACCCTAAAGTGTAGTTTAGCCACCAAATCTCAGATTTGAATAAGTTTTGCACAATTTTGATGTTATTTTGTTAATTAATTTATGAATCTAGATTTTAAGTGATTTGAAATTGTGCAAAATGTTATTTTAATGACTGAAAATATTTTGATAACTATTTAGTGCGCCATAGGAGATGATAAACATATGCCATTTTTGAAAAAAAAAAAATATCCGGCAGCCATCATATATATATATATTTAAAATGAGGAATATTATTATAATTTGAGTATAAAATGTATGGAATTAATTATAGTTGCGGTTATTTAGGATATCAAATTATACAATTATAATAATTATTGGATATATCGGCTGTCATATTAATTAGTTCAATTGGTTTTGAAATTGTTTAAGTATATTATGAGTGTCACGTGAAGAGGTGTATGCACTTGAGGTAACCCCACTATATGTTATTTGATCCCAAAGCTTTCCATTTAGTGGAGTTTTTGAGACAAAAAATTGCAAATTCTCTATAAATTGCCGGAACCAAGACGTTCCGGTCTCGAGATTTATCTGGATTGAGACTTCGGGAAACCGCACCCTTACCCAGAGGGGGTTTGGATAAACCCTAATTTTTTGGGATTTTTGGGTCAAAACTTCAAAATTCTCTTTAAATTGCTCCCGATAACCAGACCAAGACGTCCTGATCTTAAGGTTTGTCTAAACTGAGATTTCGGGAAACCGCCCCTTGGCCCATAGAGGGTTGAAGGTAACCCCACTCCACCTTATTTGGTTCCAAACTTCTCAATTTGCAAGGGTTTTTCAGACAAAAATACCGAATTGTCTCTAAATTGCTCTAGATATCCAGACCAAGACCCACCAAGACGTTCCGATATTGAGATTTGTCAAGAACGAGATTTCGGGAATCTGCCCCTCCGCCGGCCCCACCTTACACATTCTGGCTACGCTCTTCACAGCGTGTAAAATATATTTTGATTCATATTTGAGAATCACTTGACGTAGATTCAAGTCTTATTCGTTACTTCTCATGTGTCAACCATTTAACACAGTTGTGGGCAACCTGTTTGATGCGACACACTAGCACAGCTACTACAGTCGCACACCAATGTGCTACCAAATTTGTTTGAAAATGCCATATACCATAGAACTGTATGCCGTAACTGGTTTTGGTGAATGTTTAACACTAAGGTGTGCCACGAAGAATAAAAGGTTGTCCACCACTGATTTAACCTAAAATTATTGCATTTAGAAATGAAATTCAAGCTCATAATCAGGAATCTTTTCCATTCCTCTGCACCATTGGTTGCCAACCTTTTATTTTTCACGGCACACCTTGGTGGCAAGCTTTAGTCGAAAGCGTTCACAGTATACGGTTCATGGCATTTCTGACCACTAATGTGTCGCAACACAAAGGTTTCCCATCACTAGTCCCAGCTCTCCATCAATCAATACGAAAAAATCTGACAAAATTATTCCAAAAAATACATAATTTACAATAGAAAAAAGACTAAAAAAATCATGTTAATGCTGATGTTAAAGGTCTTAATATTCTTGTTACTCAAAGACTTTTCACGTTTCTTTTGATATCATAAAGAAGAAATGATAAAGTGAATAAATTAAACTAATTAGATAAAACTTTTAGACTGAAATGTTCGCTGTGTTTTAAGGAACTTTTTAATTATTTAAAAAAAAATATATACAGGCATTACATTAATGAAGGTATGTAAATACTCGAACCTTATTTTCAGACAATAATCATGATGGAATTTATGATCTCGAGAAGTTGTTGAAACTTGAACGATTAAAAAATTATTTTGGTATGGAATTTTATTACAGATTAAGATGCTGTCGAACTTTTTCATTCAAGTCGTGAATCGATTGTGTCCCGAGGAACAGATTCGGGCAGATTTAATTATTGGTAAATAGATAGTTCCTTCGAAAATTACGCAATTGGGGCAGCTTTTCAATGTCTTGGCATAACTTAACTCGGGTATGCTTTAAAATAATTCATTTTAAAAGCTTTAATTTATGATAAATTTATATTGTTTGAAATTAGAGTTGAGGATTTAATAAAAAGTTTTGAAAATAGCATGAGGTTTAATAAAAATAAATAAATTTTTAATTTGTAGGAAAGATTAATGGATTATTTAAATTGTTGAAAATGAAAAGCATTTATTGTAGAGACTATAAATATTAGTTTTGTATGAAATAATAGCCTATTATGAAGTTATTTTTGGGATGAATGTAAATAAAAAAGGATTAAATTGAATTTAAAGTTTTTAAATTGACTTTAAATGTTTACTTGAATATTAATTTGAATATAATTTAAATTTTTAAACTCTTTTGAAATTAAAAAATTTAAAATTTAAATCAAAATTTTAAATTTTTAAAAATTAAAATTTCAAAGTTTCCATTTTTTAAAAAATTATAATGTTAAAAATTTGAAATTTAAAAAAATAAATTACAAAATATTAAAAGAATTTTAATTTTAAAATTTTAAATTTTAGAAAAAAAATTATTAAATAATTTTAAAAAATTTAAAATTTAAATTTCAAAAAATTTTTAAATTTTTAATTTTGAAAATTATTAAATATTAACAATCTGAACCTAGAATCAGCTATGATTCCTTAAAAAAAGCAAATAAAAATTTCACCTCTCAATAAATCTAATTTCCAAGAAAAATCCTATGCCACATTCCAGCACTTAAAAAGTCATTAATAAATTAGAGCAAGGATTTTTAGTCTCTTGGCGTAGTAAAGTTTTAAATGTCAAAACATTTTACCTGCACATGTCGTATTAAGCTTTACACTTGAGAGTGGAAAACAAAAACACATTAAATTTTTATGTAATCTTTTTTTATTTCGTTAAGTGGATACGAGTGGAATTCTGAAAAGCTTTCAAGCTTTGTCAAGTTATTAAATACATGGTTATGTGCTTTTTTTCGAGGATTATGAATGTATTTTCAGACTGAAGGTTAATCTTGAATTTTTCAAGATGTTTTGAGGATTAAATTTGAGGAAAATTAAATTTAATTCATTTCAGGTTTTTAAATTTAAATTTTAAAAGTCCGTTAAAATTTAAACTTAAATTTAAAAGTTTAACTTTGTTAAAAAATAGTGAAAATTTTGACTCTAGTAAGTTGGAAATTTGAATTTCAAAATTTAAATTTTAAAAAAACAGATAATATTTGAATTCTTCAAATCCGTTAAAATTCGAATTCTTAAAAATCGTTTAGATTTGAAATTATAAAAGCCGTTAACATTTAAATTTAAGAATCATGCCTAATTTGAATTCTCAAAGCTTGTTAGGATTTGAATTATTTAAAATCCGTTAAAATTTGAATCAGTAAAACCTTTTAAATTTGAATTTTTAAAATGGTTAAAATTTAAATTTTAGATTTATGCCAAATTTGAATTCTTAAAAACGGAAAAAATTAAATTTCAGAATCATACCTAATTTGAATTTTCAAAAAACCGTTAAAATTTGAATTTTAAAATAATGCCAAATGTAAGTTTTTAAATTTCGTTAATAATTGAATTATAAATTCGCATTAAAATTCCAACCATCAAAATCATTAAAATTTGATTTCATTAAAAAGATTAAAAGCTCCAAAAAACCCCTAAATCCACCTTTAATTCCCACAAAATAATAAACTCATTAACTTTATAAAAAACTTTCTGATCATTTCCATTTTTCCCCCAAAAATTTCCATTTCCATTTTCAATGTAGCCATATTGCAATATGAGAAAATAAATCAGTGAAAGCCAATTAACATTTGAGCTTACAGAAGCCGTCATGTTTCAATAATTGATTCTGAATTGTAACAAGGCACAGGCTTTTTATATCCAAAATAATATAAAAATTGGAATTAATGCTCAAGTGAAATGAGATGCGACATGAAAAATTACCATATAAATTTATATTTGTATTTATACAGTTAGTTCCAGTTCCTCTTACAAACCAGACAAATAAACCAATTATCCTAAATAATGCCATGAATAAAAGGAAGAAATACGCAAAAAGAAGGAAGAGATGAAAAAAAGGAGATTCCAGTCACGTTTTGTCCTTAAACCATACTTGTCATATTATTGTTTTTGTAGTTTCCCTTTCGATCCACTCTCATGCTCTCTTTAAAAAGGCTTTTTTTCATGTTTATGTCATGAGCTTTTTCGCTCTTTAGAATGTGTACTGATTTCATGTCGAGATTAACATGATTCGGTATTATGTTACGCCAGGACAATTTTTTTTTTTTTATTTTATTCACAATTTTGTTTTTTTTTTTTTTTTATTCCGTGATTGTCAATAGATACGTTCAATTGAGATGGCTTTATAGCAAATTTAACAAATAAAATAGGAACAAAAGGCGAAAATAAGTTGGAAGTAATTATGGTACACGCAACAAATTGGGACGCCTTTTTTTCGAGGAAATGGTGATGGGGCATCCATTAATGATGTCAATAAAATTGGTATTTTTGTGGATTTTGATAAAAGTATGCTTTTTGTTGGAGATTATTGCATGCTGTGGCTCATCCAAGCAGCATTCTGAGACAAATTTCACTTTTCTTGTGAAACTGTCGACTTGATGCTCACAGTCTGAGCAACACAAGTGAATAAGAAACTGTCACAGACATACTTATTAACATCAAATGTCCACTGCTTCTATTTGGTACCACGTGGCGACCATGTGGCGTTTTAAATGAAAGCTAAATCGTTTTATCGAGAGCTCAAACTCTCAAATTTCATATGTAGTCCGAGTCGACTTGAGTCGGCTTTTCCATACAAATCCGATTCTGTCAACAAACATGGTTACGGAACGCAGAGTTTTGCTATTTGTGTCTTTCGAGCAAGGCACTTCACCACCATTTTAAGGTTAAATTGGCAACACTGCGACTATGATATATTGCCTAGTCTAAAAATTCAGGGGCGTTTCGAAGGAGAAAGAGGTTGGGGTCAGATATTGTGGAAAGAACATGACCTAGAAATAGTCAAAAATCCATATCCAGACCTGCTAAACTCTAGTCTGAAAACGGATTTTCTTGGTATACCCAACAGTTAGTACCGCTTTTAGTGTTCTTTATCGTGTAATAGTTTGTGATGTGGCCAGTAACAGAAAATCTGAGGATGCTTTTGTGTATAACCTAGGCTCATATCGGACACTGGTTCCAGTAAGTAAGTAAGTTAGTTGTCATTCTGTATCAGAAAAATATGCTCTTTGTCTGTTAGTGATAGATTCTGGCTGTTCCGTGGTCAATATAAAGTCCTACTAATCAGTATATTTTAGCTTTGTCTTTCCTATGCTACTTTCCATTTTTTCCTTTACTATAAATTAAACATCATAACTAAACAAACCCCCTATTAGCAACCTAATAGTTACTACCAAATTAAGTCACACAATTAAACTTGATATAATGATGAGTGATCGTAAACTCTGTGCCTTAAATGCCTGTTCTTATCTGCCAGTATAATACATATCAACTAATTGGAGAACTTTGTGCTTTTGTTATTCGACTGTAATTAAATATTTTATGTTTTTGGAAGTAGATTCATGGAAACGAAATGGCTGTTTGTATTTGGAAATTTGAGTATTTACGTGAACTTGGCATTGCATGTTATCTGATGTTTCAATTTTAATTATACAATTTTATCATGCCTTTTGGATCTTTTTTTGGTAGAAATAATGATAGCGATTGGTATAAATTGTGCTACAAGGATATCCAAGCAGCTAGGCAGTGGTGGGCAACCTTTTACTTCTGGCGGGACATCTTGGTTGTGAGCGTCGACCAAAACCATATAAATTGTATGGTTCATGGCATAAGAGACTAGTGTGCCGCGGCACAAAGGTTGCCCACCACTGATCCAGGCTTTCTTGAACCCACAAAGCTAACGACAATGTCAAACAAAACTAAAAAGTCATAATTCTGCAGTTTTTTTTACAAGAATCATAACTCAATCAATAAATACACAAGCACACAAGTCTACAAAAGTCACATCAAAAGCCACCGCTTCATCAACTTCCTCTAACATCGACATCAATAAAAAAAAATACTAACTCAATTACTTACAAATAGACAAAGCGTCTACAAGCGTCACATCCTCATCATATGTAATCAATAATCTGAATGATATCAAATTGTCGACGTCCTTGTAAATGAATCCATATCCATATCGGTTTTATAATAAAAAAAAAAGCCATGGAAACAAAAACAGTAAATCGGATGAAACTTGTATTTGATGTTAAAAAGCACGTAATTGTCGACCGAACTGAACAATGTGATAGCTTTGTGATGATAAAAAAATAAGCAGAGCAATTCTCGGTCTTATTGTTGTAGGATGCTCTCATCTTCCTTTTGTATCATGACCTACTTATTCACTTATATTTATTTCATTTATTCTATCCATTCCATACATAGAATAATGTTCCTTTATTTCCCAACATCCTTAAAAGCATTTGAATAAATTTAGTTTCGTCATTGTTTAGATGAATATGAATGCGAGGGGGTATGGAATGGGGGGATAGGGGGTATGGAATTGGGGGATAGGAGGGGTATGAAATTGGGGGATAGGAGGGTTATGGACTGGGGCAATAGGAGGTGTTGCAATGGGTATAGAAGGGGATATATTGCGGAAAGGAGGGGTTATGGAATGGGGATAGGAGGGGGGTGTGGATTCAGGAAAGTAGAAAGTAAAGAATGGGTAATGGAGGGGAGTGGATTGAGGAATGGAAGGTTTGGGGTTATTAGGAATAGGAGGGCAGATTTAAGGGGTTTATTTAACCTTTAAACCTTTGAAACCCTTGGTTAATGTCATGAAGCCAGCACTCTGTGTAATGATTGAGAGATCGGTTACTGGTGGGATTCGAACCCACGACCTCACTCAAAGAATACACATTTCTGGTCTACTACCTAACCTACCCGGCCACAGAGGCCTTCCTCTCGCACTGACAGATTCGCATATATATTATGGCTCCAAGATGTCTCAACATCCAAGCATTTCTGAACAAAAAACTCGACTCCCCCACCTTCCATCCTTAGATTACATTCCTGAACAACAGGATATGACTAAGGACTTTTGTTCTCGTACAATGGACGCTCATTCAAAAGTTTTTTTATTTTATTTTATTTTTATCTTGCTGTTTATTATTAATAACTTCCATTTTCACTCGTGATGAGTCGTCACATTGAGATTTTTGTCGTGAAATGTTCTTTTTCACTGTTAAGTGCACCTTTGAAAGCAGGTGGGAAGACCATTAAGTGGATGATGGAAAAGAAATGTTTTGGCTGTTTTTTGAAGCATGGAAGTGTGATTTATTCATTTTGTATGAGGATTTATGTGGAATTTTTAGGAGTTTGTTCATTAGTTGGCATTATATTCAGGGTATTGGTGTTACTCTCGAGTAGGCTGTTCAATTTTGGGATTTAATTGTGTGTAATCCCGGAATCAATCCAAGGATCCAGCACATTACAATTGAAAAACCCACTTCCGAGCAATTTAATGCGAATTCTCGTCTTAAGAATGAATCGAAGTCAGCGACGGTTACATTGATGTCACAATGACATCAGGGCAACTTTGCTACAGTTAATACGACGATGTATCGTTGCTCTAGCAAACATTGTGTGCGTTATGGGATTTTAGCATAAATAACGTCAATTTGGACTCACGACACCCACATAACATTCGATTAGCGATGCTACATAACCTAATTACATTGCCAATTGGTCGACTGGATGGAAAATCACTATAAATTCCTAGTTCTAACAATTGGCATCGATTAAAGCTCCACGAACATGTAGTTGCACGATATTCTTGCGATTTTCCGCAATAATGCATCAATTTTTCGAATGGACGAACCGGAAATTCCTATAAAATATCCGCAAAATCCCAGTAAATACGTTTGTCTTGCTGTAATTCTATTTCCCAATAAGCAGTAGCTGCACATTGAAATAATTGAAAGTTTATTTTACTTAAAATGATCAATTCAATGAAAAAATGCTTTACAGACGTTTGTACCTTCCATTCAGCATCGGAACTACTTTAAGCTCTTCCTTCTTTCAGCAAATTAATCTCAAACAAATGAAAAATATAAAACAAAAGCTTTCAATTTCACTTAACAAGGAAAAGAAGATGATGAATAAAGATTCAAGATGATAAAAACTAGCATAAAGCAGGACAAGAGTGAATAAGCACGTGTTTAAATATTCTTTTCTTAAAATTTTTTCTCCTTTTATTCATCATTTATACAAAAGTTATGACAGCATGACGTCAACTCTGAAGTGCCTATTGTATTGTCTACGTCCAGACAAATGATAGTTTGCCATTGCAGTAGGCAACTGAACAATATAAGAAAAGCAAAACTAGGATAGACGTGGTTACTCGTGACCGACGGAAGCGCATTTTGTCCCCAGAATAATTACAGCATTTAAAGTCATTTATCTCAATTCTGACGGACAGATTGACGGAACAGACTGACGGACAGACTGACTAGGACAGACAGACGGACAGACAAATGGGCAGATAGACAGACGAACAGACAGACAGACGGACAGACAGACGGAAAAACGGACAGACAGACAGACGAACAGACAGACAAACAGACCGACAGACGAACATACGGACAGGCAAATAAACAGACGGACAGACAGACAAAGTGCGAACAATTGTGTCTTTTCCTTTTAGCAAAATGCTCTAAAAAGGGACGAAAAAGTTGTCAACACCAGCAGGTGAAGAAAGCGATGTTGAAGTGGTAGTAAGAAAAAAAGGCATGTAAAGGCATGAAAAATGGATAAAAAAGTGAGTGAAAATGAGAAGGGGTAAAGACGGATATTATAAAATTATGGATAGGAAATGAAAGCAGTTTGACGAAAATTCAACATAGTTGTAATGGGTTTTACTGTTATTTGAATAATTTTCATATGTGGATGTACGAAAATCCACATTGAATTTACTCAAGTGTAAAAAAAAGCAATTGACATGGAGAAATAAATGTATCCATGTCAAGTTATTGTGACTTTTGTGTCTCATTAAACAAATCATGTGAAAAATATTTGATTTTAATGTGATATTTACATAATGATGGAAGGAATGTCATGAAAGGATTGCTTGAATATTTGGTTATTTGGTGTCATTTGGATATTATGGATGTAACAACGCCTAGCAACTCCCATTTTAAACGCCTTACAACTCTCAACTTGCAAGTGTTTTCATTAATAAAGCATGTACATTTAGATGTACTACAGCAGTGTTGGGCAACCTTTTGATTTTTGTGGCACAACTTGGTTACAACCCTCGATCGAAATCGTACAACATTTACGGTTCATGTGCTGTAATTTAGTTACTGTGTAGTGCAGTGTTGTGTTGTGCAAAATGTGTGTCGCAACATGCCTTGGTGGTAAGACATGGCAGAAACGGCATATGACATGTGGTTAATGATGAAACTTTGTGTCGCGACACACTATTGTCCATGAACTATGTTGTCCAAATGTCATGAACTTCATGTCGTATGCCATTTTTGTTCATGTATTACCACCAATATGTGTCGCAACACAAAATTTGAACAAAACTGCACTACACAGTAACTAAATCACAGCACAACAGAACAACAAATTCAAATAATGTTCTTTTCATGACAAAAACATAAAAAAAATCAAACCCCGAAACTAATAGCAGCATGTAAATTCAAATTAGACATAGCAAATTTTTAGATACCAAATTGCGGATTGTGGCTTTGGGTTAAACAATACTAATTTTCCCATTTAATGTATGTACCAATTATACAGTGTAATGAACACTTAAAATCTAAATTAGAGATAGATTTTTTAAAAATTGGTTTTGTAAGCCTTGGTAAATCAATTTACTAAAAACAGCCATTATCCCTAAGGGAATTATTTTGAAATCAATATTGAAAGAGCTTTTGCTGCCACTTCATGACAATACTTGGCAACATGAAATATGTTGCTTATAAATTAAATTTAAGTATGCAGTATTATACACATTAAAGCATTTGAAAATTTGAGCTTTCAGCGGAAATTTCCAAGAATTTTTTAAGTAATTTCAAAGTCGTGTAAATTTCCAGGCTGTTTACCAGAGCGACACAATTGAAGAAGGCTGCGTATCGAAGGGCTACGTAACAGAGCTTTTTAAGTTGCGTAACTTTAAGATTGCATAAAGAAGCTTTAAAGAGTTTCTAACGTAGCTTTTAAAGCTATGATAAGGAGCTTTTAATGCTGTTTTAATGAGCATTTAAGACTGCGCAACGAATCTTTTAAGGCCAAAAATAATTTTTGGCAGCCATATGGATGCTACACTGTATTGGTTTCATTGGATATAAACAAAAATGCTTTTTTTGAGCTTTAAAGCTCGATTGAGAAGCTTTCTTCATATATGTCGCTCCCGAAAAGCACAAGTCGGTCAATTCTTCAAAATCCACCACCAGTCGAGCGTGACTTAAAGCTAATTCGGGATCAAGCCAGAGTCAGATCTATCTGAGTTTCAAATTTTTCATCAATTAACCGACTTGTGCTATTTCACCACCCCTGTCGTCTCTTGAACATTTCCATTAAAAACGCATTCACGCAAATAGTCATGCCTCGCCACATCCTCTTAAATAAAATTAAAAACCATTAAAATTATTATAATTCCAATGAAATTCGCTCTGCTTTTATCCAGCCATGTCTTAATTTTATTAAAGCCCCTAATTGTAGTCCACCATCCACACACAAAAGTTTTTATACAAAAATTCTCGTCTCATTCTTCGTGTTTTATGTTTTTAATTAAAGCAACTCCTACTAATGAAATTTTTATTGCGTACAGCATCAAATGTTGCGTCAAACGTTTCAGCATGAATGCTTTTTTCTGGGAAAATTCGACTTTTTAAGTTGTAAAAAACAAGGCTCAGACACTCAACAAAAAATTGTAAAAATTGTACAATTTTTACAATTCGTATGGAAAAAATTGTGAAAATTGTAAAAATTGTACAATTTTCACAATTTCGCAATTTTTGTATGAAAAAATTGTAAAAAAATTGTACAATTTTTACAATTTTCACAATTTTTTGATGTAAATCTCAAGAAACTAATAATTTAGTAATCCAATTAATAGATGGAATTATAGTTTTCACAGCAGGAAAATTAATTTGTGAAAACATGGAAAAGGTAAAAAATGTTTATTTTAACTGAATTTCTTGAAAAATCATGTTTTGATGCATAATTTATTGGCAAAATGTGATTTTTTTTAATGTTTTACTTACAAAATGGGAAAAATATCTTGTAAATTGGTATTTTTCGCAATAATTTTCTTAAACTATGATGAAAACTCCAACAGAAAAACGAGATTTCACCTCGGTTTTCTTATTAAGGGTAAAAAATGTGTCACAAAAGCCGAATTTTACCTCGAATTTCTAAATTAGGGTGAAAAACCCTTCAGAAAAGCCAAATTTTGCTTCGGTTTCTATATTTGGGGTGAAATTACTCCTCAGAAAAGCCAAATTTTTCTTCTGTTTCCTTATTTGGGGTAAATTACCCCTCAGGAAAGCCGAATTTGGCCTCGGTTTCCATATTTGGGGTAAAATAACTCTCAGAAAAGCCAAATTTTGCTTCGGTTTCCATATTTGGGGTAAATTACCCCTCAGGAAAGCCAAATTTTGCCTCGGTTTCCATATTTGGGGTAAATTACCCCTCAGGAAAGCCGAATTTGGCCTCGGTTTCCATATTTGGGGTAAAATAACTCTCAGAAAAGCCAAATTTTGCTTCGGTTTCCATATTTGGGGTAAATTACCCCTCAGGAAAGCCGAATTTGGCCTCGGTTTCCATATTTGGGGTAAATTACCCCTCAGGAAAGCCGAATTTGGCCTTGGTTTCCGTATTTGGGTTGAAAAATCTCAAAAAAAATAAAGCATAAGCTTTGATTTCTTTATTAAGGATGAAAAACCTCTCGAAAAATTCAAATTTTGTCTCTATTTTCTTATTTGGAATGAAAAATTCCTCGTGTAAGCCAAATTTTGCCTTATTTATCTTAAATTAAAATGAAAAATCCTCGGAAAAGGCAAACTTCACCTCAATTTTTTTATAAAAAGTTGAAAACCCCGTGAAAAATCAATTTTTCACTTACATTTCCCAAATATGAAAATCATTCGAACAGTTTGTGTTTTTGGTGAAAACTTTGAAAATTGTACAATTTTGTCAGTTTTGAATGAAAAAATTGTGGAAATTGTACAATTTTTACAATTCGTATGGAAAAAATTGTGAAAATTGTAAAAATTGTACAATTTTCACAATTTCACAATTTTTGTATGAAAAAATTGTAAAAATTGTAAAAAATTACAATTTTGATTGAGTGTCTGAGCCTTGGTAAAAAATTTAAAAGTCGCAATTGAGCTTCAAAAAAAGTATTTTTAAGGAACAAATATTTGCAGCACATCAATAGAACTCAATTCCACAACTTTTATGTGCTCCAAGAAGTAAATTGAGTTTAAATGTTGATTGAGGATGCAAATTTGCTTCCCACACAACTTAAAGCATTTCCCACAACATCAGCATCAGCAGGAAGCATCGAGTCCATAGTGTACCAACTTTAATTACCCATGGTTTTATGATTTTATCACTCAAAATAACAATAGACCAAAGCTTATAACTTAATGAGTCCTTTTCATTGACTAAAAAAAATCAATAGAGAATGCTTACTGCTTGCTGTCACATAAGAACGACGAGCTCTTTACAACAGCTTTAGAAAATATTAAATTCTTTTTCTTTTATTTATTCAATATCAAGTGCCTTTTGTCTTTATGAAAGAACTTTGATAACTTTTTAATTATGTTTTAAGGATATCTATTTCCTTATATACATCACGTTCACGAGATGCTTTTAATGATTCTTTAAAGTGTCTATAGAATGAGAATATATTCTTTATTAATATACAGCACTTATTCTTTGTTTTTTTGCATGAGCATCTTGTACGTTGTTTAGTCCCTTGTGGAGATTTTATGGTAAGAATCAAGGAGAGCCACTACTGTAGAAGGAAAATGGCTTTTTGTAGAGACTTCGAGTTCCATACAAAATTCGTATCAACTTTGAGCTTTGATTTTTTTATTTACACAAATAGAGCTTTTGAATGCTGTTTTAGAGATACTGTAGCACTTGGTAGACCAAAGAGCTCAACGAATTATTGTGAGCAACGATGTAAAAGTGCTGGGAATTAGAAGCTGTCAGAAGTTATTTAGCTTTCAACGAACTCAAAATCGGCAATCAACCTTAGTACGCATTTGCCAAAGAAGTAAGTATGTAGCTTTTGATATTGACAATTGGCAAAGGGCAGTCAGAGAAAGAGCCCAGTTTTAGACGTCAACTGAGAGAGGCCATGGATCACAGCTAATCTTAACGACCAGCGAAGTAAGAATGCAGTTTTAAGAAAATCGAAAGACCAAAACTAAATTTTAATTTTAAGTTCATTTTTAAAAATTTCACTTTGATCGGCTGGTTGAAGCGCAAGCTCTCAGCTATAGCTGGCTCTATTGCTGGCTACAGTTTGCCAATTGCCAATACCAAGTCCTACATTGTCTTTAAAACAGCATTCAAAACCTATATTTATGCCATAGAATTCAAACAAAAATTGAGAGCTTTCAACAAGCAGGCATCAAAACGATGTTGATGAATCCGCTATAACCTCAAAATTGCTAGGCAGCGAAGGGAGGATCGGGGTGGACATTGAAATTGTGTAATTGGGTATACTGGGATAAACCAGTAACTTATGCTTTATGACTTTGAATAGAACAAGATTCAAGATTAAACACCATAAACGGTCCACCCTGGAAAAAACGATCATCTCCCAATTCTTCTCCAGTCACAATCCTGGTCAAAACGCCACTTTCAATCCCTTTACATCAAAAAACTGCTTCGTTCCATTTTCAGTTGACAAAGCATTAATAATTATCTATCTCGAAATAATCCATTGCATTAAGAAAACATTTGAACTGAATTTCATTCATTTTGAGCTATGTACTTAGTAGCTTCATTCCAAAAAAAGATATTTTTCAAGAATAAATAGTTCAATGCAAGACAGCCAAATTTGATTGCAATTTTTTTATTCATCAGCAAACCTTTAATCATGATTGATGGGAAAATTGCTGCAATTTTCTAATTTTTTGTTCAAATCCACAACTCAACTACCCAAAAACCTTGATACTCGATAGTTATTGAATTTTAAGCTATTAAAAAATCCAAATTAAACTCAAAATTCTCTCAAAATCTCCACCAGAGCAGCACATAGTCATTATACTACGTGAACAAAAGGATTAAATATTAAAGTATAGAAGAAGTAGCTTTTTTCCTAAATGGGGGTTGATGAGAACGTGTGATATACAAAATGATTATATATATGCTTAAATAGCTTCCCTATTTTTATGTAGAATAAAGACTTTTTCCACGATGAAAATCTCTTGTTCCTTCTTATTTCGCTTTTTAATGACTTCATTGCGGTTTTATTAAAATTGAAATTTATAAAAGGTCACAAAACAAGAAACAACTGCCAATTGGGTCACTGTCATATTTATTATATTCATGAATGAGTTGTGCGGTGTGGGGTTAAAATACAAATGTTCATGTTTTATGGAAGTAATTGAGTGGTTTTGTCTGAATTGAGCTTAATGGGAAAATTTTGAAAGTTTAAAATGTTTTTTTGTGTTGGATTTGTTTGAATTTTTTGGGTAGCTTTTGGATGTTGTAATAGTCGTGAGTGTTGTATATAATGATTGAGATCAGAGTTGCAAAACAGGCCTCTGTGAGAGGCAAAACCGTAAAAATTCTTGATAATTTGTATGGATTTGTAATAAAAACTCCAACAAATTATCATGAATTTGTACGGTTTTTGCCTGTCACAAGTGCCTGCCTATATTGCAACTCTGATTGAGACATCGGTTTCTGGTAAGAATCAAACCCACGTACTCACAAAACTGTGATATCAGATATCCGATCTTTTGTCTAACCACTCGACCACAGAAGCCCTACTCTTGCAATGGCAGATTTGCTTAAATAAGGCTCAATATCCAAGATTCCTCTCTGCTCGTGGTCACCTCTGAATTTTCGAACGTCACACTAACTGATTCTATAACTATGGATATGTAAAAAACTCATGGGAAAGTCTTCCAAGCCATTACTTAAACTCAAGCTTCTCCAACCGAGTTTCTAGATTTTCTGGTCGAATACTTACTTCACTGGCTGTACAGATCAACTGTGATCCATGGCTTCAATCAATTGACGTCTAAATCTGTCCAGAGTTGCAAAACAAGTGGCAGGTAAAATGATCAAGAATTTGTATGGTTTTTGCCTGTCATAGGTGCCCTGTTTTGCAACTTTGAAACTTACTCTTACTATATCGCTGGAAGTCCTTTGCTAATTGAACATATCAAGTGCTACAATGTCTCTATCAACTGTTGATCGACAGCCTTCTTCCAAGAAGTGGTCTAGTCAAATACCTTAACTTAGTTACGTTCACCGATTCAACCCGATCAAAACAAAAGAGGAAGAGGAGAAGTCTTTACAGCTTTCAAACTCCGTGTTGCTTCCTAATGAAGCAATCTACTTCAATCTACAAATTACATACAATCAATTTCCAATAAATATGCCAAATTCCATCTTAAGAAGATATAAAGGTAAATCTCATGACAAGGATCATCAATTGGCATTGAGATAAAAAACATTAAATTTCAATTGTAAATAAAACATTTGCGAAGAAAAGCAAATAAACATACAGAAATAGAAAATTCAAGGCTCTGACATCGTCAATATTTCATTAGTGTTGTTACAAATCTACAAAAAAAAAGGAACTCAATTACACGATTAACAAATAGCAAAACCTTCAAGTATCATTAAAATTTAACAAAGATTTATTCAGCTCTTGCGAACATTCATTATTAATTCTGCTTCGATGAATGTCAAAAAGTCACGAGCAATATTTAGGAAATGTAGTAAGAAGACTGTTCTTCATTCAAGCAAATTACATGAGAATTAAATAAGAATCTGGTATGTTGATTATATTGTCGATTGACTTTTTTATTTTTTTTGTTAAAAGTTGAGTGAAATCATTCAGATCTGAGAATGATTTGGAAGGTTAATGGAAGGTAATATACAGGGTTGTTAATCAAGTTATTCAAATTGGAAGTGTCTTTGTTTAAAGAGGACGGATTTCTAACAGGCAATCAGTATGCTTTCTAGAGCTTACTCCCCGAGAGATACAAATAAAGCAGGACTTCATCTGGCACCCATTTGGACGCCATTTGGCCTTCAAATGGTGGCGGCATTTGGTATTGGTAAAAGTGGTTTAGCGGAACCTTGACAGAACTCCGAGGTGAAGCTTTCTTCATTTGTGTCGCTCGGGCTCTAATATAAAACTTGTTGATCAAACTGGTTAGCCTATTAGGCAAAGAAGTCAGAATTAAGGCCCAGAATTCAAATATTTCGATGATATCCTTTACAATCAGCTTTGAAAAAAGCTAAAGGAAATTCAAATCATTCACAAATTTAAAATGGAAGTGGAAAAATACTTAATTGCAGAAAAAGACCTTTTTCTTGATGCGCATCAACAAAGAAAATCACGATGACAATGTCCGGAACATTCTATTTAATAAATATTCACTTTAATCACTCTTTAAATCACAGTTGTTTTGAATCTGACTTTGTTTACACTTTGTACTAAACTTTTAGAACACTCGTTATTCAAAAATGTAAAAGTCGTTAAAATACAAATTTTCAAAAATCGTTAATGAATTTTTTTTAATGAATTTCAAAAAGTTTAGCTATATTACGATTTAAAGCTTATTATATTCACTTTAAGAGTTCCTGGAAGGAAGCTGTCGATAAAAACAGTATTGCATTTGATATTGGCAATTGGCAGTCAGAATCCAGTGCTAGAACCAGCTTTGGGTGACATCTAATATAGGAAATCACAGTTGACTTGTCTGGCCATCGAAGTAAACGAGTAAGTATATTCAGTAAAATCACTCACTAACAGGCAGATTTACCACTTTTAGGTATTGTGTTTGTCTTTCAGTTCAATCGAAGCATGTCTTTGTCTATTAGGTACTGCCAAATCGAAATTTAGACGCTACGATGATGTTTCATTGCCATGATGACGACAAGGATTGTCTGAATTTGTTTGATTGATTTTCGCAGAGCTCGAAGTCGACTCGAATTTTGTATGAAAAAGTTGAAATCGACTCCTTACAAAATTCAAGTCGACTTCAACCTCTGCATTTTCGTTAAGACGCTTGACATTCGCTTATTCATCAAAATATATAAAAACATTAATAAAGAAGCCTTAAAATCTCCCACTCATTGAATGCAATGCCTTGATATAATGTTTTAAAATTGAATAAAGATATTGAATTTCATAACATTTTCAAAATCACAACATTGTGTAGGCTGAAATGACACAATGAGATTTGAAATGCTCATCATAAAAATTCATAACAGACTTAAATTTCAGCCTCACAAATTTTATTTTTATGTCCATATTTATAATGTCATGCTCTGACCTAAAAAAATATAAACTTTTGATTTAAATTTTTCTCGGTAAAATATAATTGAATATGTTCGACAGGCTTATGATATTGCGTTGCCAAAAATGCCTACACAAAAAAAAAATGCTTGATGATTATTTTGGACAAAAAAAGCTTCAAAATTACATCAAAAATGATCAATTAGGAGTCTCATGGCTACACAATTTTCGATACCTACAAACAATTAATTTCATAATTCAACAAAAATTCTCTAAACGCTTCAGTTATTCGGTAATAAATATTGAGAACAAAGGAACAAAACAATTTCAATCTGCTGCTCCTAAATCAAGCCAAACCACAGGCATACCACAACTTTTTAATAACACATTTGTGAAAAATAATGACGGTTATAACTTCATTTTGATCAGGCTGGCTTACTGGCTAGCTGGCTGACTGACCAGCTAGCTTGGTTGCTAAGACTCAAGATCTCAGCAACTGGACATAGTAGAAAATTCTGGTCTTAAGTATTAGCTCCTTACTACTAATTTATTGGCTTATAGCTTGATCTGGTAGCTTAAAACCATGGTGAAATACTTAAATTAATGATTTTTTAGTTTTTCCTTAATCCACGTGTTTTTAGCCCATTGAAATTTTAAATTTTTTCGACCGTTAATTTTCAAAATAAAAATGACCGTTATTTTTCATACTATTTTCAGGTTCTCATTTGCAAAGGCTTGTCTAAATGAATTTAATTGTGCTAATTAAATTTTGACAGCTGGGCAAAAATGCGCTTATGTCCCTCGATTAACTTTTTTTTTAAATTTTCGACCATTCAACCAAAGGGAAATTTTATTTACATAAAATAAAATTCTGTACCGGTATTAATTAAATTGAACGTATGCTTAATAGCAAATAAATTCATTAAAAAAATGTTTCCCAAAAAAAAAATACCCATAAGCAAATTCATTTAATCCAAATGGAACCGAGGAAAAAAGCACAAAAAAAATTAATGCAGGATTTAATTATTAATCTAAATTTATATATTTTTGATGAGCTCATTCATTTGCATAAAATTTGACTGTATCTAGCTTTTCGGGGTAGAATTTATAGCACAATCGGATTTTTTGTTTATTCATTTTCTTTAAAACAATCAACAATGGATGCTGGAGGATGTTGTAGAAGCTTGAAATTTAAATTTTGAATTGTATCAGATTTCTGATTTATTTTTGGAGGATTTGTAAAAAATTTAAATTGTAAAATGTTAAAAATTGAACTTACTTTGATGTTTTAAAAACCGTTAAAAATTTTAAATTTTAAATTTTTTTTTAAATTTTAAATTTTAAATTTTCAAGTAACCATTAGAAATGTAAAAATTTCAAATTTTAAAATTTTAAATTTACGAAAAACCATTAAAAAGTGGGAAAATTTAAATTTTAAGAATCGTTACAGGTCTAAAAATTTTAAACTTAAATGTTAAATGTTTCAAAATTCAAAAAACCGTTAAATTTTTACTCAAAAATCATCAAATGTAAATCAAATTGTTTTCCTCATCACATAATGCGTCGCAAATTCACAAAGATATATCCCATAAAATCCTCAAAAACTACTCATTTCTGATAACAATAAAATGAGCATTCCTATGCAATCATAATGCATAAAATAGATAAAATTCATTTAATTTTCAAAAGTCATTTATGCATGAAATGAATTAAAATTATTTTAATTGCAATAATTCTTGCATATCACTAAAACATGAACAATTTCGTATTTATTACGTAATATAAAATATTCTATATGCTGAAAATGTTAAGCTCTACAGCATATCCAATGAAAATTTCGTAGGTTCAACAAATATAAAAAAAAAGTTTTCTCATAAAAAAAAATTGTTAGCCAAAAACCAAATCATAATCTAAAACAGTAATCCTCGTCCTTTTATTTTTATTTCATCTTTTTGCCTACACCCTTCCATCCATACATCCATATCCATACATACATATTATTTGATTCATATTCGACATATTCAAATGTTTCTTTTATTCCATTTCCTGCTCATGTAAGCAGTTTTTTCTTTGCAAAGCGAAATTTTATTATGTGGATATGGATATATATGTATATGCATGTTGATCTGTACAAGAAAATGTGTATATATGAGCCTATGGATGAACATAGATAATTGAGTATGGACTTGATTTAAAAGAATGCTCTAAGCGCAATTGTTAATGAATTCATTTTGTATTGAGTATTGATTGTGAAGGATCAGGAGTAGAATTTTAAAATCAAGGATTAGAATAAATTTTGAGCTCTCTCGTGTAGATCTTCTATAGGCATAGAGTGGTACTCTCAAGTCAGTTCTATCAATTATTCCATTCACAAGCCAATCAGCTCTCATTTCAATATTCATCACAACACTTCAAATGTTCAACCCATTACTAATTCCATTTGCCTTTTGAAATTGATAGATTCCCATCTCTGCACATTACATGACCCAGGGTATGTCAATACAATGAACCTAACCTCAATTTGTTTGTCACGAATCACATAAACTGAGTTGACATGGCTAGAACAGCGAAAAAGTACCCAAACTCAACTAGAATCTCCCTGGGATTGAACCCGGTACGTTAAGACCGTTAGGCCGACACTCTAATCACTGCACCACTACTGCTATTTTGCTGCTAATTCGCAATGCATGTCTTAATCAAATCTTAATTTGAGTTTCGTCTTTTCACCAAGAATTTAGAAAGAAAGAAAGTCTTCTTTTCACTCATTTAGACATAATTTGAAGCTAAATCCTATTAATTTGATACTTTTTATTGATTTTAAAGCAAAACTTCTTGCATAACTTCCGCATAACTCATCAAAATAGCATAAATAACTTCTAAATAACTTTCTTAAATACTTTCAAATCCAAAGTTTCACAAAACAGACACAAAGAATGGAACATTATCCTCAGAACTTGATATCCTTGAAAAAATTTGCAAAAAAATAACACAAGACACCAAGACAACATGCCAATGCTGCCTTTCATTGAAACAAAACTCCATAGAAATATGCAAAAAAAAAAGGCTTTTCTAAGGGATGAACACATACAAGAGGAGTTTATAGCTCTTGAACTTTATCATTTGTATTACATCCATATATTCATAGACTCCACAATTCATTCAATTTCTTTTTTTAAAGCATATATCGTTTATGATATAAATTATATGGATGGATATGTAGGACATAGAATAAAAAGTAATATAAGGCATCCTTTTTTACATGCCTCAATCCATTCGCACAGAAGAAAATTCACAGCATTTGGAGAAAGAAAAAAATGTCATTCAATAAATATAATTTTATATGAGTATGTATATGGATGAGAAGTCAAAAAGTGCTTTGTAAGAGCTTATAAGCTAAAAATTTTTGCTTGTTACTAGATTAGATAACATAATGCCTTCGTAGCTATAGACACACATGAATAAATTTTATATTTTGTGATCTCTTTTCTTGTAACTTACCATAACAATTTTCAATGATATTACTTTAAATATTTTAGTGCGGGGATTTACAAAAAAAAAAAACTTTTTATTACTGCTGCTGCTGGTGCCGAGGAATTGTGTTAAATTAAATTGTGAGGGATTAAAACTTCTTGGAAGGAGGGAGAAACGCTGGTATTAAGAAAACCTTAGCAATATGAAGAAATTTGGTCCGAGAAGGTGGGAGAAAAGTGAGCTTGATGTTTAGTTGCTATTGAGCAGATCTTGCAAGTGGTTTAGATTCCACTTTAAATTTTTGGTCTAAAGGGCTTAGTACAACAGTTTTAAATCGGAGTGCCTTTAGCTCATAAGGCTAGGCCTTTCAATCCTTATAAATCTTATTGATCCACTGTGAATCGTAGGACGTTTATAAAGCGGTGAGGAGCAGGTTTCTGTTCCTGACCAAAACAGTTACTTCTGCTAGTTTCTTATGTTATTGCTCTGCTTTTTTTATCAACACTTCTTTTGCCTTTTACGTTCCAAATCAATGTCTGTTTCATGATTTCCTAAACTGTGACCTATCCGAGGAAGTAAGGATTAGCTTTTATCAATCTCGATCTCGATGGGTGAACTTGAAGCTAGGAATTAGAGTGAACAACAGGAAGTCAAGATTATTGACACTCTTGATTCACTTTCATTCGGTCCATACGAATCATTCATTCGTTTTAATCCGAATCATAGAAATATTTCATCCGAATGAAACGTACGTCAATGCCTTAAAGGATGGAGGGATGGTTGAACACTAGTATTATTTTGTTGGAATCGAACCTAAGTCATTACAAGCAAAGGATTTAGGTCTTCTGCCTGTTGGTTAATCACTCGGCATGATCATAAATTTTAGGAGTGATAGTTGAGATTTGGTTCGAAATGGGAGTAAGATGGAGCAATCGGATGGATGCTTGACTCTAAAATCCCCCTCATGAGAAATACGTCCGTCTTCAAAACTTCAGATTTTTGCAGCAATTTCCGTAAATTTCTTAAATTTATTATTTTTCGACTATTATATCTTCATGATTACATGACTTCACCCCAAGCTACAGCCTTAAAAGCCTCATAAAGAGCTGATCCTTAAAATTGTGCGTGCGGATATGTAAAATACAAACATATCAATTTCTATGAAACTCAACCCTTAACAAAAAAAACTAAGAAGAAAATCTTTAATTTTATTACCTTTACTGAGCTGGTATAAAGCATGCATACATAAGCACTCCTAATACCTTAAAATCAGCAAAAAATGATTCTCACATTGATACATATAAGCTTATATCGCATGTGGGTTAGATACCTCAAAAAAAAAGTATTCAGCCTCACTTAAAATCTCATAAAAATTTCAACCTCTCATTTAACATGTATGGTTAACATACTCAAGATTGCCATGTGATTTTAAACTTCTTATATCCCATCCTTACTTCTATTTTTTTGAAGAAGTATTAACTATTCATGAATGCAACCTTTTTTTTTTCTTTTCTTTACATCCCTTCAAAAACCAAAGCTCAATCGACTGAAATAAAAATGAATTATAAAGAAAAAATTTTGTGCTTCTTCTGATTTTATATTCCTTTAATGCCATTCTTGACTGAGAAAAAGTTTCACTGTCGATTGAGTCTCAATCTTTACATCAAAATTTAGATTTGATAATGTCAAGTTTTGGTACGTAGGAGATTGAACATTTTTTGTGTGTTGAATAGAAGTGCCAAATCAAATGAACATTTGGTATTCATATTTTTTGGTTGGAAGTGACGAGAATTGATGTGCTGAGGATATGGAAATGTAGAACTTTTATGGTGGATCTCTAGGGCTTGTTCTGATATGATGTCGAACATTTGGGTCTGGAGACGTGTTTCAATTTGTTTATGACACAAAAAAGAGCAATAAAACTTCTTGATGGACGTCAATTTGTGAGTGATTGTCTATCAAAAGTCATGATTTATAGATAAAAAGTATCTTGAAACTTTTTACTGTACACATGTTTTTTGTGTGTCTAAAGGGATATGTAATTCTAAATGTATTCAAATGGGTTATTTTGTGGCTTTATGCTCAGTGGAGACTTTAAGGATTTGTAAATTACTTAATAAAATTAACTTTTATAACTTTAAAAGGTCTTATTGGCATGGGAATTGAAATTTGATGAGCAGTAGCCAACGGTAGAGTCAGTTTACGGCGACTTATTAGGAAGGCATTTGGTAATTAAAGGCATTGATAATTGGTAGACGGAAGGCAGCTTTAGGCGTCATCTGATAGATACCATGGATAACAGTTAGGGGTCCGAAAATTACCGGTAATTGAGATTTGACGGTAACGGATATTTACCGGTAATTACCGGTGATTACCGGTAATATCCGTATAGTCCGACTACATATATCCGAATATTTAGGGTAAAAAAAATTTTTATTTTTGGTCACTTTTTTGGTAATTTTTAAAAAAAGCCATTTATAAACGTTTTTAGAGGATGGCTTGTATAGAAAAGTTGTAAAACATCCAAAAGTAAGAACTTTCGACTATTGGACTTTCTGCAGTTTAAAATTTCCAAAAGAAAAAATTTGAAAAATGACCGAAATTTGGTCAGTTTTCGTTTCAGCCGCTTGCGCTAAATAACTAGTTTTTCATAACCCAATAAGTACCTGAAAAGTTACCTTTCTCATCTCTCTATCATTCCTCAGGATTCATCATACAAAATGACTGATTTTCAGATGAAATTTTTGGTAACTTTTTTCAACAGTAAGCAAATAAAAGTTATAATATATCCAATGCTCACTGTGACAAAATGTAACCAAAAATAATATTTTTTTGATCAAAAATTACATTTGACTTTGACATTTATATATCTTGGAATTGACAAGTCTAAAAATTCTTTTGGAAATATCCACATTAAAAGTCTTCAAAAATGAAAAATGTCTAAAAATAACGTTTTTGCCCTTAAAATCTGTTACCGCTGGATAATCCATATAAACGAACGGTAACGGTAATGGATATTACCGGTAATTACCGGTAACGGACGGTACGGATATCCGTCATTCGGACCCCTAATAACAGTTGATCTATACGCAAAGATCAACTTACTAAGGAAGTAAGTAAATAAGAGGAAAGCCATGGATCACTGTATGAACAGCGAAGTTAGTGAAACACCTTTTGCTATTCAGATCATTGAGATCCAGAGCAGCGCAAGAGCGTTTCGTGACAAAGAATTGTTTAACGAGTGAGAGTGCGCCCGCCGGCTGCACTCAGCAGACCTATAGTAGATGTCAAAACTGAGAATTTATACAGGCTTTGTGATTCAACCAGCAATAGAGTCAGATGGTAGGGCTTTTGGAGCAACCTAGGCTCCGAGTCGAAGCATGGTTCCAGTAAATAAGTAAGTAAATAAGCAAGTAAGAACCTACTTTGATGACGGTATTGTCTATAGCCTACAAAGGGAGGTTGTGAGCCGCATTTTCACTTCAGACGATTCGAAAAAGAACATGTGGAAAAGTTTCTCCCGCCGAGTCTCAAATCCATGACCTGATCACAATGATTAGAAACCGAAGTACAAAACCATTTTGCCACGGAGTCAACTCAACTCACAAATGTCGATTGAAGAAATTCCTTACTTATTTACTTGGTTGGCCATACAAACCTGAAACTGGACTTATCCCTGTCTTCCGCTTGCCTATTTATAATACAAAATGTAATACTGCCTCTGTCAATAGCTTACTGAGCGAAATAAGAAATCAAGTAAAATTTCCTATCGTCATTTAATATTTATTATACTGTTTGTTCCTTCTTTTTGATTTCTTTGTAATTTGCAGGGTAATTTGTTTGCAGCATAAACTTGAGCACACAAGATTCTCCTACACTTACTTTCAATTTTACTTTCTGTTTTCTCACAAATAATATTTTCCTTCATCTTCAACAATTTTTTTTCCCCAAGAAAGAGATTTTGATGATTTTGAAAGTGAAAACGAAGAAAAAAATAAAGAATCATTTTGACGATAAGGGTATAAAGTGATGACTCAGCAAGTAATGACGATTCTTTCTACTTTTTTATGAGACTTGAGCATTGAAATATTGCGAAATGCTTGGTTAACGCGCATTCTTTAATGTTGATTGTTTTTATCAACTTAAATTGTATTAATATTAAGCTTAGCTGCACTTAAATCAGCCAAAGTGATCCACACTTCCCATTCCTTCATATGCATCTCATTAGTTCTACAATTTTTAATCTTTCCATTCACAAATCCATAAAAAGTCACAGGAAATTTTTCATTAAAAGTAATTGAAAGTTTACAAAGAGTAGACACGTAGCCATAGCTTATAAATTAGTTTCATACCTTCCGAGGATTTTTGCAAAAGGAATGAAAAAAAAAAACAAACAAGAAAAAATTCTCTTTCAATTAAAAAAAAAGTAAAAGATAAAAAGGTACTCGACAAAGTAAATGCACGCTTGTCTATCACAAAAGGTAGTCTTTGATAGTAGATGTAAAATGCTTTTTTCATGAAGATAATAAGAAATGGAAAATGATGCTACTTTTTAGTGCTTAAAGTAAAAGCCAACCATGAGATGATGAATCTTCTATGAAAAAACATGACAGTATATAAGATGATTTCTAGTTGGAGTAATCAGAACAGAGGAATCATATTTTACGTTTAGGTTTCTTGGAACTAAGGTTGAGTTACTTATTGTCACCATGTTCCTATGAAGAGCTTACATATATATTAATTGGAACCATCCTACGACTTGGAGTCTAGGTTGTTACAGAAGGCCATAAATCTGATTTTTGTACTGGCCGAATCACAAAGCTTGTACAAATTCTCATTTTTGACATCTAACTGAGCATTCCTTCATTACTGTCCTGTTCCATGTTGCTTATTTGGAGCTTAGGTTACAATAAAAGGCATTCCATCCCTAACAGACAAAGTGTCCGCTTTTAAGTACCATATGATCTTTCTGAAATATGATAGCATACTCTTTGCCTGTTAGGGCACCTGGCTCTGTTACTGACTCTGTCATCTAGTTTGTACAAATTGTCTGTCTGCACTTTTAGCAGTCATTCTTTCATCATTGTTTTTTGTAAAGTAGCTTTTGGAGCTCCTGATCGTTGTTTCTATTGTGGATTCCATTCCCATCCTCCTAATTTCCTCGCCAAAGAGCGTTACGTAATAAGTGAACAGCCGCATAGCAGATATGGGGAATTAATGAATGTTTTTACCCATAAATTTCAATATCTTTCCATATTAATCCAAGAATTAATCACATATAACCAGGAAATTGACTCCATTCTCAATAGTCGAACACGGAAAACCTACAGAGTATCAATCCCTGGACACTGCCATCAATAACTACCACTAAGGATTCACCATCGCAACGAAAGTTTATTGAAATCCTACAATACTCTCAAACCTTAAAACCAATATTTCTCTACATTTTTTGTAAGTCATAAAACAATTTCATTTACATTTCCAGACATGAAAAACTTTCGGAATGTAAAACCACAAAAATGGAAATTCATATTTTTAAAACTCTTTCAAAAAATATTTTTGTTACTGTAAAATTTCCATTGAATATCAAACAATAAAAATATACTTTCTATGAAAATGATTTATGTCATCCTCTCGGTTCCGTTGCTCAGGTGTACCCAAAAAAAAAATTCACTTTTTCTGAACAAAAATCGTATTTACATTGTATTTCATTAAAATAATATGGATTCTGCCTACATCCAAAAAAAAAAATAATAAATGAAAAATTCCTGATAAGCTTTAAAACATAAACTGGAACATAATATGCTGAATGTTTATGCTTCTGCTTATGGGGGATATGGTTTATGCATATTTAAAGAACACAGAAAAAATTGTTCATTTCATAAAATGTTACCATAACACAATTACCGGAAGATTACCATTTAATGAATTTTATGACTGTAGTCATGCCATCTCTCTTTAGTGCCTTGGTCATCATCCTCAAGTCAACCAAAAAAAATATCTATAATATACCTCAACTTAGTTACGGTTGAATAATTGAAAAAGTTTGATTGATTATAAAAATAAAAAGCTTCGTCCATCCCGAGTTTTTCGGACAGAATGAGTTTTAATTAAACATTCATTAATCTGATGGGGTTCTTACCTATGATGATTATAGGTATATGATATGAATTGGGATTTATAAGGAAGTACATTAAATTTTATGGATAAATTGAAATGAGGAACGGTTAGAGAGCTCATTTAATGCTCATCATTTGATGGATAGAGTTAAGAGGGTTGATGGAATTATGTTAAGGAATGGAGTTGGTATTAACTTGGCTAATTTAGGAAAATATTCAATTGAGTGGGATATTTTGAAGTTCTGCCTCTTTTTTAATCCCTAATTTCCCTAGCTACATTCTAAGAGCTCCTAGGATTACTTTGTGAGTAATAATGTAAAAGTGCTGGGAATTTGAAACTGGCAGAAGTTAGCTAACAACAGATCCAGCTTTCGACGAACTCTAAATGCGACAAGGGGTCCTCGTGTGTATTTGCTAAGGAAGAGCGAAGAAAGTCATCCAATATTGCAGTCTTTTTCGTTTTATGGTATGGTGTGAATATATCTGCATTGGGTTTCTACCCGATACTCTAGTTCGTTAAAAAATCACTCAAGACCTTGCGACTCTAGCATCAGTGGTGACCAACCTGTATATTGCGACATGTTTGTCCCTCAATCAACAAAATAATTAGCAACTTCAAGTTTGCTGAATAACCAGGATATAAATTCAGGAAATTAGTAAGTGGAAGGCAGCGATAGAACCAGTTTCAGGTGACAACTAAAGGAAGTCATCAATCTTTAAATCAATCGTTTAATTCAGATTACATCTGGTTGAGACTTAATTTTGGTGCTTAATAGCTTGAATCTTGATTGAAAAAAGGACACTTTCCTAACAACTTGTTCTGACCGGGGATCGAACCCGCATCTTCTCTGATTTCTGGTCATACGCTCTACCAACTAAGCTATCGGTGTTGTTTGAAGTGCTTGGCAGAATGCCAATTTAAACTATTACACTTCTCCGAAGGTTTCTAGACAGTGTATAGATCTTTACCGTTGATGCGGCATTACTCAGAAACTCCAGCAACATCTAACAATTCATCAAACAATGCAAAATTTTCCACCCCAAAATAAAAAGAGAAAAAAGCCTCATAAAATCTCGCATAAATTTTTCACCCGCCATAATTAATCATTTTTTATTACGTACAAATTTTTTCGAAAATTAATAATCTGATTAAATTTGAGTTAAACCATTCATGAATGCTGTAATCCGCGCTTGAAGCTAATTAAAAGAATCTCATTGAAATGGAAAATTTTGCCAATTAGACAATGAAATTTTATTAATCAACGAATTAATCATTTTTAATCCTTTATACCTCAATGAATTTCAATTATTTCATTTCAACCGCACATGGTCCACTGGAAATGACCAAAAAAAAGAAGAGAAGAGACAAAATTAAATTAATTCAATATTTCATTTTCAATTCACTGACATGAAATTTACTCCTTTTATCTCTGAAATGTTCACAACAGCAGTCATGGTAACATAAAACACAAAATAACTCAAATAATCTACGAGATCAGACAGATTAATGGATCATCGGATGTTAAAAGTGTGAGTAAAGTGAACAAATAAAAAAAAAAATTCAGAATTGCAATTTTAAACTTTTAATTGAATTTATTTCCTCTATAAAAAAGCAGGGGCATAAAGGAAGAAGTAACTTTACACGATGCTTTTATGTCATCATCATTTAAGGAAGCATTTTTATGATGTAGTTCTGTTTTATTATGTTACAATGTAATCTGATATGAATGTTCTGTATTAAACACATACATATGTCATCATTACGAAATGTTTAGTACTTGTACGTATGTAAAGAATTGTGGATGTGAAGAAAAATGTCGAGATGATGAGTTTTAGTGACAATGTAGAATGATGGATAGATGCGCATGTTAGTTGACTCTGGGATATTATGTGATTAGTTATGATTAGGATTGAGATGTGGGCACTTCTGGATAAATTATGATATTGATGAGTTCAGATGGCTAAATATAGATCAGGTATTGATGGAAGCCACAAATGATAGCAATCCGATGTTATAAAGCAGTGATGGAAATGCCATGAGTCGTATGCCATGTGCGGTTTCCATTCAATTCAATTCTTCATTACCATCAAGGTGTGCCGTGGAAAATAAAAGGTTGCTCACTCACATATAAAGGATAAAATGAACCAGAGCTCGAAGTCGACTTCAATTTTATATGAATTAGACTTTTCCATACCAAATCCGAGTTAACTTCGACCCCTAAAATGAGCAAAATGCCAGACCCAAGTAGCGCAAATCGGTGAGTTGATAAAATGTCCTACTACAATGTGCTCCTGACTTGGTGCAAGATAAGGTTTGAATCCTACACCATGTCAGAGTTACGCTACCCTGGTGCCGATCAGTTCAAACCTTATTCTAGTGATTGGATCGATTAGTCCACAACTGGTGCTATACTGGAGAGCTTGAAGTCGACACTAGTAGACTCGATTCCATTACAAAATTCAAGTAAACTGCAACTTCTCCTTAATGACCTTATTAAATTGCAAACTTTCAATAAAACTCGATGTAAAACTTTAAAAAAAATATTATATCCTGCTTGAAAATACATCCAAAGCATATTATTGGATTTTGTACTAACCAAACTGTTTTGTACCAGCAACCCCATCTGGCACTTTAACATTATGAAAAAGTTGCACGAATAATAAAATTTCATTCATTTATAAGCGCCATAGTATATGCTCTAATTGATAAAACATTCAGCTACCAGCAATATCAATGTTTCTGTGGATTTATACAAAAAAATACTAAAGTCCTCGTGTTGTTGATCGACGAACTTAAGCGCATTTTTGGTCCCAGTGATCAGTAATTGATTAATGAGTCAGTTCTTGACCAACAAAACAAGATCCAGTAGGATCCAGCTCACTTCCAGACGTACAAAACTAAATCCAGTATGATCCAGGTCACTTCCAGACCCACAAAAACAAGATCCAGTAGGGTCCAGGTCACATCCAGAAGTACAAAACAAGATCCAGTATGATCCAGGTCACTTCCAGACGTACAAATCGAGATCCAGTAGGATTCAGGTCACTTCCAGACCCACAAAAACAAGATCCAGTAGAATCCAGGTCACTTCCGAACGAACGAACGAACAAAGTGCATTATTAACCTACCTTTTGTAAACAAATTTACAAAAATGGACTAAAAAGAAGATCTTATCTGCGGGCTGTACTATGAAGCATCAATATCGTTGTTCGATACACCTCAAATAGCAAATTGGCATTTCTAGAATGTGATAGAAATAGAATACTGGCTGGTTCATTCGATATTTGTAGAATTTTTAATGAACTTTACTAATCGACAAATGAAGAACTTTTTTATTCTGAGAATATCAATAGGTCAGTTGAAAGCTGTAACATTAGAAGCTTGATCATCCTACGAGATGCATGGCTACTCACAAGCCGATTAATTTTCAATAAAATAGCCTTACTGAAATTCAATTCCCGCACATTATCAAAAGACTTTTCATAAAAAAAACGTCTTTATGTATTGAATTTCTCTTTCTTCCTGTCTTTGACACCTGTTGAGAACCATAATTGACATATGAGTATATAAACTTAAAAGTTTTTTTTCCATCTGTTGCTGCCTCATGTTGCAATTTAATTTAATATTTGTCATTTAAAGGTTTCAATTGTTGATATTTACTACTTCTATATCCATTTAAGAAGATAACAAAAAATATTTATAAAGGAATAGAGAAACTTTCGTGTGACTTTTTCTTTATTATTCTCTGTCCGTCTATTTCTCACAATTGAAATTAAAATAAGAAAAAAGTTTTTTGCTTTTGTGAGGAAAAATGAAAACTAATTAAATTTGAGAATTAGCAAAATTGGTTTAATTATACAGATCTTTCGTAGATATGTCTGTGTTTGGAGTCGTTTTTTTCGAGGACATAGATAGAGAATGTTCAATTTAGGTGGCTGGTATAGTCAGAAATGAGAATACTTAACAATTGTCGAAAGCTTTTGTATTTTGGAACCCGTCAAATGAGATAAATTGTGGTAGAGACTAAGTGCTCCTTGGCAATCGTCCATCCATAAAGAAAAGCTAAGCAGGGCAAGCAACTGCGTCCATAACTAGCCATGGTGGTAGATATTTGATATTTTCTTTACCTAGACCAGTGTTGTTCAACCTTTTTTTGGACTTCGCTACACTTTTAATGTAGAAAGTAGTTAGCTACACACCTGAGCTTGTTCTATGGCACAGAGAGACAGAGCGACCGAGCGATTTAGCATCGAACTACAATCCGTGCAATCAAGTAACTGAGTGATCGAGTGACCGAGGGATCGTTTGACCAAGAGCCATAGCGACCGAGCGACAAAGCGATCAATGAACCAAGTGATCGAGTAACCGAACGACCGAACGACATCGCAATTGAGTGACTGAGCAATCGATTGACCGAGCGGAAGAACAACCGAGATGGAGTTACCGAGCGGTTTTCTCACAAAACGATACAAATTATCAAGAAATTGTATGGTTTTGGTGCGTGAGAGGTGACTGTTTTGCAACTCTACTATGGCACATCAGTGTGCCGCTGCATACAGTGTGGACAACACTGCCCTATATAATCTTCTATAGTATTTTACCCATTCAGGCACAATATAACGACCTTGACTACTCAAACTATAGAATTAGTATTTGTATCATGACCCAAAAAACATCTAAGACAATCTAGAATTCATAAATGCTTCACAATCACGACATCTCTAAATATCTGTTTACCATCTTCATTCACAAACTATCTCCCACTGTCTGTGCATGCTAATTATTTTCCTAAGCACTTTTGTGACAATAAGTTTCGTCTCTCAGCATCTCATTTCCATTTTTCTTTCTATCTGTATAAGAGGAGCAAGTATATAAAAAAAAGGAATTTATAATACCACTGCGAGATGTAGAAGAATGGAAAATTCTAATTTTTATCGGACACAAGAGAGTACACAACGAAGCACAAAAGGAAAAAATTGAGAAAGCCCTTCCATGAAACTTTATGAGAAAAAGAGTTTCTCGCAACGCACAATTAACATTTTTCACAATAAGCTTTCCACACAATGTGAATGAAAATGGTTCTTACAGAAAGGCAATGGCAACAACAATATTTATAAACATCGACCGATAAGAGGGTGCTTCCTTTCGACAAAAAAGGAGCTTTTTTTATATTTTCTACGTCTTTAGTTTCGAACAGAGTTGCAAAACAGGTGCCTGTGACAGGCAAAAACTGTACAAATTCTTGATAATTTATATGGTTTTTTAAACAAAACCATACAAATTATCAAGATAGTGTCTGTGACAGGCAAAAACTGTACAAATTCTTGGTAATTTATATGGTTTTTTAAACAAAACCATACAAATTATCAGAATTTGTATGGTTTTTGTCAGTCACAGAAACCTGTTTTGCAACTCTGGTTTCGAACGCACGTTGAAAAATTTCTTAAATGCTTTCTACCCAGACCTTTGCTATTGCAAATCTTTCCATTCATTCCCTTACTCAATATTCTTATTGCTTTATTTTTTAGCTCGATATTTTTGTACAAATAATGGACTATTTGCCTTGTTTTGACTAGATAACAAAGTTCTTTGTTTTGTTGGCCTCTCATAAAAATTGAATCTTTAGTTCATTTTATTAGCAAATCAGGTCAGCATTTAATAAAGATTCTGCACACAGGCCATGTTTTGGGTTCCTTTTTCGTATCTAATCAAAATCATTTATGACCTGTAGGCTTTCAGAATACGAAAAAAAGGTTAATGAGTTAATTTAATGGCTTAATTAATGAGTTGCTCTATTTATAATTCTCGGAAGGTGTGCATCAAAGGTTAATTTTAAATGAAATGCGCTCTAGTCACTTAATGACTTTTTAACTTTGTCATTCAAACAAATTGTTAGGAAATTACGAAATAAATAACAAATCTACGGCTAATTTGTGATAGTAATAAAAATCTTTTAGGATCTTTTTATATCCTGTTCATCTCTTCTTATTTTCCTTTTGTTTTTTGAATTCAGTGGATTATGCAAAGCAATATGTATGCCTTGGAGACATTTTTGTTCATGGAATAATTCAAGCTTTTCGCACAATTTACCATCCGCATGTACTCGACAACGATTATACTTATGTGTACAAGAGCAGGAACGTGACTAGCTGTGTGACATTTTAACACTTCCCAATGTGAAAATTTTTTCAATGGAAAAACCCGTAAACTTTACTCAATGCCTAACAAGGGATAATAAAATTTATAGTTTGAAGGTTGTTGGTTTGATGTAAGATGGTTATTTAAAATCGTACAATCAAGTGACATCGAATGACTGAACATGATATAACATTAAAGTTTGTCAATAAAATGAAAGATTGAGATCGAAAAGTTTTAATTTTTCTTCTTTTTTTCTCGTGTCATAGTTCTTTTCTTCTAACTTTTTGTGGACATTGGAAGGAAGTTTGAATGATTGTTGGGTAGAATTTGGTTTAAAAGCAATTTAACTGTCCAAAAGTGGAAATTTTCGAATTAAATAATGAAATTTGGGGGAATTTGTGAATTTTTAACAATTTTACTCACTGGATCTGCTGTTTTTCACTGCGATATGTAGACAAATGTTTAATTAATCACATTATTGGCTCCAATTTGATTTAGTTTCACAAATTTTAATCAATTTTAATATTTTTCTAAAATTATTTCACTTCACAAGCACACTTTTATTTCAGAACTGTACAATTGTCACATAAAACCATACAATTTGAAAACATACTGTTCGCATCTTTACACTGCATCTTTATTTTAAATTTGACAAATTCGTTACAATTTCAATGATTTTCTTTTCATTTTCAATGATATTATGATCAAACCAGTCAAAAGAACCCAACAGACAAAATATTCACTAGAATTTTTCAATATTTTATGTAGTTTCGATACCAAAAAAACAATAATGAATTATCATGAAACTTTTATAGAGTTATTTCCCTCTTCCATTTCATCAGACGACATTTCACTGATATGAGCAATTCGTTTAAAGTGTAAAAGTTTCTTTTTCACTTCAAGTTCAACATAAAAAATAATATTACCGTCTCAATTCTTCTTTTTCCAGCACAGCTTAACTTTAAAAAAAGAGAGCGAACGAAAGACTTTCACAGCATAAATTTTAACATAGATTTTCTCGCTTTCTATTCTTGTGAATTTACGTAACAATTGTTATGGATGAATTTATTATCATTTATTCTGAAATGTTATGTACGTTCATGCTGAATTGTCAGTAATTTGAGAACGTAATTGCTTTTTCAAACTCCATCAGTCTCAGAAGATTATCAAACAAATGTTTATATCCAAAGTTGTTCAATAAGTGTCAAGGACAATAAAGTGCACAGTTTCACGATGTTGCTATGCAATACGAAAATCAATCATGTGTAATGTCATATGAACCAAATTGGATACGACTAATTAAATATTGTGTTTTGTATAATTGTTTATTTCCTTGTCAATAATCTTAGATTGAAATATTATTTGTTGATTAAAATTGAAGATTTTAATTGAATTCTTATTAATTTCATGTCTTATTTTAAGGAAGTACAAACTGATGCTGTGTGATTCATTATCTTTTGAACATGAACGTCTTGTAAAAGATGTTCTAGAGTGCCCTTAGAGTTTTTCATGCATGTAATTTGTGAACAGCCTCAAAGCTTCTTAATTTGATTATACATACATGTTATGAGTTGGTTATGAGCTTCATCATCAACCTTACTCGATCTTATCTTGCCTCAAAAAATTAATTGGAACCAAAAAAGCAGGAAATCTTATTTCACACAAAATCTTTTTAATCTAGAAAGATATTCATTAAAATACATATTTTAGCATCAAAATGTCCATATAAATATTTATATTTTTACTTATTTTGTGGGCTTGTATGAAGCCTCAAAGTGAATAAAATTTTATGTCATTAAAACTCTTGAATTCTGTCATTTGAACCAGAGTTGCAAAACATGCACCTGTGAAAGGCAAAAACCGTATAAATTCTTGACCATTTGTATGGTTTTTCTTACAAATCCGTACAAATTATCAAGAAATTGTACGGTTTTTGCCTGTCACATGTGCCTGTTTTGCAACTCTGATTTGAACATAGAAATGCACTCTCTAATGCATGCATTTAAATTTTAAATATTGAGATACAAACATTTTTCAAAAGAACTTAAAAATTTAAAAATGCATGAAAGCTTCTTGTTACATTTTAATTTATTTTTTCTTAGAGATAAGAAATTTTGTCATTTATTTTTCATGCATAGCTTAATGTTTAAACTGGTATTTGAATGTACTAGTGTGAGAATAGACAATCAGTATGCTCACAAAATTGACTAATGGTACCCAATATTTAAGGAAGAGATGTACTGTCTGGTGAGTAGGTGTAAGCGATGGAACGAGTTAGAAACTTGGAACTTTTTTGTAGAATCTATTGCACGGTGAGAAAAGGAATGCGTGTCAAATATGTGCAAAAGAAAACCCGAACGACACATGATCACCGAACTTGTAAGAAGGCGTACATATGGTTGCACAAAAGGCGGCTTCCATTTGGTGTTAATAAAAGTGGTTTACCGTAGCCTTAAAAATTCAGTGGTGGAGCCAGTTTCATTTGTGTCGCTCGGGTCACGTTGATATTTTAAATCAGTGATGGACACACCTGTGTGTCGCGGCAATAGTAATCTATACTCGTAATAGGAAAAATACACCGCTGTTGTAAATGCTTTAATCTTGGTAAATCGAATGACGGAGAATAGTCATTGTCATCAGAGTTTAGGTTTTGAAATGATCACCACTAAGAGTTGTAACTTTTATTGACGAAAATATAAAAATGATGTAACATTGGCAAAATAAACTTTCTGACTCGAGTCGACTTTAGTTCAATGCTGCCATCTTTAAAAAGAACCTATTCGACCCTAATCGACTCAATTTTAATTGAGTCGAGCCGACTCACGTCGACTTAAATTCAATCGACTTCGAGCTCTGTTCATAACTAATGACAACTCATGATGACGTCAAATGACTGCAAATAGTCAATATTTGTGGTCATTATGAATGCATCAACATTGTAATGTTTCGCTCAGGAACAACATTCACAAATTTTCTTTGATTTTCTTCAAACATTTACATCAATGACCATTGAAAACGTTTACATTCAACTTAAATCGCAAATCTTCTCAGCTTTTATCCACTTTTAATTTATATATTTTTTTGTACATCTACATAAATAATATTCCATTACACAAAAAAAAAACTATGCTAGACAAACTTCCCTTTCTTAATTAAATTTCAATTTGAGAAATCCACAACAAATTTAGCTATGCAGAGTGAAAAACTAGCAAAAAAAAAATTAAAAACTTTTCTTTTTCATTCGCAAAAGTAAAATTAAAAAAAAAAGAAGAAAAGCTTGACGTTGAATTACGCGAAACTTTTTCTCATCTTTTCTCTCTCGAAATTGAATTTTAAAGTTTTTATTTCCTCTCATTCCATTACGTATAAATTTTAGTTCCACTAAAAAAAAAAGTTAAATGCATAGAATTTCCATTTTCAGGTTCTCATTCTTTGCATTAAGTGATTTTTCTTAACACAAAATCCCCATCGTCATGCAGTGATAAAAAGAGAAAAGAAATGGATTTAATTTACTTATGGCAAACAGAAGGATGGTTGAATTCTGAATGGAATGAATACAGGAATTTGGTGACTATGGCGAATATTGAATGTTTTCTTTTTCGAAAAAAAAAAAGCTTTTAATGTGGTTTGACTTATTTGGTGAGGATGAATTGGCAAATGTTTGATTTATTGGAGAGTTAGCATTAATCTCTACAAAAGCGAGAGTATCGAAGTGAGGCTTAGATTGTACTTACTTACTTACTTCGCTACTGATCCATGGCCGACTTCGTCGAAACTATCTCTATCGACAGCTTTTTTCCATGAGTTCTTTGGCCTAAAGCGTGCTTGGATCGTATATGTTAATAAAACAGATGGAAAACAGACACTACAACCTTATTGGAATGACAAATGACTACTAGACTTATCTACTTAAAACAGGTGTAGTGTCTCACCCGAGATGGCGTTGATAATGGTGAACAGTGCGAGAAACTGATCGACTACAAAATAAGATAGCTCAGTGATGGGCAACCTATCTGGCAAAAATTTTTACTATCCTTACTATCTTACTATTAAGAAAAATCGTAATTAACCCCATGCGACATGAATGTAACTCGTTTCCAAATATAGACTCTGAGAGGTTGCTACAAGCTTTTCAAAATTAGGCTCCCAACTGGTTCCCAAATGGAGGCTCATTAAAGGAATTGTCACGAATCCTAGAAGTCAAAAAGTATGATTTCAAGAGAAGAGCACGCTAAGAACTACGCTGACGAGCATGCTCATCTAGTGTATTTAAGGTGAGCATCCTCTTTGGCTGTTTAGAGAACCTTTTTGCTTTATTAGCACCAAATGAGCTCCGTGTCAAGTGGTTTCTATATGGTTGTGAACAAGGTCGCTTTTAGGTGCCGTAGTGGTATTTCTCTAATATAAAAGCATACTCGTTACCTGTTACGGAAGGATTGATTACCATGAGGGTTACCATCAAATCTAACTCCTTATCATGTTGGACAACAATATCTTGTTATCAACAAGGCCCGATCGCCACAAATTATTCGTGTCATCCAAGTGGGTGCCATAAGGCGTCCATGAAGCCATGTCATCGTCATCTAGCTGCCATGATAAACTTATGCCGATAGGAATCAAATGCACCAGGATGCAATAAAAAATTCGATATTCTACACCGTCTACCCATCTTCTTTCCACTAAAAATGTAAAAGTATAATTTTCAATTCTTAATTCAAAAGTCATCACGTAGCGAAGAAGGAAGTCGAAAACAACTTTTTTTTTTCAAGCTTTAGAAAATAAATTTTCTCACAC
Source organism: Chironomus tepperi (assembly GCF_022539635.2). Taxonomy (NCBI): domain Eukaryota; kingdom Metazoa; phylum Arthropoda; class Insecta; order Diptera; family Chironomidae; genus Chironomus; species Chironomus tepperi. Next base: position 94,496 of record NW_027226204.1, on the reverse strand, counting down.
TTTTCCTTTTTCTCATTTCAATGAAAATTCTTATGACACATATTTTACATAAAATTTTGTGTGATTTTCTCACACAATTCCACAAAACTTATAGCATTCAAGTGGAATGAGGACTAGAGACAATTTTCAATTCCTTATCAGTTTTTGAAACTATTTCATTAAAACCACAAAAATTGAATGTCGAAAAATTTTCATATCTCTAAGAAAATCAATATTCGTCAATTTTTTTGGCCTGCGGTATACTTTTAGAAGTAAATTTTTCATGTACATATCTTGGCAAATCAAAAAGGACTGGCTTAAAAAAAACGGACCCGTTATTAAGTTATGCAGCACAGTAATAGAAAGTATCTGACAATTTATGAGAACTCTCCGGGGATGAATTCAATAGAATTATCTAGTCTATGCATAAAAGTTAGTGAGTAAATTCGGAAAAAGGGAAAAACTGAAAAATCAATGTGGTTTATTAAATTTGTGTCAATTTATTTATGAAAAGGGACATAAAGGCATTTGCATAAGCAAATTTCCAAAAATTGGTTATAATCTCGATGTGAATGCGGAAAGACGATTTTAAATGGAACATCCCACAAAATTTCATTAAATCGATAATAGTTTAATTAATGTAGAATCCAACGACGTTGTTCTATAAATTTGTAATGTCATGGATTACGACAACCTTTTAGTCCAGCCCGAAACATGCATAATTTTATTTATTATTGCTTTTGTTATTGTTTTTCATACTTTATGATCTTTCATATTATTTAATAATGAGATACATGCAGATGAAGCAGCATATCTGTAAAATATAATTTATTCGTAAAATTATTTTTTTTTCAGGCTTCAATTAACATTTTATACTTCATGAAGATTTAAAATCATGTTGAAGTTCATTTAATGAATATTAATTAATTGACCTTTATGAACCTCATGGATTATTATGATTTACTGGATGTAAGTTTGTTGTTAGAGTTGAACTCTATGAATGGCTGCTCCAATAATTCATTAGTTAGTTTTTAAGCAGGCTAATAATAAGCTGGGGAATTGAAATTGGCGAAGTCTGAATCCGAAACTGTCCAGATATCAAGTGTTTACATCCTCGTGATATTCCCTGATATAGCTAAATACACCGCTGTTGGAAGCATAGAGCTGCATATTATGCGCGTTCATCACCTTTAGAAGATTTATGTGCTCTAAGAGTAAAATTCTATCCAAATCACATTGTCTGAAGGGTGGACAAAAACGGAGGACGATTATTAAGGACTGTCCAAAGATTGTTCTTTGATATGCCAGTAATACCAGAGGAAGACCGAAAAAATCCTGGATTAGATATGTTGAAGAACGCTAGAGTTCTTAATATCACTGACCGGCAGAAGATATAGCAATTGTTTAGCTATAATTCTATAGTTCGAAGTCTGGGTTGTGTCTGTTGGTCATGAGTCAAGTAAGCAGCAAATGAAATGATTTGATTGCAATTTTGATTATTTTGACATTAAAATGCTTGCTTACATGACTTCCTGCTAATAACCCTAAAAAATGCACTTTAGTTGCAAACACAATCAAAATCAGCAATGAGCTTCATATTTACCTGTTTCTCAACAGAAATTTTCCACTGAGTCAAAGACTTTTGCCTCAAAGGCATTTTTAAATTACATTTTTTTACCCCGTTTGTATGTCCGCAAATATATGAGCTGATTGCCGTTTTTACCGTCACATGGGAATTACAAATTTTTTGTTCTTGCTTTGCATATCCTCAACAAATTTTTATATCCAAAACAATCAGTATTAAAAAAATGACCTTTCATTATGTACACTAAATTAAAGATTTATAGGATAAAAAAAGTTTGCCTTTTTTTTCGTGAGTCAATTCCGGAATTAAGTTACTGGATGATAGATAAAAATTTCCAAATGTTTTGTGCATATCCTCAGGGAAATTCACTTCTCTTTTTTTCCTTTTGACTTCTTTTACATTTTTACATTATTTTATTTTCTACATGTGAGCATTTCCAACATAAGAATTCTATTTCCTTGTTCGGTAACTTGAAAGTAGACAAACAGAAAAATATATACGATCGAAATCAGATAGGGGAAACGGGTAAAGGAAGAAAAAAATCGATTACCAAGAAAAGATGTAGACGTGGTGAAATAAAGGCAGCTGCGGAAAAAAATCTTTTAAATGTGATTATATCTGGATAGGGGTGAGTTGGCGTATGATGCTGATAACTTTAAGAATGTCTGACTGTGGTATGGAATTTTGGGAAAAATCAAGGAAATCATGAAACTTGAGTGACATCATGAACCGCAAAATGGATCAAAATAGGTGTTATAAGGCTCTCAGGGCACCTTCCGATCTTACTTACTTACTTCAGTAGCCGTGCAGATCAACTGTGATCTATGTCCGCCCTCAAGTGACGTCTAACACTGACCCTATCGCTGACTGCCGCGTGCCAATTGCGAATACCAAATGTAATACTGACAGCTTCCATCACGAAGTTTTTTGGTCGACGATGAGCTCTTTTACCAGCCTCAAAGTGATGGATTTAAAGTCCTTACTTAACTGAGTTTCTAGAGGTCTTTTAATTACATGATTAGCCTACCGGAGCTTGTTTACATTGATTTTTCTTTTAAAATAAGTCTCTCCATAGAGTTGATACAGTTCTGCATTGATCCTTCATTTGTACTGGTCATCTTCTCTCTTGGGTCCAAAAATGACTCTGAGGATCCTCCTTTCAAAAACTCCAATTACATGTTCGACCATCCGATCTTGTCGTTAATATGGCAATAGCCTGCCGAATACTGGAATAAGCACAAATCTAAAAAATTAAAAAAAATCCTAAATATTTTGCAAATTCCCGAAAATTGCTTACAAAAGTATTTCATACTTACATTCCTCCTTCATTTAGCACCTTTTATAGTATTCTTGGAATCACCATGACAACACAGCATCAACAAAAATATTTTTTTCCTTCTTTTTATTCTCCCTCGTGCATAAAAAGGATATCTATTGAATGGCATATGAACTGTGTGTACACACGTGCTGAAATAATAAGTGAAATTTAATAATAATTGTCCGAAAATGTCGATATTTTTTCATATTGATATAGATTCCAAAAATTCTTAGAAAGGATAAATAAACAAAAGGAAATGAATGCCTAGCAATTTTCAACCTCCTTCTTGCCTTCAGAAATGAAGTCATTAAATAAATATCTGGAGATATAAGCATCACGAATTTGATATTTTATTTCACCATATAGTGGAATTGCTCAAAGATAGTTCTGATAATTGTGAACTACAAAACCGTTAAAACTAGAGGATTGACTGGCTTAATCAAAATTCCAGAATCTAAAATGCCTTCTACCAAATCTTCAATTTTCTCCTGCAAAACTGATTTTCATTCACTTTACGTGACAAACTCTAAAAGAAGGGAAAAAAACTCATTATTTTAAGTTTACGTAGATGAGTTTTAAATTGTTATTTGTTAATGGATATCTGTTTTTTGTGGAATTAAAACCACATTTATGCAAGTCATTTATCTCGATATGGATCAATATATATTTAATAGTACAAATATTTGGTAAGCAAATAAAGAAAAATGATAAACTTTTAGAGGGACAGGTTAATAAAAATGGCTAATAAGTACATCTGGTTGTCATATAAATGCATTATGTCTAATCCTGTTGAATCCGACTAATCATACTGGTTATCTAGATTCACTAATAATGTTTTTGTTAAAATTAATTCAAATTAGTTTGAAATAGTTTTGGGAACTCTAATAGAAAATATCAGTCCCGATATCTCGATTCGGACAAATAATCAAGATCCAGACATAAATTCTAGTTTGAAATCATATTGCAAAAAATAAATTTAACTTTATTTTAATCCAAAAAATAACTATCAGTTTTTACTTACAACCTTCAGCATCGAACTAAATATCGTTAAACGTGTTTTAAAAAAAGCTGTTTTTTATTTAAATTGAAAAAAATTAAAAAAACAATTTTTTACTAAGAATTTTTTTAACTTGTAGGTACCAATAAAAATAAAATTTATTTTTCATCAGTTTTAACTTTTATTATTAGATCATAGAATCTTATGTCTCCTAAACATCTATGAAAGTATTGAAAATTTCACTTAAGAATGAAAAACAATTACATATTAGGTACAATTACATATCATAGAAGCTGTGAAAATGAGAAACATAAAAAGGTGAAAAAAAAAACTCATAAAATATAATTGCGTGAAAGTCTGATTTATTCTCTTCAATTTTTCAAATTATGCAAAACAACGAATTAAAATTTATAAAAACCCATTCCAAAAATTATATTCGATCCGTTTTTAATTAATATTTTAGTTTTGTTTTTTAATCCATTGACATGAGTTTCTGTCAAAACGAGCACCGAAGGATGCACATTTTTGGATAATTTTGCAGACGCATTTATTCTTACGTGTATTCCAAACCTTTCTAGGTCCACAAGGCTCAGCTGCTTTACTATCGGTAGATTTCTTTGGCTTGTTCTTCTTTTCTCCCTTGCTTCCAGTAGATTTCTTTGGAGTTTCCTTCTTTTCTTTCTTGCTTCCAGTAGATTTCTTTGGAGTTTCCTTCTTTTCTTTCTTGCTTCCAGTAGATTTCTTTGGAGTTTCCTTCTTTTCTTTCTTGCTTCCAGTAGATTTCTTTGGAGTTTCCTTCTTTTCTTTCTTGCTTCCAGTAGATTTCTTTGGAGTTTTTTTCTTTTCTTTCTTGCTTCCAGTAGATTTCTTTGGAGTTTCCTTCTTTTCTTTCTTGCTTCCAGTAGATTTCTTTGGAGTTTCCTTCTTTTCTTTCTTGCTTCCAGTAGACTTCTTTGGAGTTTCCTTCTTTTCTTTCTTGCTACCAGTAGATTTCTTTGATGTTTCCTTCTTTTCTTTCTTGCTTCCAGTACATTTCTTTGAATTTTCCTTCTTTTCTTTCTTGCTACCAGTAGATTTCTTTGAATTTTCCTTCTTTTCTTTCTTGCTACCAGTAGATTTCTTTGATGTTTCCTTCTTTTCTTTCTTGCTTCCAGTAGATTTCTTTGAAGTTTCCTTCTTTTCTTTCTTGCTTCCAGTAGATTTCTTTGAAGTTTCCTTCTTTTCTTTCTTGCTTCCAGTAGATTTCTTTGAAGTTTCCTTCTTTTCTTTCTTACTTCCAGTAGATTTCTTTGAATTTTCCTTCTTTTCTTTCTTGCTTCCAGTAGATTTCTTTGAATTTTCCTTCTTTTCTTTCTTGCTTCCAGTAGATTTCTTTGGAGTTTCCTTCTTTTCTTTCTTGCTTCCAGTAGATTTCTTTGAATTTTCCTTCTTTTCTTTCTTGCTTCCAGTAGATTTCTTTGAATTTTCCTTCTTTTCTTTCTTGCTTCCAGTAGATTTCTTTGAATTTTCCTTCTTTTCCTTCTTGCTTCCAGTAGATTTCTTTGAAGTTTCCTTCTTTTCTTTCTTGCTTCCAGTAGATTTCTTTGAATTTTCCTTCTTTTCTTTCTTGCTTCCAGTAGATTTCTTTGAAGTTTCCTTCTTTTCTTTCTTGCTTCCAGTAGATTTCTTTGAAGTTTCCTTCTTTTCTTTCTTACTTCCAGTAGATTTCTTTGAAGTTTCCTTCTTTTCTTTCTTGCTTCCAGTAGATTTCTTTGAAGTTTCCTTCTTTTCTTTCTTGCTTCCAGTTGATTTCTTTGAACCTTCCTTCTTTTCTTGTTTACTTCCAGTAGATTTCTTTGATGTTTCCTCCTTTTCTTGTTTGCTTCCAGTAGATTTCTTTGATGTTTCCTTCTTTACTTGCTTACTTCCAGAAGATTTCTTTGATGTTTCCTTCTTTTCTTGCTTACTTCCAGTAGATTTCTTTGAACCTTCTTTCTTTTCTTGCTTACTTCCAGTAGATTTCTTTGATGTTTCCTTCTTTTCTTGTTTGCTTCCAGTAGATTTCTTTGATGTTTCCTTCTTTACTTGCTTACTTCCAGTAGATTTCTTTGATGTTTCCTTCTTTTCTTGCTTACTTCCAGTAGATTTCTTTGATGTTTCCTTCTTTACTTGCTTACTTCCAGTAGATTTCTTTGATGTTTCCTTCTTTTCTTGCTTACTTCCAGTAGATTTCTTTGAAGCTTCCTTCTTTTCTTGTTTACTTCCAGTAGATTTCTTTGAAGTTTCCTTCTTTTCTTGCTTACTTCCAGTAGATTTCTTTGAAGCTTCCTTCTTTTCTTGTTTACTTCCAGTAGATTTCTTTGATGTTTCCTTCTTTTCTTGTTTGCTTCCAGTAGATTTCTTTGATGTTTCCTTCTTTACTTGCTTACTTCCAGTAGATTTCTTTGATGTTTCCTTCTTTTCTTGCTTACTTCCAGTAGATTTCTTTGATGTTTCCTTCTTTACTTGCTTACTTCCAGTAGATTTCTTTGATGTTTCCTTCTTTACTTGCTTACTTCCAGTAGATTTCTTTGATGTTTCCTTCTTTTCTTGTTTGCTTCCAGTAGATTTCTTTGATGTTTCCTTCTTTTCTTGCTTACTTCCAGTAGATTTCTTTGAAGTTTCCTTGGTTACTTGCTTGCTTCCAGTGGATTTCTTTGAAGTTTCCTTGGTTACTTGCTTGCTTCCAGTAGATTTCTTTGAAGTTTCCTTCTTTTCTTGTTTGCTTCCAGTAGATTTCTTTGATGTTTCCTTTGTTACTTGCTTGCTTCCAGTAGATTTCTTTGAAGTTTCCTTGGTTACTTGCTTGCTTCCAGTGGATTTCTTTGAAGTTTCCTTTGTTGCTTGCTTGCTTCCAGTGGATTTCTTTGAAGTTTCCTTTGTTGCTTGCTTGCTTCCAGTGGATTTCTTTGAAGTTTCTTTGTTACTTGCTTACTTCCAGTAGATTTCTTTGATGTTTTCTTCTTTACTTGCTTGCTTCCAGTGGATTTCTTTGAAGTTTCCTTTGTTACTTGCTTGCTTCCAGTAGATTTCTTTGAAGTTTCCTTTGTTACTTGCTTGCTTCCAGTGGATTTCTTTGAAGTTTCCTTTGTTGCTTGCTTGCTTCCAGTGGATTTCTTTGAAGTTTCCTTTGTTGCTTGCTTGCTTCCAGTAGATTTCTTTGAAGTTTCCTTGGTTACTTGCTTGCTTCCAGTGGATTTCTTTGAAGTTTCCTTGGTTACTTGCTTGCTTCCAGTGGATTTCTTTGAAGTTTCCTTGGTTACTTGCTTGCTTCCAGTGGATTTCTTTGAAGTTTCCTTTGTTGCTTGCTTGCTTCCAGTGGATTTCTTAGAAGTTTCCTTTGTTGCTTGCTTGCTTCCAGTGGATTTCTTTGAAGTTTCCTTTGTTACTTGCTTGCTTCCAGTGGATTTCTTTGAAGCTTCTTTTGTTACTTGCTTACTTCCAGTAGATTTCTTTGAAGTTTCCTTTGTTACTTGCTTGCTTCCAGTGGATTTCTTTGAAGTTTCCTTTGTTGCTTGCTTGCTTCCAGTGGATTTCTTTGAAGTTTCCTTTGTTACTTGCTTGCTTCCAGTGGATTTCTTTGAAGTTTCCTTTGTTACTTGCTTGCTTCCAGTGGATTTCTTTGAAGCTTCCTTTGTTACTTGCTTACTTCCAGTAGATTTCTTTGAAGTTTCCTTTGTTACTTGCTTGCTTCCAGTGGATTTCTTTGAAGCTTCTTTTGTTACTTGCTTACTTCCAGTAGATTTCTTTGAAGTTTCCTTTGTTACTTGCTTGCTTCCAGTGGATTTCTTTGAAGCTTCCTTTGTTACTTGCTTACTTCCAGTAGATTTCTTTGAAGTTACTTTCTCATCTTGCTTACTTTCAGTAGTTGATTCCTTTGAGCATAATTTATCGTTTCCTGATGATGCACCCGATGCGGTACCTGATGAAGCACCTGATGCGCTGCCTGATGAAGCACCCGATACACTGCCTGAGGTACTAGGAATTCCTACAGTCTCAGAAGTTGTTTGGCATGTAGTGTGGCTATGAGCTGAAGATGTCGTGCATGTTTCGCAAACAGTAGTAGTACTACCATCATGGTTACTAGTCACTGTGCAGGTTTCACAGACAGTTATTGTGCTACCATCACTGTGTTTTGTTTCAGTACAATGTGGTGTAGATTTTGCGGATGCACCAATACCTAAGATATAAAATAAATGGAGAGAAAATTTTTTATTAAATAAAATTGTAAAAAACAGAGGAATTTTAATTTTTAAAATTAATATTTTTGAAAAGTGCATTAGATTTTAAAATCAAGCAGCCACTAGAATTTTGGAAGAAAAATTTACTTGTTAATTAATATTTGAATTTGAATTCAATTTTTGTTTTATAAATTATAAAACATTTTTAAATTTTTCTTTATATTCCCAACAAATTTTTTAATATTTTTGGATTTTTAAAATTAAATAAAAAATTATATGGATTTAAAATTAATTTCACCATATGACTTTTTAGGTACTAAATTATGAAATATTTAATAAAATTAAATTCATTCAATTCTCATTTTAAATATATCAGTTTTAAAAAATACTGATGTCTAAAATTCACAAAAATCACGTTTATCATTAGAAAATCACCACTTATAGGATTAAAACTGTATTATAAACCCAAGTTCAGTCTAAAACTTACAACTTAGGCAAATCGCCAGCAGAATTAAATTTAAAAACTTCATTTTTTAGACACTATCTATTAAGGAACAGAAATGAACTGAATAATTACATGAGAAACTCACTATTTTATACTATTTTTTTGTTTAAGTGTATTAATTCCTATAATATTGTAAGACAATAATGACGTCTTAAACATCGAACGATATAAGTGTAGCATAAGTATTGAGATTATTATACAAAAATTATCAAATTTATTAGGCAAATGCTTTGATTCCTTTAAATTTAACTAGGGTTATGATGGTGGCATAGTGTCGGCCAAAATTGTGGCTGGATACATTGTATTGGTATGCCCTAGGCTTTAAAATATATTAATATTGTAAAAATGTTTTGAAAAAAAAAATGGTCAATTTTCCTGGACTTTAGGATTTAAAATCTAACTATTTTGAGTATTGACAAAAATTTCCAAAAATTAAAAATATTTTTAATTTTGCTAAAAAATACAGTAAAAAACGTAAAATTTAAGATAAATTTAGATTTTCACCATTATACTTCAAATAATTTAAAACGTGGAATAAAAACCTATTTAGCAAAAGAATTTTTAAAAAAACATATTCGTCTACACGAGCAAGCAAATACAAAAGACACTTGTTGGAATGAATTGACTAAAAAATATTAATTCAAAAAAAAAAAAGTAACGCAATAAACATGAGGGAAAATAAGAAATAAGCTATTTTTCAGAGGGATATCAAACGTCATTTTACAAATTTATTGCGAAATTGAAATTCAGTATGAGGGTGATTTTTTCCATTATAAATAGCACATAAAATTGGCATATATTTATGAGGAATAACAAGAAGGGTGAATGCTCAAGCACTTGCGTTTCATGCCTATATTGACTTACCTTATTTTAATAATGATATTTGTGACACTGATATGAATACTTGTTGAAATTAATTATAAAATTATTTAATACAAAGGTTCTCGACTGTCATCGGTAATAATATGATAAATCACTGCGTAGCAACGCTCTTAAAAATTCACAGAAAATGTGGCTTATTAAATTTTTTTCATTCCTCTCATTTTTCATATAAATAATCCTTGAAAGCATTAACACATTGAGGGTAAGAGTTGAAAACCAAGAGGAAATAAAAAAGAATTATATTGGCGGAATTACACAGGGTATTAACTACCATCGTTGATGGAAAAAAAAAGATTCATTACGAATATTTAAGGGCTTAGCCGCAAATAACGTTCCATTTTTTTCAAAATTTCAAGGGAAAAAAATAATTTTTTTCAAAAACAGAATTCTAATTATGTTAATTAAACTAATTTAAAGCATGATTTGCTTCCGTAGAGTAATCTAATCTTAAAAAGGAACATAAAATCTTTATGCTCCCACAATTTAAATCATAATAAACACATACATTTAGCGATTTTTATTAATTTTTCTGAAAAATTTTAAAAAATGGAACAAAAATTCACACTCAGTAATTGAGATATTTTTTGAATTTTTGCATTAATTAAAGCACTAATCATAGCAAATCATATGCCAAAATGTTGGTTTTATGAATTTCTACAATAATAACTATCAAAAGTGATCCTAAAAAGTCCAACTAAGGAGAAAAATGCCTTTAACTTCAAATTACTGAGTGTGAATTTCTAAACGGCCATGCCCTTAAATCCTTAAACATAATCTCCTTGTAAATTAATATAATGTACAATTTTTTGGTGGTGTGTTCCTGAGACATATTGCGAATTATATTTTTGCATGTTAATGCCTAATAGGTTGAGCTCAAACTGAGTTTCTCGTTTCAGTGTTCTGTACTTGTACTTCTGTAGGCATGACGTGATACTTTTAGGTCCTTACTTACTTACTTAGCTGGCCGTACAGATCAATTGTGATACGTGGACTTCCTCAGATGACGCTCAAACCTGGATTTATCGCTGGATTCCGTCTGCAAATTACCAATGCCAAATGCACTCTATTCAGGCCAATTTCAAGACAATATTCAAATTTTAAGGCAATCTTGTAACTCTGGTCCCTATTTATCCCGCTATGATTCAAATTCCTAACCCGGTTTCTTAGCCCTACGTTGCCTTTAGACCCAATTATGACTTGATCTCGTACATCAAGCAGTCGAAGTATCTTACCTTCCGAAAAATGACAATTTGAATACTTTCAGGTCCGTTCTGACAATATTCCGTTCCTAACGCAATCTTGCTGCAATACTTCATATTCCTGACCCTTTCACTAACTTTCGTTTTCCCGAGAGCAAATCATGGCTTGATCTCGTACATTAAGTATTTGAATTATTTGAAAATCCGAAAAAGGATAGGATTCGAATTCGTAGCTGGGATTCAAACCCACGACTTTCGGGTTACCCACGCTAAATTTGAGCCAAGAATCTTATCTATTCAACCATCAAGGCATTTAACAGCTACTTTCTTTAAAGAAAATTTGCAATTTAAAAAGCTTTTTGTAAAATGTAATAAATGAGCCGTTTACTTACAAATGTAAGTATCTTTCGTAATGCTATTTATATCCTTAACTGCACAAAGCTTGGTAAAGCTAATATTTGCAAACAGTGCATAACATATTGCCCTGTAATTTAATTTTCTTAAAATATAGAGTATATAGCAAACGCTTAATACAATATCCAAGCAATTTATTAACAGATATTTAAAAACAAGCTTTTATTTAACATTCTATTTCCTCTCTATTTTCCGCTCCTCTCAAGGCATATTCGCAATGAGAGTAAAAGTATTATCAATTTTTTTATTACAATAATGAAGAATGCAAAGCAGGAAATTTGTATAAAAAAAGAGAAACGGAAAAAAGAGTAATGTTACTTAGGCAATATTACATTTAGCTATGAAATTGCCCTAATAAATTATTCAGTCATTGCAGATGCCTGCTTTGCTTTATATGAATTTTTTTATGATTCTACTCTTTGCCGTCTTCATAGAAAAAAATTCATTTTAATTTAATTATTTTTAAACTATCAATGTGTGGTATGGCTAGGGAGCTTTTAAGTAACGAGCATTACATTATTTGCTTTATTGTCTGATATTGTCTATAGACACAGACCCGAGCGACACAAATGAAGAAGACTTACCCATGCATCAACATGGTATCCACTATAGACCCATATGGCAGTCACCATGAGACAACATGACAGCGACCATGAGACCACATGACAGCGACCATGAGACCACATGACAGCGACCTTGAAACCACAAGATAGCCACCATGAAACAACATGGCATCCACTATGGCCACACATTGCATCCACCATTGACCCACATTGCATCCACTATAGACCCACAGTACAACCTTCATGTGGGATTTAAAGGCTTTTATGTGACATTCATGTGGTTGCCACATGAAGACTTCTTTCATTTTTGTCGCTCGGGAGCAAACAAGATCCATTAAATTATCACGAAAAAATATATTTTCCTTTCTTTTTTTTATTAACATTGTGCATTTACTGCATCTATAAGACCAATGGGTAAACAATTAAAAAAAATCTTCAGTGTTTTGATGTAGAACAAAGCACCACATGCTTCAAAATAAATGTCCACTAAAGTGAGAGGAAAAACGATAGAAAATTTATGTTGTTTAAAACAGCAGCTCATATATCAAGCGCAGTAAGGAGGAATCTATACATCTACCTATCTACAGCAATGACTATCATGATGCCTTTTTAATGACCATAAATTTGTTTCTGTTTTTTTGCTTACGATTTTATGTTTTTCATTTAATTTTAAAGAGCAAAATACTTTTTAGGACGTTCAGATTGAATCAGTAATGACTTTTTGCATTTTACAGTATTGAATCTGTATTTAAATACACTTGTTGGGTTGTTTTGGAAAGCAAATATCAAGAATTTCCATAAAATCAGCAAAACTTTAATTTATGCAGTTGTGTACTCACTTTTTGGTCTTGACTTCTCGTGTGAAGATCCAGATGGTTGTAAAGTTATTACAGTCACGAACTAAGTATTATCTACTATCCATTTTCAAGAAAAAGTCATTAAAATTTAATTTAGATTCCTCGTATTTTAAAACAACAACAATGAAATGTTTACATTAATTTGAATTTAAATTGACCGTTACAAAACTATATTTAGACAGAGCAAATAGACATAGAAATAAATCAGCAACCCATGATATTTTTTTTCATATCATGAGGATATTAGGTTTTCATATGCTTTCTTCTTTCTTTTTATTATGTATGCTATCCTGACACAGACTAAATTATTCTCTTGAAATAACGGCTTTAAGCACGCAAAAGCTTTATCGCACAATTATATTTAATACCATTGACCGTTCAACAACAAAAAGTAAAGGACGATAAGAAAACTAAATGTTGTGCATGTTGGAAAGTTTGAGTCATTGGAGATTCATGATTAAAGCTCATTTGAACTATTGATGGTAAAGACAAATTTAATTAAATTGATTAGAAACTAATTTGTGATTCTATTTGCCAAGCCTTAATTACAAAAGTGCTAAATTTGTCTGTTTACTTTATTACTTTTTAAAATGCACATCAATTTATGCCCTCAGCTTGAGCCACGAGGTTGGAAAATTTCAAATTCTACCATTTTAATCAACTGCCAAAAAATATTTAAATTTGAACTTTTCTTCAACGGTCGAAAAAAATTTGAAAATATTCGACGAGTTTTAGTTTTTTGTTGACAATTTTTGATCATGCTTCGCGGAACAATTAAATTGTGCAATTCTAGTGTAATTAACCATTTAAATAAACTGACAGCTATTAGAAATTATGCACCACGAAGAAGAAGACCAAGTAAAGAAGAGACAGAACCTGGAATCAACAAGAGATTGCAATATTTCAAAGAAGACATGATTGCAAATGAAGATCCAGAAGTTATTGTAAGTAAATATTTAATTATAGCGTTAATATCGATTGTCAGAACTTATTCCTTGCAGGATTCAATGGAACCAAATTTTATGAACTTGGGAGACACTCACAGACAGCATGAAAGAGATGTAAAAAGGATGAGAGAAAAAGTTCAGTTAATGATTGTAGGCAAAAAGTATTTTAAGGAGAAAAGTCCAAATTTCCTGACTTATAATGAAAAGGAACAGATCAGGACTCTTCATGAAGAGGATTCAGAAAAATGGACAGTCGACAAATTATCAGGTATGCAGCAACAGCATTAATCATTCATCGGTATCTCATGAACATCCTTTATTTCCAATTTAGAGTCATTTCCAGCAGATCCATACGCAATAAGTCAAATCATCAGATCAAAGTGGATTCCAAAAGACACAAATCGAATATTCAGGCATGATGAGTCAGTCAAAAGAAATTGGAAGGAATTCAATGAAGGAAAAATGGAAATCGATCCAATTTTGGCAGAGCATTTGAAGAAATTTGCATTTAGAGACATTAATAAGCTTGCAGAGCGTGCACCAAACAAAAGATTAGGAATTGAATTCCCTAAGCCTAAAAGCAATGAATTTTTAAGTATCGTAACTAGTTGTAGTAAATATAAAGACGAAGAATCAGAAGTGAAGCAAATCGAATCATCGGAACTAAGGATGCCAAAACAAAGACCAGGTGTTGACGATAATACATTTATTATGCATGGCAAGAAAAGATTCTCATCAGAAAGTATCACATTAGCTGATTTACAGGAGAAAAATCCAGACATTAACATGCAAGTTAAGCTTTATGAAACTGAGACAGTCGATACGAATCTACCAACTATTAAGTTTAAGGCACATGATGAGAGTAATTACATTTCCTTACCGAAAGATGAAAAGTTATTTAATAAACTCAAAATTCAAGAAAAAATTAAAATACCAAGAAAGGAATGGAAAAAAGGAAAAATTTATAAAGTCAGTGACTGCTTTTATTCTGATGATGGTGAATTTCTGTATCGTGTGCCTGGATTAGATTAATATACTTTAGTATTTTTGTAATTTTTAGCTCAATAAAAATTAGTTTTTAACGAACATTTGAATTTTAAATATTATTGGAGTTCAAAAATAACGAATTTTAACGAATTTTTTAAATTCAAAAAATGAACTGAGTTCAAATTTGAAATTAAAAAATACGTTTGAAATCAAATGACACAATTTTGTAAAATTTCGAGTGAGACTTTATTACTTAATAAAAAACAAAATAATTAATTAGGAATAGTGGACAAGTGCAATGAGATTGATTACTTTGGTTTACGTCCACCGCCAGCTTTTGCCTTCTTATTATTAGGTCCATTCTTTTTATCATCACCTTTACGTTTAGCAGGCCCTGTTGTGGTTGTTGTTGATGTCACAACTTTAAAGAAACTGTCTAGTCGTCCTTGTGTAGCTGTCTTTAATGACTTAAAAATTTTCTGTGCACCTGATCGGACACGATCTTCATTGAACTGTTTATCGCCACATAAATATTTCACAAGACCATCTTCGTCTGGTGCTGTCCATTTTAAATCTATTGTCTCAACATCAGTAATTTCTGGTTCCTTAAATAATTCTCGTGCTCTTTCATAATTCCAATTTTCAGGAACTTCATACTTTTTCTTATCAAGATTTTCAACAATCTTCTCAATTGATTTGTACTTTTGGATCAACTCAAATGCTCTTTTAGGTCCAATACCACGAATTGTGTCACAATAATCACATCCCATAAGAATACACAAGTCAATGAATTCATCTCGTTCCAATTCTAATCCTTTCAATACTTTTTCATAATGAATTTCTTGAACTGGCATTTTTCGTGCTTCACTGAATGTCATATGACGTAGTAAGACAGTGGCACCAAATGTTATTGCATCCATATCCTCTGTTGCGACACCAAATACTTTTCCAGCCTTGACCATTGCTGAACATTGAGCTTCTGCTTCCGATGCAGCATCAATATATGGAACTCCCATTAATTTTAGCAGTTCCTTTGCTTCTGCGTTGTGCTCCTTTGTGACTTTAACAAGACGTCGATTCATTTTATCCATTTCTGCTTGATCGCCAGCTTCTGTAGCTTTGTCCAATGCCTTTTGTGCCTCTTCACGACGTTCAGCACGTTTGACTAACTCTCCACTTTTCATATCTGGAGGCTTTCCATCAAAAACATAAACCGGCTTAATTCCATTTTCCAGAAGTCGAATTGTACGATAGAAAATTCCCATTAAATGTGATGTTGTTTCACCATTTGCATCTGTCAATTGTGCTCCTTCAGCTCTAACAGCAATCAGGAACTGATACAATGACATACCTAAGATAATTAATGTAGAGTTTTATGTTGTCTAAAAGTATTTTACAACTTACTTGCATCAATAGCGATTTTCCTTCCAAAATAGTTCTTAATTTCAGTCTCTTTGATTGCATGAGGTGCAACGTCAGCTATCAATTTTGCTAGTCCTTGAATTCCCATGATAATCACCTTTAAATTAATTAAATTAACAAAATAACAAATTGTTGATCTTTACACAAAATTTTTCCCACCAAAAATTGACAAAATTTTGAATTTTTTTGAACCGTTATGACAAAGTTCAAATTTAAATATTTTTTGACAGTTGAAGAGAATTTGATTGATTTTGAAGATTAGATACCAATTTTAACAAAGTAAAACAGCTGTATGTGGCACACTCTATTTTAAACGATCTATTAACACGTATGTAAACATTAGTGCCTGCTTATCAGACTTGAAGATCATTAAATATTTAGTTCTGAGTAAATACAGATATATCCAAAAATAACCAGAACACATGAAACTTAATTTTTTTAAGGAATGAACATTTTATTCATCTTTGACTACTATTTAAGATTTGAAAATTATCATTATAAAAATGCTTCAATTAACTTAATCATGATAGTACTTCCACAAAAAAAATATTGCAGAAAAATGGAGTGAAAAACAGGGAAAATTTACAATACTTAAACTAAAGTATTTAATTTAAAATTATTTTAAAGTTCATCGTGCTCATCCAAATCACCATCAATCTCCTCCTCATCAGTCTGTTCGGTTTCTGTCTCCTCTGTTTGTGTTGCTTCTGGGAATTCCTCAAATTCTGGATCGAATTCATCATTTTCAACATTTAATGTTGCTCTCATAAGTTTATCGATGCTGTCAGCAAATTGGCTTGTCTCTTGAAGCATATAGCCTGATCTCAAAACGGCTGTATCCAATAAAAGTTCAGCAATTTCCTTAGCACGAGCGTCTTGTGGATCGGCATCAATTTTTCTTAAAAGTTCTTTAATGACAGGATGACGTGGATTAAATTCGAGAGCTTTCTTCTGATTGAGATAGTAAGACTGTGATGCATCGTTAGCCTTCTTGTGTGCGTTTGACATTGCTAATCTTTCCATATTACCAGTCCAGCCGAACATAGATGCAACGAGGACACATGGTGTATTTGTTAATTTTTCTGAGACAATAGCTTTGGTGATCTTATCCTTAAGTCCAACATCTGAGAACCATTTTGCCAAAGGTTCGAATTTGCTTTGTAATTCATCAAATTTAGCTTTAGCTTCCTCAGATTCTGGTAGTGTGAATCCTTCCTTTGCAACATTTTGGAACTTCTTGCCATCAAATTCTGGCAATGCTGAGATACAATATTCATCGACAGCTTCAACCAAGAACAAGACTTCATATCCACGAGCAACTAAACGTTCAATGAATGGTGACTTATCAGCTTCAGCTCTTGATGATGCAGCAATATAGTAGATCCATTCTTGTTTTGGCTTCATACGGCTTGAGTAGTCTGATAAGCTTGTCATCTTTCCATCCTTTGTGTTTGATGATTGGAATCGCAATAATTTAGCAAGACGTGCACGATTACTTGAATCTTCCATAACACCAAGCTTAATGTTTGTTGAATATTCTTTCCAGAACTTGTTGTACTCTTCACCTTCCAATTTCTTCAACATATCAAGTGCTTTTCTTACTAATTTCTTCTTAATGACCTTAATGAGTTTGTGCTGTTGTAATGTCTCACGTGAAACGTTCAATGGTAAATCATCGGAATCGACAACACCACGAATAAATCCTAAGTAATTTGGCATCATGTCATTGAATTCATCAGTAATGAATACACGACGTACGTACAATTTGATATTATCAGACTTGGATCCGTATTTGTTGAAACTTTCTGATGGCTGAACTTTTGGAACGAACAAAAGTGACTTGAATGTAACTTCACCTTCGGCAATGAAATGAGTTTGGACTAATGGTTCTGATGTGTCTTTGGTTAAACTCTTATAGAATGCATCATATTCCTCTTGTGTGACTTCGGCTGGTTTACGTGTCCAAATTGGCTTACTGTCATTCATCAATTCCCAATCCCAGACTGTCTTGCTTTGTTTCTTTGTTTTTGGTTTCTTTTCAGTTTCTGCCTCTTCCTCCACCTTTGCATCATCATCTTCTGTCTCATCTTCAGTTGCTTCAGCCTTTGGTGCTTCTTCTTCTTCAATTGGAACCTCTTCTTCGATTGTCTTTGATGTCCACATGTAAATCTTGAAGTTGATGAATTGAGAGTACTTCTTGATCAATTGCTTAATGGTGTCTTCTTCGAGGAAATCTTGTGCTTCTTCCTTCAAGTGCAATGAAATTTGTGATCCACGTTTTAATGTATTTCCGCGAGGATCTTTAACAATATTGAAGTTGGCTGAGTCACTCTCCCAAATGTATTGTTCGTCATCGTTGTGCTTTGTTGTGACTGTGACTTTATCGGCAACCAAGAATGCTGAATAGAAACCAACACCGAATTGACCAATCATGTCATTTGCTTCTTGATCTTGTCCTTCATTCTCTTGAATCTTTGAAAGGAAATCAGCTGTACCTGACTTGGCGATTGTACCGAGATTGTTGATCAAATCATCGTGAGTCATACCAATACCTTTAATAAATAAATAAATACATTTAGTACATTTTCGTCATAATTAGCATAGGTAATACATTTGTTGGACATTCACCGATTTTTCTAGAATTACTGAACAATTTTTTGTTCATAAAAAAAAGTTCGTTTCATTTCAGTTTTGAACTTGGAGAAATTTTTGAACTCAAAATCACCGTTAGATACACAAAATATTCTAGAACATTCAGTTATCCACATAAATCACTATTTTAACTTACCAGCATCAATAATGTGCAAAATACGATTCTCCTTATCTGTCTTTACACGAATTGATAAATCAGTGTTTGTGTCCAATTGATCACGATCAGTAAGTGACATAAGACGAATTTTATCTAAAGCATCACTAGCATTTGAGATCAATTCTCTTAAGAAAATTTCCTTATTCTTGTACAATGAATTGATGATCAACTTCATCATACGATTTACTTCAGCTTGGAAAGTAAATTTCTCAGCCTATATAGAAAACATACAGAAAAAGAAGAAACAATGAAAATACATGTTAAGCATAACTGGATTTTTGATTGCAACAGAGAGTATTATATGTGAGAGAATGAAAGAAAAAAAAAACATTACGTGGCCCAATAAAGTTTGAGAACGTAACTTTTTTGGAATTTTTGAATTAAAATCGGAATTTCCCGGGATTTTGATAAGATCATACCTTATCTCTTAGTTCCTTCATCTCTTTTGCATTCAATCCATCGACGCTGATTGATTCTTCCTCTCGTTTTAAGGTATCTGAGTCGGTTCCAGTTGATGTTTTTAAATTTGCATCAATTTTAACTTCTTCTGTGTCTACATCTTCATTTCCTCTTACCAGAAGGCCTAATTATGAGATAATAAATAATTATATATTGATTAATGTTAGGATAATTAAAAAATTTTCATTTTGCCGACAATAAGAATATTCGAGATCCAGAAATTTGCAAATTGTTGCTTACCTGTCGATACTAGTAGGATAATTCCTAGCGTAGTCGCTAATAAATACTTCATTCTAAAGATTTTTGACTATTCTAATTACTTAATATTATGTTGAACACGACAAAAGTTTAATTAACAAATGAATCAACTTTTTGTGTGTCTCGTTCCTTATAAGTTCAGCACTGATGTGGTTTTTTTAGACAAGGCGTGCAACTACGACAAAATTGTGTAAAAGAGATGAAAAATTTGAATTTTAAAAAACCGTTAATATTTTTTTCATATAAAATTTTATTTTATTTTATTAAGCTAATTATTGATTCCAGCCGATTCCATCAATTAAAGAGAATATAGAGTTACAATAGGTATTCAATTTTCATTTATTGTCATTTCAATTTAAAAATTAAATTTTCTTTTTTCATCATCATTATGATCATTTTGATTTTAAAATATATAATTAATAGTATTAATCCTTTCTTGTTTGATGTAGAAAAAACATCGATTTTCTGTCTAATACATAGCTTACATGATCTATCGAAGGGAGATATTTCTTTCTTGATATTTTATCCTCGGTTTTTCTTTTATGTATGAAAATTGATATAATTATTAATGAGTAAATTGGAAAGTACATATACATATTAGCAACAAGAACATAAAAAAAACAAGCCACTTTAAGTACTTTTTTTTGTTGTTGTCTATAAAAAAAATTATTAATTTCTACCACATTGCATTGAAGATTATCAGATTTCGAGTAATTTTAAGAGAATAAAAATTATAAAATTTTGTTGGCAAATATTTTTATTTAGCCAATAATGCTGTAAAAAGATATTCGTCAATATAGACAGGCTTTGTTTATACAAATCATCTACGACCACTAACTTATTTTGTCATCTAAAATATTTCCCCAACAACATGATATGTTCCTTTAATATGAATAAATGAATTTGTGGTGAAATTTGTCGAATTTTTTGTTATTATTTTAATAATATGTGTTAAGCATGCCTTGCGAAAATTTTGTCAAAATCTTATTGGAATTTATTTAAAAATCCATTTTAGCTTAATTTGAATTTTTGTAAAAAATTGGCTGTTGTGAGGTTTTCAAAATTAGCTGTTGTATTGTTTTCAAGTTCAATTTTTAATTCTAAAATTAATTTTCTGTTGTAAAGTTCTGGCTAGCATTATAAAGCTGTTGTAACGTTTAATTAGCAAAACACAAACTGCTTTAAGGCTTTGATTTATTTAGCTATTGTATTGTTTTTAAATTCATATCATTGTATTGAATTCAAAAATAAATTTGCTGTTGTAAGGTTCTAGCTATCATTATAAAGCTGTTGTAATGTTCTGCCAACAATACACAAACTGTTATAATGTTTCGATCAATGACTGTTGAAGTGTTTTTGAACATTATTTCTAAAAATTGACTGTTATAAAGTTTTAAAACAAACTTTTGTGAGGTTTTATATAAAAAAACAGCTGTTGTAATGTCTCAGTTACTGACCCTGAATTATTATTTCCACAAGAATAGCCTGCACATACTACTTTTTTAAGACTACAAAACTACAGTAAAATTATTGACCAATGTCCATAAGTAAAAATACTTCCATTTAAATTTGATGAGTTATAAATATAGCCTGTATGATTAAATGTACTTAATTGAGTATGGTATTGAGTAGGGTCGTTAAACTTATATTTTGTTGTTTCGTATGAGCAACAACCTGTCCATATTGACTTTAATTAATTAAAAAGAAAATTTTTTTTATTATAATGCCCCAAAAAAGATGATTTTCATTTTCGTTTGTAGCCACATATTACAGCTATTGTAAATCACAATTCTTCTTTTCGTTATGATTTATTTTAAAAACAGATTATTTTTTTTTATGTTGTTTTTGTTTTCATTTCTTGTAATTGTTTTGTTTATGCTTAAAATAATGACAAATTAAATTAGCATATATTTTTTTAATTTTTTTTTTCTGTTCGCATACCAATCCGACAGTGATAGTACGCATATGTATTTAATTAATGTACTTTTTCAGTATTAAAAAAAAAAAACTTTTTTTTTTCTGCACTTAAATTCGAGAAATTAATGGTAAGTGAGGTACACAACAGCATGAAACAATGTATAATATTCCAAAGAAGAAATTAAGTTTAGCAGTTTGTCTAGGAACGCCTTGTAATGTATTTTCATTTCTAAATTGTTTCTCAATTTTAAACGCATGAGGTAGGGTTACAAGTGGCAATACAAACCATAATGATGACTTAAAACTCAATACAACAAATATAATGTATGGTATAAATAGAAGGAGAGCATATAGAACATGTGAAGCTGTTCGTCCAATAAGAATTGCTAATGTAACAATACCAACTTTTTGATCACTTTCCGAGTCTCTTGTATTATTGCTATGAAGAATTGCCTCCGTATTTAATGCCAATGGAAGTGCATAATAAATTAAAGCCCAATTGATATTTCCCGTCTGTGACATGTATGAGAATATGACGGAAATTGGTCCGAATATGATTAAAATCAGCAAATCTCCTAATGCAATATACTTTAATCCAATTCCTCCCGTGTATAAAAATGATGATGACAATCCGCCGAAATAAACAAGTGCTAAATGTTCCATGCGTGCCGGCGATAATATTGCGAGGAGTACGAAGCCGATGCAGCCTAATGTATACAAAACGGCACCTAACGACACGACCTAAAATACAATTAAAAAGTATTATTTTAACGGTTATTATTCAATTTAAAATTTAACGACTTTTGAAATTTGAATTGTCAAGTTCAAAAATTTTAATTATTCAAATTTTTGACCTAACGATTTCAAAGGTTGCTTAAATTTTGTCTATTGTACAATAATTAACTTCCTTATTGAATAAGAAGCCAGTCACGCGAAAAATTCATCAAATAACATTAAAAAAAAGTGAACGTAAAGCTGCATAGAGGAAGGAAAAGAATCTCACCTCGTCCATCGTTAAAAGATGATCAACAAGTGTCCGATCATCTGACTTTCGATTGTCAATTCCTTTGACATAATCAAAGTATGTATTTACCACATTTCCGGCACAATGGACAGTAATGATTGTAAAAACATTCAATATGAATATTATGAGACTAAAATCTTGTTGAGCAGAATGAGTACGATAAGAAATTGCAGCACCTAAAAATAGAAACAAAATAAGTAAGTAAATAGAGATGATCAGTGACAACAATAGGAACGTCGACAAAAGAAGATCAAGCATATGATTATGATATTTTTTTTTTGAGCATTAGAGAGAAATGGAAATGACGAATTTAATGAACCAATAAATAAAAGAACCAGTTTTTCTCATAAATTGGGAATGCTTCACAAGGTGAAGATGATTTTTTTTTTGTGTCCATAAGAGAAGAGAAGAAAAAAAAAATTCACTATACTATGTGTAAAATGAAGAATGGAGAAGAAAAAAAATGAATGGAAATCATCTTTTCCATCTTTGAATCAATCAGGAAGTAAGCGCGTACGCGTTTGTCACATGAGTTAGAAGTAATCAAGTTTTTTGTGTATTGATTATCAAGTGTCACATTGTATTTGCATCCTTCTATATATGATAGACATAAATGCACATAATATGCATAAATTAATAGCACTATATGGCACGTTGGCAATTTACCTACCTAAAATTGTCGGAATAATGCTAGCTGACAATGACCATACTCTTAGTGCAATGAGATAGCTTTTCAATTTCATAAGAGCATTTTTATTCGACGGATGATAATCATCTGATTTTACTGGATCTAATAACGGTGTTGTGCCTGATGATGTTGTTGCTCCATTCCTTCTTGACGTCGTTGCTGTTTCTGTCCTCAATTCGCTTGGCTCACTTGATGTCATATTCTATTTTTAAATCGTTCTCTTCCAATTTTTCTGGAAATATCGGCAATTGATCTTTTATTTATGTTAGCAAGTAATGACTGCTGTTTCCCGTTCTTCTTATTTTTTTATTTTTTTCTGCAAGATCTTTAAAATATTCTTAATAACTTTTTGCTGTATTAAAATTATCTCATTAATTCTCTTAATATCGTTCAACACATCACACTCTTGCTATTGTATACTCTTGCACATATCGATTGAGAATACTTCTATCGAGTCACTGCCTTTAGATTCTACTTAATTAAGCTTTTTTGATGAAATTTTATTTTCTACTGTATACTCTTACTCAAAAAATCGCGTAACTTCGTGCCCCTTCTTTTAAACTTTCGGAAATACGTTAATATCTTCTTTTATCGTATTGTCTTCAGATTATGTGGCGGTATTTAATTTCATCATGCATTCTAAAAATTGCATTTTATAAGAATTTGCGGATTGCATTGACTGATAAAGTTTTAAAACACTTTTTATGATTTAACGTTTTTTCAGAATTTGAGTTTTTTCAGTTCAAAATTTTGAACAACGAATTTTCAAAAAAATCATAGATAACGACGGAAAATTTTATGTGAACATTGTTTAATAAAAAAAATTATTAAAATTATAGTGTATATAGAAGGTATTAAGTGAAAAATATTAATCCATAGCATTTGCAAATTTGTCAACCAACAGCGCATAGCATCGCCCTATCCGAATATTTAGCACATCGAGTTTTTTTTTTGTTTTCAAGAAAAATAAGTTTGTCTGTTGTGAAAATTTTCAGTGCGATCTTCTGAGTGACGATAACTAGTTGCTTGAGCAATTTTCATTTGACAACATAATGTCTTCACTAAACGGAGAAATAAGTAATATAAATTACACAAATGGAGAATTATTACGAAATCGGGATCGGTCTGGCAGCGTTTCAAGCTACGTCTCTAAAGTTCAGGTATGTTTATGTAACATTTTAATGCGTCGGTTCTATATTATTGAACATAGCGATTCAGCTGATATTAATTAAATATTAAAACATTTTAAAATCCATACAAAAATTTGCTAACAAAGGAATTTATTATTTTTAATTTTAATTCATAGGTTGTTCTAGGAGCACAATGGGGCGATGAAGGCAAAGGAAAAGTCGTTGACATGCTGTCCGGAAATGCAGATATCGTTTGCAGATGTCAAGTGAGTAAACAGAAACATATAAGAAGAGGACGGTCTGTTTGCAAGCCATCCTTTTAAAAAATAGAGGTTATTGTCTATTACGAAACAGGCAATAGAAAAACGATAGGAACCGAAAATCGGAATTATACCATGTGATTTAAGTGACAAATGTACACATACATTGACTCTTATTTTTATGGTTATTTACACATCATTTAAATTGTATGCTTACTGATTTATTATCAACGGAGAAATGGAAAAGTTTATCTACAAAAACAGATACCTTCATAATTGTGTTGTCGTTGTCATCGCGCGTTTTCATGTGAAATCGTCATTTTTATCATCAGTTTAGTATTAACCAGATTATTCCAAAATATTAATGCTAATTTAATAATCAGCAACGAAATGGTCACACGACTTCCAATTTCGCTTTCATTCATAACATCAACAACAGGTGTTTATGGTCGCATGACTATTTTTCCCTCCTTTCACATATTAGCCTGTCTGCTTAACGAGAGAGAAAAATGCTGATTGATAACTGACCTTGTTTCCTTAAACGATTTCGTTTCATCTCCTAAAGAATTGCATCAGCAGCACTATTATTATCATGATCCATGAACGATGAGCATCTTCTTCAATGAATTTCAATTTTCCTTTCCAATTTCTTTCCTCTCTCATTCTTTTCTAAACTACAATAATTGTAAGCAATTTGGACGATTGCCAAGCATTAGGTGCTGACCGTAAAATTTTCAACTCACATGATAATGAACGAACATAGTGCTGGCTTCTGAGAAATTAGAGCTCACAAATTTTCGGTCGGACGAAAATAGTACCTGAAAGACTTTGTATCTCTCCTCCTTTCTGCATGTATAATCATTGCCGATAATTTCTCTTCAAACACATTCCTCTCGAGCTTCTTTCTGCTCGTTTCGCAAAGCTGTATCTTTTTACCGCATTGTCAATGAAAATTATATGAAGGTCGTCTAGTTCATTTTGTCAGTCTGTCAATCCTTTTTGCTTGGAAAAATGCAAAAATTGTAGATTTTAAGCTCACAACTATTTTTATGAAATTCTAACGGTTTTGTAAAATTTGAAATTTTTAACGGTATTGCAAAATCTGAAATTTTAGCGGCTTTGTAAAATTTGAAAATTTAACGGTTTTGTAAAATTTAAAATTGAAGTTAAAATCTCAAGTTTGCTTGCATTTCAAATTTTGAACTTCAGTTAAGAATTAAATTGATGATTTTAAACAATTAAGATGCGCTTCAGCTGCTCATAAATTGGTCCTCTTCATTACCAGTATTATTTTCATTCACAAGAATGTGATTGACTCATTCTTGACTTTTCAATGCCAAACTTTTTTCCAATTATTATTAAATACATTTTTATTTATTCTCTTTTTTTTCTAGGGAGGAAATAATGCAGGACATACGGTCGTAGTTGACGGCAAGGAATTTGACTTTCACTTATTACCTTCAGGAATTATTAATGAAAAAAGCATATCTATAATCGGTTAGTAGTAAGCCTGTCATCCATTAATTTACTTTATTACTGTTCATGATTTCTCATGGCACGAGAGAAAAAATAATGTTATTATGTCTAATTTAACTTTGTCATCGCTATTTCATTTCTGTTTCCCAAAAAAACTTTTTGTTTTGTCAAGAAAATGAGGCATAAACCATAACTCGTTGTAAATTGATTTAAAAACAAAGTTTTATCGATTCGAGAATGGAACATAGTGGCACAATTTTATGTGCTTGGTTGTCATGATTATTCCTTGTTTTGTGGAATAGTTCATGATCACATTTTGGTTCCTTTATTTTTAAATCGCTTAAAATGTATGAGAATTTTAACGGCATTTTGAGATTTGAAATTTAACGGACATTTAAATTTTGAAATTCTAACGAAGTTCAAAATTTTGAATTCTAGAAATCCGTTATATTTCAAAATTTTCAAAACCGTTAAGTTTTAAATTTCTAATAAGATTTACATAGAAACGAGAAATAAATTCTCGAGAATTAATCTACGCATTAAAATATTTTCGTGACCTTTTCATTCATTCCAATACTTCAAACTTGTTATAAATTTATGCTAATAATTTTTTTCTGTTAACAACTATTTTTAGGTAATGGCGTTGTTGTACATCTCCCAGGTCTTTTTGAAGAGCTCGCAAAGAATGAGGCAAAAGGTCTCTCAGATTGGCAAAATCGATTGATTGTATCAGACAGAGCTCATTTGGTATTTGATTTCCATCAGCAAGTTGATGGTCTTCAAGAGGCAGAAAAGGGCGGAAAATCACTTGGCACAACAAAGAAAGGAATTGGTCCGGCATACAGCAGTAAAGCAACCCGTAACGGAATTCGTGTCGGTGATTTGCTCGGAGACTTCAATACATTCAGTGATAAGTATGTAACTTGATACACAATATATATACAATTTATGATGACTACATCACTAATTGTTGACATTTGTTATTAATTGTGAAATTGTAGATTCCGCTCAATTGTTGCAACACATCAAAGACTATTTCCTGGCTGTGCTGTCGATGTCGATTTTGAACTTACACGTTATGCACAGTATGCTGAAAAATTGCGACCTTATGTCAAAGATACAATCTTTTATCTCCATTCAGGTTCGTTTATTTAAATTTATTTATTGTGTGACTCATGGAAAATTTTTATTATTTGAAATACTTACAGCATTGCGAAATGGAAAGACAGTTTTGGTAGAAGGTGCTAATGCGGCCATGTTAGGTAAGTCTTATTAATTATAGCTATTTATATAGTCTGTTTTTAATCCCACTAAATTAATTTCTACAGATATTGACTTTGGAACATATCCATATGTAACAAGTAGCAATTGCTCAATTGGCGGTGTCCTTACGGGTCTTGGTTTACCGCCAAAGGTTATTGGTGAAGTAATTGGTGTCGTTAAGAGCTACACAACAAGAGTTGGCGACGGTCCATTTCCAACAGAATTAAAAGATGTATGTTTTTGACTAATTTAAAAACAATAATAAGTTTTTAGAGACGAACGTGACTCACTTAAAAATGTTCAAAATTTTATAGGATATTGGCGATCTCCTACAAACACGTGGCGGAGAAATTGGCGTCACAACAAAAAGAAAACGTCGATGTGGATGGTTGGATTTGCCTGTTTTGCGTTATACTTCACTTGTTAATGGATATTCGGCCATTTGTCTAACTAAACTCGATATTCTTGACACTTTACCAAACATAAAAATAGGCATAAAGTGAGTATTTTGACCCTTCACATGACTATGACTTATTCAAATTACTTGTCTTTTTGTAGCTATAAGTTGCACAACAAGACAATTTATAATTTCCCTGGATCAATATCGGATTTGGCACAAGTTGAAGTTGAGTATGTTACATTACCTGGATGGCTTCAATCGACCGAAAATGTTCGAGATTTCCGTGACTTGCCCGAAGCAGCACAAAATTATGTGCGGTTTATTGAGAAAGATTTGGATGTTCCTATTAAATGGATTGGTGTTGGAAAGGGCCGTGAATCGATAATTAAAGTTTATTGAAACTCATTGACTAAAATACGCTTATGCTAATCCTATTAACGACTTACTTTTCTTATTTTTGTTTCTCTAAAAAAATCGTCAAACCAAAAATTTTTCTTTACACTTTTCTTTTTAATTTCTTTGTTTTTCTTTTCAACAAAAAAAAAAAGCTATTAAGCCTTACAATATTTTTTATTTTTACAAATTGTATCATTTTTTTTTTATTAAAAAAACTTCAAACACTTTGAGAGCTTATTGCTTTTTAAAAAACATTTTTTTTTTATTATAGGTAATATTTTAGAACAGAAATGGGATTTTTAATAAAAATCGCACATACTTATTGCTTATAACATACTTAAAAATAATAACAGATTCCAATTTAAAATGAGGAATTTTCTTTTTTTTAGAAAAAATATTAAATAACAATGATTGTGAGCAAATGTTTGAGACAAACAATTAAAGAAAATGCTGTCAGAAAATGATTTATTTTAAATATACCTATCTTTATGAATAAATTTTTAATTGTCTTTACGAAAATATTTCTCTTTTTATTAAATGTACAATTTTCAGAATGTCCGCCCAATTTTAAAATTTAACGGCTTTTTGGTATTTGAAATTAAACGACTTTTTATGATTTAAAATTCAAAGGTTCAAATTTTGAACTTTCATTTCAAATATTGAAAATTTTCAAATGATTAAAAATCGTTGAATTTTTGAATTTTATAATCAGTATGATTGCCATAATAATCTCAAACAAATCCACTTCCAAGCCCATGACACGTGCTGATGAGAGCTTTTCTATCACCAAAACGTGCTTATCAGTATTTTAAATCCGAGATTATTTTAAACTAGAGATTAAAATTGCACAAAAAACTTAAGCTACATTAACGTATTTTAAAAATTCAAACAAAGCAGAGTTTTATTCGTAGTTTCACACCGCTTTTTCTCATCAGTGAGTTGTATTAATCGATGAGTTGGAGATTCTGAAAATTTGCTTAAAATATTCAGTTTTTCTACGATATTAAATAAGTTAGCTAAGAAATTTATAGTTAATTAATTGATTTAAGAGGTACGAATAAGTTTGTGTAAAAAAAAAGCATTAAAAAGTGAACAAAATAAGGATTAAATTGACATGGTGAATAAATGAGGGAAAAAGTTATCAGAAAAAAGATACAGACAAGCAATACACATTAACTAAAGTAGATATATGTTGAAGGTCTTTTCGCGAGAAGATGTGCTTGTGATGGCCAAATATAAAGTTTTGTAATATGTGATCAATTTACGACAAAAAAGATGTGAAACGTCTGTAAAATAAAAAATTTATGCAAAATATCTTAAGCACGTCCACTTGATTGGCTTTTTTTTTGTGAATTAAATGATTTTGATAGCACATCATTTTAGAAATGAATATGAGATATTCCAAATGTCCAATGACGTAGCACAAATATTATTTTGAACTTTGCTTCCTTCAATCATGTCAATTTACATGCCCTCATTATACACGATTAATAAGCAATTTATACTATAATTAACAAACCCTTCTTTGTTAGATTACAGCAAATAATAAGAAATAATGTTTATCTGGGACTGGTTCACTGGTGTTTTAGGATATTTGGGTAAGTTGCATTCCTTAATGACATTTTTGTGTGCATGTATTGCATTTTAATAACAAAGAAGAAGTCATTGTCAGTTCCTTATTTCCATTGTTTGGCTTGTCTATAAACGACTTAAATATTTGCAAACGCAATCACAATTCGCAATACAAAAGAGAAAAAAAAAATTGTTTTTTTCTTCTTATTTGACCTTAAAGTCTAATCATCTGATTCTTATGTCCATTTTAGGATTATGGAAGAAATCTGGCAAATTATTATTCTTGGGATTAGATAATGCTGGTAAAACGACACTTCTTCATATGCTTAAAGATGACAGATTAGCACAACATGTTCCAACACTTCATCCGACATCAGAAGAACTGTCCATAGGAAATATGCGTTTTACAACATTCGATTTAGGTGGACATACGCAAGCACGTCGTGTGTGGAAAGATTACTTTCCAGCTGTCGATGCTATTGTCTTTCTTATTGATGCATGGGATCGAAGTCGCTTCCAAGAAAGCAAAATTGAATTGGATTCATTGTTAACGGACGAAGCTTTATCGAACTGTCCCGTCCTTATATTGGGAAATAAAATTGACAAGCCAGGAGCAGCCAGTGAAGATGAATTGAGAAATTTCTATGGACTTTATCAACTTACAACAGGAAAGGTAAATAATACTCAATGCCATACATTGTTTTAATTATTATAATTGATGTTACGTTGTTGATGACGTAAAAATATTGGGAAGCAAATGTTAAGTCATTGTTGCCAAATCTTTTTATTTTTTGTTTATTGCTCCACATACGAATATAAAAGAAAATTTAATTCAATAACGCGAAAGTAAAAGTTTTTAATGAATTATGTAAATTTATCCATTTAAAAAGTGAGTCGTGACTCAAATGTTTTGCTCATCTGGCATATTGACTTTGCTGACGTAATTAATCATACCCAAAAAAAAGGTGCACCAATACATACACGTCCTATTTCTAATGTTGATTTTAAATTACTGATAAGACTTTTCAATTTTTTTTATTGAAATTTTTCAAACATAGAAATTTTGAATAATGCACAGCAATTGCTTTTTTATATATTTTTTGTATTTTTAATTATTTTGTAAACAAGTTGAGGTAAAATCACGATGCAATATATGAATATGCTTCATTTTAATTTAATTTGTGACCTGATTTTCAAGTTTTGCGAGTGAATAGAAAATTATTAATTCATTTTGAAATGAAACTTTATAAAATTGACGGTTATTTTTGAACATTTTCAAAAAATCTATTTTGATCTTCAGCTTTTTTTTGAATTTCAAAAAGTCGTTATTTTTGAACTTTGAAATTTATCAGTTATTTTTTGAATTTCAAATGACCGTTAAAAATTTAAAATGTGTTAATAATTGAAAATGACACAAAAAAGTATCAGAATCAGCAAAGTAATGTTAGATGCCAACATTTTCCACATAAAATAACGTCGTTATTCTTATTCTGTTAATGACTGTATTCAATCAAAAAATACAATCAAGTATATGAAGTCACATTATGTTCTTCTTTATAAAACTTCTCAATCATCATGTCATTATTTCACTGTCATCAACAATTGGACGAAAAGAACTTTAACTTAATTGAATAAATTTTTATATTTTCAGGCAAACATAGCAAGGTCAGAGTTATCCGGCCGTCCATTAGAGCTCTTTATGTGTTCGGTGTTAAAGCGACAAGGATATGGTGAAGGCTTCCGTTGGTTGGCTCAATATATTGATTAGGCATGATTTTTAATTATATTAAAAAATATGTAATATTGAAAAACAAAAAAAAAAAGTTATAAATTAATGAAGTTTCCCAGAATCCCAACGTAAAAACACAAGAAAAGAAAAAGCTTCATGAGAAACAAATTTATACAAATTAATTAATTTAAAGTGAATGAAAAATATGTGAAAAATAATATCAAATGAACCTACAAACATAATAGAGACAAAAAGACATCTTGAATGGGTTAATTAATTTAAATAGTAAAAGGATTCTTCTTTTAAACTTGCAATTATTGTAAACTGTATCATCATATTTATGAGTAATTTTTTTTTGGTTTTTTTTCCTTACTTTTGAGTATCTCCCTGATGTTATCATCCTTTAATTATTTTTAAATTAAAAACACAAGATAAGAAAAACAAAAAAAAAAAATCCCGCTTGAAGGCCGTTTAAATAAAAAAAGGAAACAATCTTTTCTCAACTGAATATAGCTTTTTGACTCTTTTATTGCTGTTGTGAAGTAACATTTGACATTTACTGCATCAATAGCACAACCTTGATCAAATTTTGCTCATATTTGGTATTTATGGCTTGAAGTCCTTGACGTCTATCCGATATTGTCCTTCAGTGAAGAATTAACAAAATGTTGGCATAGGTTTGCTACTATCTAACGGTTAATATTAATATGATAGTGACTACTAGCGACATCTGTTGGTCTGTAGCTTAATGGTTTTCAAATTTTATTCACATGTGATGCATGCGAACGGCATGGAAATTTGAAGATGGAATGAAATTTTGAGGAAACAGTTTAGTCTTCGAATAAACAAGGAGCATGCTCATGATTACTTTAACAAAACCGAGTATGCTCAGTTATATTGTTTCAAAAGACTCATGAGCATGCTCATTTCGATGAACTTGCTGATTGTTTATTAGGGATCTTTTGCCAAATTGAGTTTTGTATTAGTAATTAGCCACTTGTAGCGTACATAAGGGTAGAATGGGATTGAAAATCCTATTTCTTTAATGGACATCATTTGTAAATTGTCTCATAAGAGGTTTAAATACCCAATTTTTATTTTTTTGCGTATGATTATTCAAATTTGATCAAGTCTAACGTTTACAAAATTTAAATCATCCTCAATTTTCTCATGGGGTAACTAAACTTTGGATCAATGAATAAACTTTACATAAATCTTTTTAATTTAAATCAGTCAAATTTAAATAAATTTGCCTTTTTGACACTTCCATGTATAACTTTATCAAAATTTTATATAAAATTAAGACTAAATTTATTAAATTAATATCCAACGTAGCCGTGAAATTTCACAAAAATTGCTAAATTATTCAGAAAAGTTGAAATTATACAAAAAGATGAAATTATACAAAGTAGACGCGTGCTTAGTGTGAAATTATTCAAATTTTGATAGATATCAAAAGTTTAAATATTAATTTAAAGTTTCTCATAGATAAATTTTGGTTTTTACATATGTAAAAGGAACACACAGTAAGTTGTCAAGATGCTGTCTTAATTATCGTACTTCAATGATTTAATTTCCTGAATAATTTATCCAAAATAATTCAAAATTGAGACAAAGATTTAGATAAATATTGAAAGCACTTGAAATGGACATAATCTTGACGCTGTGTTTTGTAACTTTGGCTGAGTGTAAATTAGAACTCCTTACGGATTTATGTAATTATTCACAATGTTGTTTATTCTTCGGAGTCCAACAACAGACTGAACTTTTGCAAGAATAAGGGGTTTTCAACTGTGTGCAATAAATATTATTCAAATCTCAAATGAACGTTTTAATTCTATGAATTAGAATAGAGCATAGAATATCGGCTTTCTCAGCAATAACCCAGGATTGATGAATGGTCAATTTAGAGGCTTAACAGTACATAACCAAACACAACTTGCTAAGTTTGCATGCCTCATAAATTTTGGTTGCTGGAGCAACGTAGAATTGGTAAACAAACTATTTTAAATGCAAAATAAGCATTGTAACTAAACAACCCCATTGCAAAAAATCATCAAAAAAATGTCAGTCGTCAAAATCTCACGTGCCGCATCTTAAATCCAAAGCAAACAAATTATGAATCCAAAAACAGAAATAAAAATTTTAAAGCATTTTTTGCGTAACATTTAGCACCCAAAAACGAAGATTGAATCATCACGAAAATGAAAATATTTTCCTTGCATCTTATGCTGATTCTCTCGCACTTGCTCTCTCTCGATTGTTGTGAAATATTGAAATGAAAACTCAACATGACAGGAAGCATACGCATCATAATTGAAAATAATAATTTTATTTCCCCTTTTTATCATAATTTCTTTATTTTTTGTGTCTGTTTTCTTTTGTTCTTTTTGTTTGCAGCCAGTACACATAATGTTTTCGATCGCAATTCAAGACAGAGCGTCTGCATGAAATTAGATTAAACATAATCAGTGATGTTCAATCTCTTTAATATGCCAATCTCAATAACTCGACCTATTTTTCAGTTCTATTTCTAGTATATCACACAGTTATTCGTGATGATTGACTTGATATGGATGTAGACACTTGTTTGGTGATAATACACAGCATAGCGATGCTCTAGTTTCTGTATTTGGTGTTTGATGAGTGGATGTTGTTGATAAATGATGTCTTTTGGTTAGAGGAAGGTAAAGATTGGGCTTAAAAAGGAGTCTAGCGTCATGAAGGTCAAGATACAGCCATATTAAGGATAATGATGGTCGTCAAAGATATTTTCAAACATTCCTTAACCCTTTACCTAATAGTCAAAACTAAAAAAGTCTCAATCACAGCCAGATTGATCAATTCTAAATGCTAGCCGTCTCCGTATGCCTTCCACCTTCATTCTTCATTCTTCATTCTTCATATCCATGTGACACCATCACAAAATGATTCCCAAATGAGAATCTGCAATATTTTTTTATCGGAACTTCTTATTATTTAACCTGCATTTTGATATCTGTGTTACTAGTTGACTTACATAATATCAAATCGAATTTTATGGAGTTTCTTGTTATAGCTTTATGCTAATTTGTCCTGATTAAAGTTTATTTGCCAAAAATCATCGCTTGCCGTTTGGGATGTCTATTGATTATTTTATTCGAAATTCAGTTTTGCTGAAATTTCTATTTTCGGTTTTACATTTTGCTATGTTTTTGGAAATGTCGTGGAACTATGGTTCATCAGCAGAAATTAAGTCTTTTTATGACATATGTGAGGAATTGTTGCATAAATTTTATTGATTTAATCATTAATATGTATTCAAAATTTCGTATTTGTAAAAATTGCTGGTTTTCGGCATGTAATAAATAAGAAAAGGCATGATTTGCACTTTTGGACGCTTAGATTGGATCAGCAGATAAGAAAATGTATTTTAAATTGTGTCTATTTTAGTAACTAGATCTGCAAACTATCAGTTGCAAAATGCAAAATCTGCAGCTACAGATTTTTAGCGCATTTTTGAAATTTTTTTTCAAAAAGGTAGCTTAATAAGACACTTTGTTCGTTCGTTTGTTCGGCTGGAACGCGAGATCTCGAAAACTAGACATCGTAGAGAGCTCTGATTTGTTTTAATAGCTTCGTTCTATCAAGTTATTGGGTTATCGGTCATTTAGAAGTTTCAAATCAACGCATAAATACTATAATTAACAGTTTTTCATTTTCATATACAACAACAACAAAAACAACAACACGTTTTTTCATTGTTTTACAGTGTTTTTCAATGTTTGTCGATGTTTTTACAGTGTTTACTGAAAAATGTTTGAATTTTTTTGACCGTTATGAGGTTTGAATTATGAAAATCCGTTAAATGATGAAGTTCTTAAATTTGTGGAAGTTTTATATGGATCTTGTTTTAAAGATCTGGAAGTGACTTGGATCTTACTGGATCTTGGTTTTTAGGTCTGGAAGTGACCTGGATCTTACTGGATCTTGGTTTTTAGGTCTGGAAGTGACCTGGATCTTACTGGATCTTGGTTTTTAGGTCTGGAAGTGACCTGGATCTTACTGGATCTTGTTTTTAAGGTCTGGAAGTGACCTGGATCTTGGTTTTTAGGTCTGGAAGTGAACTGGATCTTACTGGATCTTGGTTTTTAGGTCTGGAAGTGAACTGGATCTTACTGGATCTTGGTTTTTAGGTCTGGAAGTGACCTGGATCATACTGGATCTTGTTTTTTAGGTCTTGAAGTGACTTATTTATCAATTACTGATCGCTGGGACAAAAATGCGCTGAAGTCACTCGATAAGAACGAGTACTTTTGTAATTTTTTTTGGAGAGCTACCTTAAAGTCAAAACTCTTTTGAACCTATGCAAAATTCAAACACTCCCAAACTTTACATGTTATATAATCAATAGCTTCAAACAACACATTTTACACCAAACGCGAATTTATTGATAGTTATCTTGCCAAATTCCTTTTGATATGGGAAATGATCATCGCTATTTCTATTTCTTACATGATTGTCTACATATATGACATTTATTATACATGAAAAATGTCAGCAATAAACTGTGAAGACAGCTAGTTTCGTTTTGTAGATCTCATAACCATTTCTCAAAAATTGCAATTTAATCATCTTAAGGAAGTGAAGAACTTTAATTGCAAGAATAAATCGAAATTCTTTGCAATTATGCGTGCCTCATTAAAACCTGATGTTATATGTGCTGACTATAATTCATGAAGTAAATGAGGAAGCTGTTAAGCAGTTATAGAATCGTCAATTAAATATGAATTATTTTACAGTATCTTGTCTACTTATTAGAGTTAAGTAAAGCCACATTGTTATAACTTGATTATAACGTTCATTTGAGATTTGAATAAAATTTATTGTACATAGTTGAAAACCCCTTTTGATGCAAAAGTTCAGTCTGTTTTTGAACTTTGAAGAATAAAC
The DNA here is from genome assembly GCF_022539635.2 of Chironomus tepperi. NCBI lineage: Eukaryota > Metazoa > Arthropoda > Insecta > Diptera > Chironomidae > Chironomus > Chironomus tepperi. Next base: position 58,329 of record NW_027226204.1, on the reverse strand, counting down.
AATATTGTAAATAATTACATAAATCCGTAAGGAGTTCTTAATTACATTTACATCTAACTACAATTACAAAAAACATTTTTTTTGGGAACAAGAACAGTCTGAGATGAAGCCTACGTGATCTTTAAATAGTTTCTGATTTAAATAATGACAACTTTAATCTGCTATTATTCATCTTTTCCAATTGGACACACCCCGATCTATAGTTTAACTAATTCAAAACCTTTAATTATTTACATCAAAATTAAGGATTCGATCTCCATGCCATGATGATCATTTAAATAGCAATTCCATAAATTTTCAAATCCAAAACGCGCATACATATTTTTCCAGAATAAAATAACAATAAATTACCATAAATTCCTTGTTGAAAAACGGAATGTGTCAAAATGAAACTAGTCAGAATAAAATAAATTCTCAATACCTATAGAATTTACAAAAGCTCAATGAACCAATATTTTATAGCAAATATGATTCAGCAAAATTTATTCTTTTTTTGTAACTTCAATAAATTTTTTTTGATGATCTGCGATTATTGTTTGATATTTGAGACTTTTCTATTTTATTTATTGAATGTGTTATTGTAAATTAATTTATACGATTTAAATGCATATAAGATTGGATATTGTTAATGATCTTATTATTATTGTTGCTTAGTTAGCATAAATTAGCTTAGTTAACAAATGACGTTTCTGATTAGGATCTAAACAAGGGACTGGCTCTATCACTGGCAACCACTTTTGAAATACTAATATCAATACCAAACGCAATACTAAGAATTAAAAGTGAGACTGAACTAAAGTAGTCACGAAATGCATACTGATAGAAGTGCTATTCAAACTGAACACCATGGTGATAAGCCACGATCGGATTCTGCATGAGGTTTATGGCATTTCCAAAAAATTTGACGGCACACAGTAAAAACAACGAATCTCACGGATAGTATCATTAAACGCCGTAACCCTCACATACAGTGATAGCAGATCAAGGATTAAATGATGGACGTAGCTATGGAATTTCTGCAAAAAAGTGGTGTTGGCTCCAAGACTACTCTGAATATGTCGCTAAGTGACGATCTCATCAAAACTGATCTCAAACTGAGATTGATCACTTTCACACCTATAGAAAGACTATACCATGTGTTTACAGTCCCTAAATCAAATGCTGTAATCTCTGAGAATGAGAAAAATGTCCAAAAATTCAGTCTCAAAATTCTAATTCTCTGCACGATAAAGATTTCTCAATTTATGTTAATTTTAAACGAAACAATTTTCTCAATCCCCCAAAAAATTTAGGCGAAAAACCAGACACGATCGTGTGTACGTGACTATGATCGCCAAAATATGTGTGAATTTAAGCTAGATACCGTAAGAAGAAGAAAAAAGAGTAATTTACTCCCAAAAAATCTGATAATAGAAATATCCCTCAAAAAAAAAGTCAGAGACTGTTAGAAAAGGAAAGAAAATGTTATAAGCAGCATCAGCAATCAGAGCGAGCGTGAAGGTCTCCGGTTAACAATAACGTAAGAAGCTCAACTCTTTTTTTTTCTGTTTTTTGCTCACTCGTAAAATTTGTTAAAAGAAAAACAAGCTTCGATAGACAGAAAAATAAAGTTGAAGACACAAGACATTTTTCGATTGTCGCTCGCTCGGACAAGAACGATCGGATGGTGCTGTGAAATAATAAAATATCACATTTGGAGTGACTTCTTTTTTTAGTGGCAATTAAAATTTAAATTTATAAAAATAAAATACATAAAATTCTTAAAAAGTGAAAATTGTGATAAACAGAACTAGAAAAAAATATCAAAATGATAGAAAAAGTAGCATACATTGATCATAGCTTGATAATGCGATATTATGAGAAAATATTTTTCTCTATTTCGCCAGTTTCATTGGCAGTAATAATTATGATAGTGTCGTGGATTATTAATTACAATCGTAAACGTGCACGAATGGTCAGATTGATTAATAAGATTCCTGGACCACCAGCTCTTCCATTAATTGGTGAGGATTGAATTTAGTGGATTTGGAAAATTTGTAGAAGACTCTCGAACAAAATTTCAAAAGAAAATTGATATTTTTCAAGTAGTCACTTGATCGTCAGAGCATATTTAAGTCTTGTCGTTAACCTGGTGATCCAGAAGCTCTTAAGATACTACATTGTGCTACTACAGCCGTGAAAATATTTAAAAGTTGGAATTCATATTTTGGATATCGAGTTAAATTATTCAATTTCCTTGAAATTATTCAGGAAAAGCAAAAGCTGTGCAAGTTGCATCTCTTGACTGTTCATTTGAAGGAAATCCTTGCAACCATAAAAAAATTTCTGATTTAAACTTGATATTTGAATTTTAAAGCAAAACATCATTTGATAATTCGATATTTATCACAAGAATATCATTTAAAATTTAATGTGAAATCGAGTGGACTTTAGTCGAATGATCAATAAATAATCTAATTTCACTTCTGGTTTTGGAATTAAGGAAGCATGATTAAGGACATTAGCTTGTCTTTTGCTAGTTTTTCTTATTTTATAGACATCTTGAGTAGAAAACTCAAGGATCTGAGGATATAAAATGCATATCAACTTCGAGGTTTGAGGAAAAGATAGCAAATGATATTTACTGTGGCACAAAGATTAGAAATTTTGTTAAAATATTGAATTTTAAGATCAAGTATTGAACTTTAAGATTAAATCGTTTAGTTCAATTATTGAACTCTTAGAATAAAAAGTTTTTGATCAAATTTTGACTTTTAAAATCAAATTTAGAACTTTAAGATCAAATTTTGAACTTTAAAATCGAATGTTGAACTCTAAGATCAAACATTAAAATGCAAATTGAGCTTCTCTTTTGGAAACACAAAGCATGGAAATAAACATTTATAAGAAAGTTTGAATATTATGTTAAAAGCTGTCAAAAAGTCAATGAACTTGAAAATAATTTGAAAGATTATTTTAGAATGTGCAATTAATTGCAATTTAAGTTAAGCTTCATTTTACTACTTTTAATGCTATTTGAAATATTCCAGAATGTTTCTCTTATAGAAAATTATATTTGCAATGGATCTAGCTTTTCGAAATCAATTCCCTAAAAGTTTTTTTCGAGATCTTTTTCTTAATTCTAAATGCCAAAAAGATGATAATTCAAAAAAATTTCAAAATACCTTAAATATTAAAGATTTCCAAGACAATAAATCATTAATTTTCTCATCTTTTTCTATCTTTTTCAGGAAACGCAATTGAGATAAATGTTGAGCATGACGGTAACTTAAGCTAAAAATACAAAAAACTCAAAATTATATATTCCATCCTTAATGAAAAATTAGTGATAAAACATTTTAGAACTTGAAAAAAAAAAATTTCTGCTTTACAATTCCGGTTCATCTGGTGTTGGCTATATATTTTATATTTTTAAAAATATTTATACATAAAAAATGAGATGATTACTCGCATCTTCGTATGTTACGTACTGACTCACGAAAAACATGGTGATTTTGCGTCTACCTTTTGTCATGCTTTATTTCGCATATACATAACTAGTTTTTCATCGTGGACAACAGTAAAATAATAACAATAAAAGACATACATCCACGTATGATAACAGCTGTTCTACTAAGTTTGGATTTGGATGCTACGTCTGCATGAGACTTCCTCTCATGCTCAAAACATTTCCGTGAGAATTTTTTTTTCGGAGAATTTATGCGACATAAAAATAGCTTCTCTGACTAATCATGAATATGATGAGGCTCGTGACATTGTGATATGATTTAAGTTTATGATGTGCAATGATTATATTTAGGCTGAATATCTGTGAAGTGTTTCTGAGAATTAAATGGAAGATCAAAAATAATAAAATATATCTGTTCTAGTGTTTAAACGTCCATTTGCAATTCAAATTTCATATAAGTTCAAACATTACATAGTTGCAAACCCCTTTCTTACTAGTTCAATCTGTTTTTGAACTCCAAAGAATAAACATCATTGCAAATAAACAAATCTATTTCAAAGTGATTTAATTAATCATATTAATTATATTAAACCTCTCCATTTATACAATTACATAACCATGTAACTGTAAATTGAATAACATCCAAAATATTGACATGGGAAAGGTCAGTTACATCAGAAAACGATGTAATATTACAACCAGCTCAATAAATTAGAACCGGTATTAATGATTTTATGATTGGGATGAATGTCAAGGTAGTCTGGAGATTTGGATATGTTGTGGAGTTTTTCAAATCTATTAATCAGGTTAAAACATATTCAAATGAACCTAATATTATAATATATTAAAGTAAAATTGACAAATGTACAGTTGACAATGAGTCTTGCCTCTAAAATACCTAAACAGATCAACAGATCTACAAAATTCAATCAGATTACAAATGTGTCACAAAATTTCCTCCTACCGCTACACAATGCCATTCATCAAATGCCCTAAACATAATAAAATATCATTTTTCAAAAAGTTAATCTAATTAATTTCCATCTCTGACCGACCTTTACAGGTTTTTTCAATAAATAAATAAAATTTATAAGATCATGTTAATGAAATTACCGGATTTTTCAACATATTCCACATACTGCTAATTGTTTACGTGTCTTATATTTTCTGGAATTAATCAGTGCTAACGAAAAAGTAGTTTTGAGGCTGTCAGCATTTCCCAATAACAATAGGCTAAGCAGTGATGTCAAAAATTTCATTTTTATTTTATTTGTTTTAAATATTTCTAGGGTTCGCCCAGATGCGCAGGCCTGCAGCAGGCCTGCAGTTTCTATTGTTCTAGATGCGCATCCAGATGCGCATCCAATTGCATCCAACTGCATCCATCTGAACTTTTTGTATGGAAATTTTTTTCGTAAAAAATGATGAAAAATTGCATTTTTGAGAGTTTTTCACCGTCGTAATTGGAAAACTAAATCAAAAATAACATTTTCTACGATATTCTAACTTTATTTTTAAAAAATTAAAAAAATGTAATTTTCCAGTGTTTTTCCAAGTTTTTCATCATTATATATGAAAATTAAGGGAAAACTAGTATTTTCCAAGATTTTTCATTATTATAATATGTGAATTCATGTGAAAAATTGTCATTTTTAAAGTTTTTAAAATATTTGGTTAAATTTTCAGATGCATTTGGATGCGCATCCAGATGCGCAGGCCTGCTGCAGGCCTGCAGTTTTCTGCATCTCTGCATCTATCTGCATCTAATTTTGGCAAACCCTAAATATTTCGTAAATTTAATTAAATAATCAATCATATGTGATCAGAATTCTGAGGGCAGTTAGCCTTAAATGTCTATATTTTGGATGTGATTCGTCTTATGCTTTTTATTGAATATTTGAAGACAACTGACGTAAATAACATGTGAAAATGTGCAATGTCTTAACATGAGCAAGTTCAAAGTCTTGTCCATAATTTTTTCAATTCCTTCGTTTTGCTTTGTCAATAAAAATAACTCGAATGTGCAAAAAAAAAAGTATCAGTAATTGGTATGACAATCTACAAATTTTGTTGACGTGTTGATATCAATATTTTGAATTTATTAATTTTGACTGCAATTACACATGGCTATTAAGGCATTATACAAATTTGACATAAGTACTTGTTATTGATTGATATTAATTAAATTACTGTAGTTACTGCCGTGTGGTCCATAATTGGAGATCAAGTAATTTTGTTGAAATAATGGATATGGCAAGTGAATTTTTGGAAGTTGAAATGAGATTGATTAGTGAAATTGTGTGAAATCCAGCGATTAGTTAATTGGATGGCAAATAATTCTTGTTCTTAAAGATCGTAGCTTTTGACTAAGGATGTGAAGCTGATCAAAGAATTCCCGAGCGACATAATGAAAGAAAGCTGCACAACTGACCATTTAAAGCTCCGATAAAGCTCTTTTAACATTAAATGGAATCCAATTCCGTGTGTATTGCTTCCAAATAGAGACTGTTTCCATTAAGTATCAATAGACCATTGACGGAACCTTCTTCATTCGTGTAGTTCAGGATTGTATCAATTTTAATAAATTTTGGCAATTTTTTGCTCAGTTTTGCTCAATTTTTTGCTCAGTTTTGCTCAATATTGCTCATTTTTTCTCAGTTTCACACCCTTTTGCCTTTAACTCAATCAAATCTTCAAAAATATATCTAAAATCCATCAATTGATTCATTTTGACAAACCCTAAACATCTTTTTTCATTCAACATACCACAGATAAAAGGTGGAAGTGATAATGACTTTGATATTGATCATTGTCACAAAACTGGAGATCGATCTCAATGTCATCAGTTTTTGATGCCGCGATGAAGATTTAAACAAAAACAACAAAAACAGAAGACTCGTATGCCGCATGATTTTTTATGAATTTTTGGGCTGTTCTTTCGAGATCTTTTTAGATTCAAAACTGGAATTGCTAATTTGAAAAGTGAGAAAGTTTTAGAGTTCAATGAACTTCTGGCAAATGCACGTTTTTAGCATTAAGAATATGAAGATAAAGGAACTGCCACAACAATATTTTTTTTGAGAATTTAAAGGAAAACCCCTAAACCAGTTTTGAAATAAAATTTGATAGTTCAGTATAAAGCTATCAATTGATAAAGGTTTCAAATATAATACATGAGATTATTGAATTCACGGTTGAGCGTTTCAATAAAAATTTCGAGATTTATGTGTCAATGATCTTTGTTGTTACACGTGATGCCCTTATCAATGATTCCTAAAATTGGTGCTCCAAATGAATCAAGTCTTTCCAGAATATTTTTAATTTTGATTTTCATTAATTTTATTTTGGAATCAAACCTGTTTTTTTTAAATAAAGACTGATTTTCGCATTCCTGCGTAGCCACTCGTTTATGAATCAAGTAAAGGTTTTTAATCTTATTAGAAATTTAAATAAAATGAAACTTGTAACACAGTTTTAATATTTTATTATCATGTCTGATGAGATTCTGCTACTGAATTTTGAATAGTTTACTAATCTTAATCAAAAGGAAGGAATTTATTGTACTATCAAGCATAAATATATAAATATCTAGCTGATGCACGACTTTGTGACTTATTTTAATCAGATTTTCATTGCCAAGACCTAGACCGGAAAACTAATACAGCCAAACTAATACAAATACCGCTAAATATCACAGTATTTCATACAAATACCACCGATACTGTCAAGTTTTCAGCTTAGGTTAATACCCTGACCAAAGTTATAGTTATCAGAATTTTTAAACTATTTCATTACCTTCTAATGAATGCTTAACGTGTGAGATTGCGTCAGACTTCTTCATTAAAGGTTCTCGAGATCGAGACCAAGACTTTCGAGTCTCGGTCTTGATAATTGTCGTTACCGAAACTTTGAAGAATTTTCTTGAAATCTTGTCTAAGCCTCAACAGGTCGTCGAAATCGAGACTTTTGAAAAACCTACTTTGTACCTAGTTGGCATATAGTTTATAGTGGGATCCGAAACACTCTTTTGAATTTATCGTCAGCGACCTAAAAAGAAAAGCTTTGAGTCGTGATTCAAGTCCCTATGACTCAAAAAAGATACTTTCATCAGACGTTAATCACACGTTGATTCTTATTCAACTTTAAAATCTGCTCAATTTTAAAAGATCAAAATAAATCATTTTAATTCTACAATCTATAAGCAAAGCACTAATTCCAAAATTCTGAATATTCAAACTGGTTTAAAAGTATATTTTGCAGAGAATTTTTCATTATCAAATTCTTTCTTTCAATGTCAATTCCAGAAATATTTTACTGATACGTGCAAATGTTGCTAAGAGAGTGAAAAAGATATTTAAAGAATCTTGGATGATCAAGTTTTTGAGCATTAATTAAGGATGCAAAATGTGTTTGTTTTGAGAGATTTAATGTTATTTGGACAGAATGATTCTTTAATTAATTGTGTTGTCGTAGATCAATTAAATAATAATAATCCTTTAATGACGAATTAAAGAAATAAATTTTAATGGATTAAAATTATTTGAAATTTAACGGTTTTTGTAGAATTTGAATTATTGTCGAAGAATTTCAAAAGTGTTTAGATTTGAGCGGGAAATCTTAGTTTTTGCAGTTTTGTGTGTTTGTAAAGCAAGTAAGATATTAAAAATCTTGAATTTAATTAGTTAAAGCTAGATTTAAAGGCTAGAGTTTAGTAAATAAAAAAAGCCAAGTAAATTTCTTGATTTTCTTTGAAATTTCGCATTTCACATCAAAGATCTCAATTGAAATTCTTGAATTTTCCTTCAAATTAGATCAATTAGGTATGTCTTCAAATTATTCATTATAAATCATATTAATTTAAATCTTAACAAGATGATGATCACCATCACTCATGTCATAAGCTCAATAAATTAATTTCACAATCATAAGTGAAGAAAAAGTCATTTCCGCAATGAAATCTGCTTCCATCACTGCACTGAATTAAGTTACTGTTAATTGCACTTGTAATAATTGCATATATTACCTCATTTAATCAATTAAATGTATAAAAGAAGTCGAGATAAATAATTTAAATTACAAAATTAATACAATCAATTGAGAATGTCTTCAATTAAAGCCGTTGAATGCGCACATAATATTATTTTTATCATTCTAATTCATTCATTCAACTAAAAAATTCTCTGCTTTTACAAATCGTGATTTTCAATCACATTTATCATCATAAAGCCGTCATTTCTAGCTGATAAAGGGAGCCAAAAATAACAAAATTAACCTTTTTTCAAAAGTCGGTGTCGACTTTGATGTGAGAATATTTTGTTGTTGTTGTACTTGAAGGCATTGCACGGCAGAAAAAAGAGTTATGCGTTGTTATCAGAAATATTTTTATTAGCCTGAAATTTTTAAGGTACACGGCAAGTCTTTGTGTGTTTGAAAATGTAAATAAATAGAATTTTTGGATTTTTTTGAAAAAATTCGAATTTTTGAAAACCGTTAACATTTGAATTTTCATTAACCGTTATTCAATATTGCTGGTTTACTTGGAAATGCGCCATAAACAGCGTAATTGAAAAGAATTTTGGGAAATTTTGACAAAATTCAACTTTTTGAAAACCGTTAAAATTTAAATTCTCAAAAATCGTTATGTAATTTATGCAAATGCACCATAAACAGCAATAAATCTTTTATAATTTCCATTATGTCTTCTGTAACTGTTATATTATTATATTTATACACAAACTACACATGTGACATCACCACAAATACAGTAAATTTGTACATTCATCACAATAAAATCACACAACTATCTGTAATTGTTTTCGATGGATCATAAATAATTGATAAATGCAATTTTCTCTCTCGTTTGACTTAATTCCGACAACAAAGATAAATTAATAAAAAAAAGTTTGCCGCTGATTAAAATTCGCCAAGTTCGCAAAACTCGTTTGTCACGTTTTTCGTTACTTTTTAATCTTTTTGATTATGCTATCGATTCTAATGAGTTTCTATTAAGTCCTCAATGAACGTCAGATTGAGTTTATTGAAATACAAAAAAGATTTGGCAAACATTTTTTATATTCTTGATTTGAAAGGCAAAAAAGCTGCATAATTTGCATATTCGCATAAAAAAATTGATATTTACAGTCAAATTAGCATGTCTAAAGATCATTCTACTTAAATATCCTTCAGAATCAGGTTGTTGTTTTGTTTTTTATGCAGACGAAGATTGTGCCTCAACAAAGATTTCAACTATTAAGAAGTCTGTAGAAACTTATGGATTTCTAATTTTGAGGATTTGTTCAAGGCTAGAAGATGAAAAATGCAGACTTAGAGCCTTGGAAATAGTTCCATAATGTTCATATCATCTATTCAACATTCAACTAAAAGCTTCCTTATTTGTCAAATCCTTGTCCTCAGTGGAATCATAATATTGAAAAATTGTTAGTTTTTTATATTTCCCAAAAGTTACTACCCAAAAGTAACATGACGTAGAACACTCTAACAGGCAAAGAATATGCTCTAAAGCATAGGTGGGTAACCTGTCTACCGTCAGCAATTTTTTGGAAATGCCATGAATCGGAAAATAAAATGTTGTCAACTACTGCTCTAGAGTTTGCTCTCCTTTAATATACTAATTAACCATGCCCGCAAGATTTACCCTCATCTTGCTATTCTTTTGAGAAAATGGTATGTGCCTGCTAGACAGTAATGAAAGAAAGTCAATTAGATATGAAAACAGAAAATTTCCGAAAGCTTTGTGATGTACGCACCAATAGATCGGAGCTCTTAACGGAGTCTTGAAAGCTCCGTAGCGAGCCCACCTTCATTTACGGTGCTCAGTAAAGTCAAATAGAAAGCTGTTTTAATTGACTGTTAATCCATAAATTAAATTAAAAGAATTAGGACATAAATTGATTTTTAAGGAGACTAATTCAAAACCAATATACAGAGTTAAAGCAACACAAAATGACCAAAAGATCAGTAATCATCTCATCCAAATTCATATATCTGCTTATTCAATCCTTAACACCTTTAAAAACAAGAGCACATCAAGCAAAACAAAACGAGACACAAAAAATTTTTTGTTCCATCATTATTTAGAATTATTTGCACGGCTTTGTGGATGTGAAAGAGTATTTAATCATGACGAAGGGATTATGAGAGGTTGGAATGGTGATAAGCCGTGGATTATCATTTATAATCATATCATGGCAGAGGTAATTAAATATTGATAATTTAATTAACACAAATACACATACGTACGCACACATGTACATGAATAAAAAAGGATGTCAAAAGCATAAAAACATAAAAAAAAATTAATGAAAATTTTATGTATTGATTAACATTTTTTCGATTGATACTAACTGCATTAACAATTTGATTGATGGTTTGCTTAAATTTTTTAGCACTTAAATTTAATTCTTTATTGTGGCTGGCATAAAAAGTCCACCACAAAATGATGATTACTTTGTTCAGATATGTTGTGGATATGATTGTATTGATGGACATGTCGGTGCAAATGTATTCCTGACGTAGCGTTGGTCAGGTTGGTTAAGGAAATCAGATATGGATGTATTATCTACTTCCAGAAGACTCAATATGACACAAATTAAGAAGCTTTTAATTTTCCACTAATAGTCTCTTGGTGTCGAAATGGCATCAATTGTCTAAATGGTAGAGTATCAGCCTTACGATTGGACAAAGATCCAAGGTTACATCCCAGGTTATGTCTATTTTTCGAAGCTTTTTCCCCCTTTTTGGGTGCAATTTTGAGGTATTTGGCACATAACGCATTACTAGGTATACAAGTGGATCTCTTTGACAGCCATATGGCTCTAAATCAAGATCTATACCCAAATGTACAAAATTCGTCAGAACTATGCATCAAATGGTCATAAACTATATATGACGTATTTTTATCCACTCAGATTTATATCTTAAGTTGAGATAATAGACAATGCATGCATAATGAAGACATAGGTGATAGATGATCTGCTTTAAGATTAACAATAGTTGCTTTGTCGGAGATGTTCAGTAACCTTTTGATGATTGCATATCTTATGTAAATCTGCCTCGAGCAAAACAATGTCCATATGGCAGACTTTGAGGCAGCAGCAAGGCATTGACACTCAAAATTATTTCATCTGATGCAAAAGCCAACTTTCATCCAGAACAATAAAACCTTTCATCAAAACAAAAGAAATTTCATCCAGATGAGATTCAGTATCAATGCCTTGGAGAGCAGGTTACTTGATGCCACAAAAATATTTAACTATTGACCGACTTACTATTCGCAAAAAAATAAGAAGCAAAAGTCGTCAAATATCAATACAAGATAATCTAATCTTAAAGCCATGAATCATGTCCACACAGAAGACATGATAAATAGACACGAGAAATCTCTTACAGATCATGTCTCGCAATTGTTTTGAAGTCATCATAACAAGACGTGCTAAAATATTTAAGAAAAATTGTCTCAAAACTCTCGCTGGTGACAAATAATATAGTGCTTATTGCTTAAAATAGACCTGATTACTCAAAAGATTCCAATTAACACACAAAAGGTAGTTACGGTGAAATGAATGACAAGGAACTTAAAATTATTTTAATTAACAATTGTCACAAAAGTACTTGTGAAATTTTTTGGGCTATTTTTATCATCTTTAACACTAACTTTAACTCATTTTTATGTTAGGTACTATTGACGCATGAGAAAAAATTGTAACTAACTTGTTTTTGTTGCATCACGTCTCTAAAATGTTTGTAAATTCACTAAATTTAATTTATGTCACTAAAAAATATGAAACAATATCTCTATGTAGAAGTATTTAGTCGACTTACGGGACTGAGAAAATTGTTTGGACGAAAGCAAGGATTGAATAAAGGCTGGCTGTTTGGAACACCATATGTAATGATATCAAAACCGGAATGTGTTGAGGTATAGTATGGATTTTGCATTTTTTGGGTAAATGTCATAGTTATAGATAATTTTAGGGAATTTAGAATGTGAAAATGTGATTTAGAATCTCAAAATGTGATGGCCTGCTGTGTTCTCTATTCTAATTTATGGTATAATTTGGTTAAAATGCGTAGAATCGAAATATTATTGATGGAATTAGTATTTTGCCACGTTTTTCTATAAAATGATCTATTTTCGTCAATTTTAATTAAGTTTAGAGCGATTCATTTGTAAAAAACTTTTTGAAGTGGAAAAAAATTTTAATTTTTGCGAAAGAATTATTTAAATTCCCAAAAACCGTTAAATATGAAATCATGAAAAAATCAATAAAATTCAACAATATTTTCCATATTATTTACGCATCTACAAGCTAATAAACAATAAATTACACAACAGTTATCCATCTCATTTTAATTCAAAACACACGACATGGCATTGGGTCAATGTCAGCATTTCAAGACTAAATATCACTTCTTGTATCTTTTTTTTCCTGCTTTACACTTTCTTCTCGACTGTTTTTTTCGTCTCTGCTTTGAGCATCTTTCGCTACTCTTATTACCTACCTCACTTCAAAATGAAACTCTCGCTTTCATTGCTCTATAAATCTTTAATGTTTATGTAAACACATGAAGGAGCTTCAATGTTTATATGCATTGTTAATTATGCTAATCCAATTTCGACTGCGTAATTGTTAATTAATTCATTTAGGATAATTTAATTCAATGACAAACTTCTTATTTTTATACTCAAAATTTTAAACTCTAAAGTAAGCAGATGAGTAAAATATTTGGATATGCAAAATGTGATTACTATTTAAATTAATGGAGCTGGTGATATTTTTTCTATTGTTTAGAGTTTTATTGCGCACTTTACTCACTTATGTTGTGAAATTTGATAATAAGTAGGTCTGTTGAAGCTCATGGTCTGTCAAATAACTGTTTTGAAATTAAATTGATGAAGAACTGATCTTAAAATTTTGAATTTCTTTGATTGCTTCGATTATTGTCAAAGCTTGAAGTCTACTCAAATTTTGTATGGAAAAATTGATGTTTTTGTTGTCGACATCTAGCTCTGCTTGGTAGTACTGTTCTATCAAAACCGCAATAATTTTGCAATTCATGACATTTGCCGTTATTTGACACGTTCCGTGACACACAGATTGGATAATATTGCTTTTCCCGATGAGAACAATTCGGTTAATCAATCAAAAATTTGGCTCATTACGATGTGATTCTAGCCAGGCAACGCCAGAGTAACTCGGATCTGGTGCCGGACTTTTGATCGATTAACTGATTGTGCTTGCCGATCGGGATGTCTGGTTAGCAAAAGCCATCTATAGTAGCCGGCATTATTGATCATATCCACAATGACACACAATCTAAACAGATTAATTGTCAATATTTTGCTTCGAATTTAGTCTAGAAACATCCATATGGAGCACATTATACATCTATCAATTGATTAACACTTTCAATTTCTTTCAACCTCCAAAAAAATCATTTCATGATCACAAAACTGACACTTTTTATTTATCCATCAATTTTCTAGCCGATTTTGAGTAGTCCAAAGCACATCGACAAAAGTGACGATTATACTTATCTACAGCCATGGTTGGGTACAGGACTTTTAACGAGTTTCGGACAAAAATGGCATTCCAGACGAAAGGTAAATCCAACATAAATCCCACTTATTTTCTTTTTCATTGACATTTTCTTCTTTTCCTTTATATCCATCATAGATTTTGACACCAGCTTTCCACTTTAAGATTTTAGAGGATTTTATGGATATTTTCAATGAACAAAGTTCAGTGTTAGTCAAGAAATTGGAAAAGGAGATTGATCGGGATTCATTTAATGTTTTTCCATATGTGACGTTGTGTACGTTGGATATTGTTTGTGGTAAGTTTGGGTGATGTGGATATTAAAGCAAGTCGTGGTAATTACGAAACTTTTCTTGAGTGTTATTGATTGGTGAAGTGAATAGGAGATGCTGTTCATTTAGAAGGGTTTATCTAGCAGTAGTTGGTATCAGGGTTGACAGGACTTGGACAGGACTTCAATATGGAAGCGTCTTTTGCCCAAACATTGGCAAAGTCTTGCCCACTCTGACTGACATCCAATTGTGGAATCTAAAGATATGACTAAAGACACATTAGACACGCAGGTTGACTGCAGCTTTATTATGAAGCTAAGGACACTTGATGCATACTTGGTGACTACTTGGTGCTTTCTTGACCAACAAAATATAGTCGTTAGAGCTCCGCTTCCTTTCTGGTTGATTAAAACCTCTAGACTAGGACCAAGACCGAGATTTCGAAGAATTCTTCGAAGTTTATAGACAAGGAAGACTAAATGGACACCTGACATCTATTTTGAAGGCGAAATTTGAAATTTGTCACAATTTTCCTCTCGAATGTTCCGCTTCCTCGTCCATTTCACAATCACTAATCAATGCTGCTTGAGCATGATAATATATGCTAATATTGAGTATATTTAGCAAAAATCTTGAACCTATCTGAATAAATCTATCGGTCAATTCAATTCGCACTATGTTTTGGCAATCTTACTATTTTATATACCTTATTATAAATGCTAATGACTGCCAAATATCAACTTTGTTTTAGTCACGATGATTTCGCAGTATATAAGCATATTTTGCTGATAAATAGTGAATTTTATGCTAATTTATCGCGATATTTTGATTCTGCGAATGAAAATCTTGCTTTGATCATGTAGTAACGTGACAACTACATGAGTTACCTGCCCCTGCAAGCTACTTTCCCCTACTAGTTACTTTCCCCCGCAAGTTGTTTTCCCCTCTTAAAAATCAGTTCAGTTCAAATTGTGTCTTCATATAATAAAGATCAAGTTTATTAAGTTTATACAATTACGAAGTTATCTCGCGTTTTATTGATATCTCCACATAACAACTTCGAGATTACTTCATTGGCGACGAGGATATCTTCGAGTTCGCGCGAATAAAGTGCAGTTTATCCGGTAAATCGCAAATTATTTTTTTTTCCTTCTACTCACACGTGTTTTTTTTTTTTTCACAAAAAAAAAAAATGGCGGACATCGAAAAATTCTTTCAAATGATGCTGGAGCGAGAAGAGAAACGTGAAATGGAGGCTCGTAAACGTGAGGACATGCTGCTAAAAGTGATCGAAGGACTGAAGGAAACTCGTATTGCTCCGATGACTTCATTAAAAATTGAGTGCAATGGTGAAGAAGGAAATGAAAAGACAGCCATCCTGGTCCAACCTGCAAACGAATTTGTTGCGAGTCAACTCAGCCAGTTTGTATTTGCTCCTCAAGATGGCCTCACATTCGATAAATGGGTGGAGCGTGCCATGACCGTCTTCGCTTCCGACCGTGCTTCATCGCTATCAGACTCTGACAAATGTCAGATCATTCGGAGCAAACTTTCGCAGCCAGATTATCAATGTTTCACCCGCACAATACTTCCAAAAAAGCCGGAGGAGCTGTCACTGGACCAGACATCCGAAGCTCTCAACAGACTTTTTGGCCGACAGGAATCAATTTTTGCTGTTCGACATCGGGTGTTACAGACACACATGATCCCAGGCGAGGACATCCTTGTTTATGCAGCTCGTATCAATCAGGCATGCGAGGAATTCGAGTTTGCGTCTTGCACGCTAGACGATTTCAAGACTCAACTATTCACGTCTGGCTTGAAACATCATGAAGTGGCTCCGATCCGCAAGAAGGTTATGGAGAAGATTGACGACGTTCTCACACGTAGACAGTCCGAGACACCAGTAGTTACACCCAAGCTCACACTCAACGACATCGCTACGCTCAGCAAACGCATGCTGATCCGCGAGGAGGAAAGCCGTCTCGTCGAACATCCTACAGCAAGCAAGCAGGATGTGTTGGCTGTCAGCCGTGGTCCATGCAAGCTGGACTGCCGTTTTTGTGGTGAGAAGCACTGGCATGCTGATTGTCCCTTCAAGACAAGGAAGTGCACATCATGTGGAACCATCGGTCACAAGTCAGACCATTGTGAATCAGCTAAAGCATTCAAGGAGCGTCAGAAGAACCGTACGTCAGCGAGAAAGGTGTATGCAATCCAGCGACTGTCAAAGTCATGTCGTAAGACAGTTCGTCCCAAGCTTAACGGTGTTTCCATCAACATGACACACGACTCGGGTTCGGACTGGTTCATCATCTCGGAAGCCAACTGGAAGCGCATTGGCTCTCCGAAACTCAGCCAATCGACGATACAAGCAGTCAGCGCATCGGGCGATTCAGTTAAAGTCCTGGGTTTATTCTCAGCAACCATCGAGCTACGGGATAAGTTCGGCATCGTCGATTGTTACGTCTCCAATAGGGATCTAAACCTCTTCGGCAACAGCGCTCTTGAAGCTCTGAACTTGTGGGACCGACCAATCTCAGCGTACTGTGACAGTGTCTCTACTCAACAATCATCGCTCGTGGAAGAGGTAAGACAGAAATTTCCAATGCTTTTCTCTAGGTCGCTTGGTAAATGCAACTTGTACAAAGCGTCGATCAAATTGAAGGATGGTGCAAATCCTCCATTCATCCGGGCCCGTCCAGTCGCATTTGGAGTTCGTGAAACAGTAGAACTGGCATATGACAACCTTGTAAAGGAAGGAGTCTTCACCCCCGTCAACTACGCTTCCGCTGCCGCACCAGTAGTAATCGTCAAGAAGAAAAACGGCAGCATCCGGGTTACTGCTGACTATTCGACAGGACTTAATCGAGCAATCGAATCATACAACTACCCACTGCCAACACCCGAGGCAATCTTCGCAACACTGGCAGGAAATGACCGCTTCACGACCCTCGATCTTTCAAATGCATTTCACCAAATCGAGCTGGATGAGGAAGCCAAAAAGCTCATGACTGTTAACACTCATCGTGGCTTATTCCAAGTCAATCGTCTGCAGTTCGGCGTGAAGACGGCTCCCAGCCAATTTCAACAGCTAATGGACACAGTGCTTGCTGGATCAGGAGCAACTGCATACCTTGACGACGTCATCATACCGGGTAAGGGTGACGCCGATCATCGCGCTCGACTGATGGATGTACTCAAACGACTCGAGGACGCTGGACTTCGCCTTCAACTTGATAAATGTACGTTCGGCCAATCATCGCTTAAGTTTCTTGGCAAGATCATCGACGCAGATGGTCAACGACCTGATCCGGAGAAACTCAAGACAATTCGGGACTTGCCATTACCAGAGGACATATCTCAGTTGCGAGCTTTCCTTGGTGCCATAAACTGGTATGGAAGCTTTATACCTGGCCTGAAAGACCTGAGAGGTCCACTCGACGACATGCTCAAGAAGGATGCTAAGTTCGAATGGAATGATGTGCGTACAAAGGCATTCAAAAGACTTAAGCAAGCTCTTCATTCTGATCTCGCTTTGGCCCATTACGATCCTTCAAAGCCTTTGGTGGTAGCAGCTGATGCCTCAAGCTATGGCATCGGAGCAGTGCTTATGCAACGACGTGATGATGGTACGCTCAAGCCTATTCAGTACGCCGGAACATCGTTCAATGACACTGAGCGACGATACGCACAAGTGGAACGGGAAGCTCTCGCCTTGGTCTACGCAGTCAAGAAGTTTCATCGCTACATCTACGGTCGTCGATTCGAGCTTCACACAGATCATAAACCTCTTCTCAAAATTTTCGGCAGCAAACAGGGCATCCCAGTTCACTCAGCGAATAGACTACTAAGGTACGCAAATACACTTTTGGGATATGACTTCGAGGTCAAGTACATCAACAATGCAAGCTTCGCTTACGCTGATTTCGTGTCGAGATTAATGGATACGCACGTGAGACCGGGCGCTGAAGACTTTGTCATAGCTCATATCCGAGAAGGGGAACAGTTGAGTGACTTGGCACATCCCGTGGTTTTTGCTAACAATGCGGCTCCATTTCATCACTTAGATCTTCTGCAGTCAACTGATGAATGTAATTCTCTTAAAAGGGTAAAGAAGTACGTCGAAACACATTGGCCGGCACTTCGCAAGCAAATCCCTGATTCCGAAGCCGCCGAATACTTTCCATTTCGTGCTGAAATTCGCATCGTCGATGGATGCCTTTTCTTGGGAGATCGGCCGATAATACCACCGAAACTGCGGCAGAAAGTGCTCGAAGAATTGCATTCAGGACATCCCGGTGCATCTCGAATGAATGCTTTGGCCCGTGAAAAATGTTTTTGGCCAGGTATCTCTCAACAAGTTTATGCGTATGTACAACGTTGCAATAGCTGCCAAATCAACGCTAAATCACCTATCAAGGAAGTGCTTCATCCATGGCCTATACCAAACGCGCCATGGCAACGAATTCACATTGATTTCGCCGGTCCTATGGGTCAGGATTATTTTCTTGTCGTGGTGGACGCACACAGCAACTGGCCGGAAGTCGTTCGTATGCATTCAATCACCACAGCACGGACATGCAATGCGCTTAACGAGATATTTGCACGTTGGGGATCGTGTAAAACTATCGTCTCGGACAACGGTCCACAGTTCACATCCAGCGCTTTTAAGGATTTCTGCACTCGTAACGGCATTGAGCATGTCACATCAGCACCCTACCACCCCCAGTCTAATGGCCGAGCGGAAAAGTTCGTCGATACCTTAAAGCGCGGTCTCAAGAAATTGGAAGGAGAAGGAGATACAGATGAGAAACTTCAAACTTTCTTGGCCGCTTATCGCGGAACACCTTGCCCAGCAAGAAGTGGAAAGTCTCCCTTTGAACTGATGACGGGTAGACGAATGCCGTCAAAACTAGACCTGCTCCGGAAGGACTCTCAAGCACATCATCTACCGGATCATCGGATGTGTGATCAATTTGACCGACATCATGGAGCACGCGCTCACAGCTTTACCGTCAACGATCCTGTATACGTTAAAATTTATCGTGACAACACGTGGACTTGGCAGGCGGGCATAGTCCTCGAGCGGAAGGGCTTCGCAAATTATCTAATTCATGTGAACAATCGTGTAATCGTGGCACATACGAATCAACTTAAACGCCGTTTTACACGCGATTTGCCAACGATCTTAATTCCCGATAACGATGACTTTTCGATTCCTTTCATTCCACAGAACGAACCTACACGGCCAACGACCGCCACCTTTGATGACATTCCTCAACCCACCATGGACGACGACGCTATTGAGGAAACAGTCCCGGGAATCGACACACCGGAATCTCCAGGCATAAACGCTAGCGGCAGTTCCATCGCTTTTGAGGACGCATCAGAGTTCCTCGAACCTGATCCAGACGAATTTGAGCAGTCAACATCAGCAGTAGTACAACCATCAGCGGAACCACAGCCCACTAGTCACTCTCGTCCATCTCGGTCAACCGCGGGACAGCTTCCAACACATCTCAAGGATTACATTGTTGGACTCATCAAGGAGGAGCTCGAACATAGCATCGCCGACTACGTCCAATCTAAATAGGGAGGAGTGTAGTAACGTGACAACTACATGAGTTACCTGCCCCTGCAAGCTACTTTCCCCTACTAGTTACTTTCCCCCGCAAGTTGTTTTCCCCTCTTAAAAATCAGTTCAGTTCAAATTGTGTCTTCATATAATAAAGATCAAGTTTATTAAGTTTATACAATTAAGAAGTTATCTCGTGTTTTATTGATATCTCCACACAACACCATCGAGATCACTTCAGATCATGACTTTTTTGCAATCAAAATCTCAAAAACCTGCCAAAAGTCACATGTGTAGGTTTACAACTGGATTCTTATCAGAAAATCATTTATTAAATTCACAATCAATAGACGGAACACTTGTCGGACCTTGAAAATTGTTTTGTTTTTGCGAATTTCACGATTCAAGCTTTTAATGATCTACTTCCTGCAGCATATGATCAATCTTTGTTTTATGACATATTTCAGAGACGGCAATGGGACAGCAGGTAAATGCCCAAGGAAACAAAGACTCGGAATATGTGAAAGCAGTTTATGAGTAAGTTAAAGACTTCTAAGTCCAGAACTCAAAGGTGACTTCTCCAAGTCGACTTCCAGTTCTGCTTCCAACAAACAAATTCCTTATTAATTAATTCCATGACTATTTTAGAATCGGCTCAATCATCCTCAACCGTCAAACAAAGTTCTGGCTTCATTCAGACACAATTTTCCGTTTTACAGCTGATTATCAGAGACATCAAGAGTGCATCAAAATTCTCCACGGATTTAGCTACAAGGTTATTAGAGAAAAACGAGACATGATCAGATCTGAACGACTTAACAACAACAACACAGTCAATAACAACAACAATAATACCAAAATTGATGAAAATGGCAATCAACTTGGCAAACTTTACATGGAGGAAGACAACTTTGGCAAGAAGAAAAGACTTGCATTTTTGGATTTATTGATAACAGCCTCAGATGCTCAAAAGGGTGCACATTTGACAGATGAAGACATACGTGAGGAAGTTGATACATTTGTAAGGCTTAATTAGCACTTCCAATTAGCGACTCAGTTCAAAAATGCGTAAATTTTGATTCTTTTATAGATGTTTGAAGGTCACGACACAACATCGGCTGCTGTCTCATGGAGTTTACTTCTATTAGGTGGAAATCCAAAAATTCAAGAAAAAGTTTTCCAAGAAATTGATACAATTATGTGCGGCGATAGAGATCGTGCACCGACAATGAGTGAACTTCATGAAATGAAATATTTGGAATGTTGTATTAAAGAAGCATTGAGACTATATCCTAGTGTAAGTTGAATAAGGGGATAGATTTCTTTGCTACTGGTACTGGTACGGTATAGATATATTCCGGTATGGTACAATGGTGCATCTGGTATGGGAAAGTGGTATACATACACCGTACCAATTGTATACGTGGTATAGTGGTACGATGGTGGTGGTACACCATTGGCACCGTATAGGTACGTACCGTAACATTTCGTACCATACCGTACTATGTATTGTCGTACCGTATCATGTGGTACCGTATTGTGCCATGTCGTACTGTACCGTACCGTGCTATACCAATATCGAAGAAATCAGCCCCAGCTTTAAAGTCACTGACATTTGATGCTGAATTGAAATTATTTTTTTTTAGGTTCCAATGATTGGCCGACATTTGAAAGAAGATATTAAAATAGGTGAGATACACTTTTAATTAGCTGTATGGCTTACCACGTGGCTGCAAAATGCGTCAGTGATAATTAATTAGAGCCAAACAGTTAATTAAATTAAATATGAACAAAAAAATAACTTGCTTAACTTAATTTTTTCTAATCGACAGATAACTACATCGTTCCTGCTGGTAAGTGTCGACTACCAAAATGCTAATTTGGCTAATCTTTTAAGAAGAAATCCACAAGAGCATTAGCAAACATCCTAACTTTTTAGCACATTTTTGGTATGAATCTGCAAGATATTTTGTCAAGGCGTCTGTTTGTTGATTTCATTTAGTGGATGGTTGCTAAAAATGTATGCAAATATTGGACATAATATGATTAGCAGAAGATTTTTGTTATTGATATCAATTGTAGCAGGCGATTCCAATGATGTGGAACTTCCTTGTAAATATTTAGATGCTATTTTTGGTTTGGTTAATCGTATGTCAAGCCTGACAATGACTTTAATCAAATTTGCAGCCAAAAGAGCATGACAGACCATATTCCGACTAAACTACTAGCTGATAAGCTTAATACTCATCTACAACTAACATCCTAATGCTCTTGTGCATCATTCAAACTTATTCGTGCAATTTCCTCCTTATTCCCTAACTAAATCTAATTCTCACAATATTTATAGGCACAACAGCTTTAATAGTCACATACATGCTCCATCGTCGTCCAGAAATTTACAAAAATCCAGATCGCTTCGATCCAGATCGTTTCCTGCCAGAAAATTGTATTGGTCGACATCCATTTGCGTACATTCCATTCTCAGCAGGTCCACGTAATTGTATTGGACAAAAGTTTGCAATTTTAGAGGAGAAAGCAATTATATCAGCTGTATTGAGGAAGTATAGAATAGAGGCCGTAGACAGACGAGAAGATTTGACATTAATGGGTGAACTTATTCTACGTCCAAAAGATGGACTTAGGATTAAAATAACTAAGAGAGAATAGATTAAAAATTTATCCATATTCATGCATTTATTATTCACATTTTGCTTCGACTGATGGACATGATTTTTTTGAGTAGCATAGACCTGATAGAAATATTTGAATTTAATACAGGTACGAATGTGATGATTTAATGTCTATCAGTTGTCATCGGAGTGTTTTTGTTAAGGAAGTTCGTTACTCAAAAGACTCGATAAGGATGAAAATGAGATTGTAAAGTAGAAGATGAAGTCCAAAATGATGCATTCCAGTACATTAGTTCTATAATAAGTGTGTTTCTGACTTTATGGTTGTGGCACATCCATGAAAATGATTTTTATTAAGATATAGTAATGTTTTGGCATGAAATGGATATTAAGTCAATGATTTTGGTGCTATTGATTTTTTGACAAGGCTGTCTAATACGAGATTTTTAGGACTAATCCCTAAAAATTCCGAATTTTGAGAGGACTCCTTGTTTCAGACTTGTCAGCATTAAAACCAAGTAGAACATTTGATTTTTAGGCGTATTGAGCCATTAACAGCTATAACGTTGCCGATAGGACACCTACATGTCTTGTCGTCAACATGACACGTAGCGGTGACCTAGTGACTACCCCGAGTAGACAATATTATGTTATAACTTGTTAAACTTAAAATAATGACTGGTCCTTGCGGTTTTTTGTCCACTCGGGTACGTTATGCTGCTCAGGACATCAAAACGAAAAATCCAAATTTTTCCCATATGATCCCTTTGATGTGCAACATCCATAAAGTTAGAAACACACTAATCTATAAAAATTATCTATACTTTATTATTAAAGAAGAATATGATATGTGATTTTTCATCATATTTATGCACATTTTTAATTTGTATGTATGGTATTTGTGTATTTTATAGTACTTTTAAGGCAATTAATAAATTTTTTAGAGAAATTTTTACTAAAATTACATAAAGCTTGTTTTATTGATCATCAGTAGAGATCGAAATCTTCTTAGATATTGCTTGGAAAAGTCAGCTTGAGCCTCCTAGACTCCATACAAAATGCAAGTCCACTTTCAGCTCTGATCATCACTTTTAGGAAATATTAGAGGATACTTGGTTGGTGATCAGGACGAGAACAGATTAAGGCTTCAGTTGGCTGAACTAAACTTACTTACTTTGCCGGCCGTACAGATCAACTGTGATCCATGGCCTCTTTCAGATTGCTGAACTAAATTGAACTGTAAATCGACACTTCCGAGACATTGTGCTACATTTTTGGCATTGGTTGCAAACCAACCTAAACGACACAAACGAAAAAGACTCCGTCCAGTTTCTATTTGGTGCTAATAAGTATAGCCATGCCAAAGACTAGTAACATTCTAAGTGAACAGCCCCTAAACATTCCCAGAAACAACTCCGCATACACATTCAAGCCTTAAATCAATAGAAAAACAGAAAAAATTGACAAAACTGCACTTTAGTCATGAAATAATATCCAAGTGATTTTAGTCCTAATTCATTTCACATTCAAAAGCGGGTAAAAACGTGGAAAGCAATTTCTACTGTGTATATAATTTTTTTTTTAAAAAAAGACAACAGTTAGCTATATACGTACACTCAGATGGGGATTTTAAAACCTTTTAAAAGCTTTTCACATTTAACCGCATACTGTTGACGTTGTTTCAATTCATTGGCATGAAATTATTCTTTCATTTTTTTTTATTTTCAATTATAAGAGAAAAGCGCATTTTTCATCGCATTGTTATTGTTTGCTGAAGGATTTCCTTTCGAAACTAAGGAAGAGGAATTTTTTTATGCGCAATTATTTGAACTTGTTTGTAGGTTAATAATGCACTTTGTCCGTTCGTTCTGAGCAAAAACTCAAGAACTAGACATCGTAGAGAGCTCAGTAGAGTTTGAAGTCGACTCGGATTTTGTTAGCAATTTCTCTTGTTGACTTTTCCAGGCAAAATTTGACATGAATTCGAGTTCTGGAGCTCAGGTTTGCTTTAATAGCTCAAGTCCATCGAGTTATTGGCCCACTGGGCACTTAAAAGTTTCAAATCAATGCAAAAATTCTGTAATTAACAATTTTTCATTTTCATAACAACAACAACACGTTTTCACATTATTTTAGAATGTTTTACAGTGTTTTTCAATGTTTTTACAGTGTTTTATCAATAAATTTTGAAAATTTTCGTAACAGTTAAAAGGTTTTAGTTGTGAAAATCCATTGAATTGTGACAATTTGTTGTTTAGTGACTTTTAATCTACTGGATCTTGTGTTTAGGCCCGGGAAGAGACAAAGACTCCACTTTATTTTGTTTTTAGGTTACGGAAGTGATTTTGTCATTACTGGATCTTGTTTTTTAGATGCGAGAAGTGACTAAAACTTTACTGAATCTTGTTTTTCAGTTCGAAAAAATTTACTGAATACTACTGGATCTTGTTTTGTGGGTCTGGAAATAACCTGAATCATACAGGATATTGTTTTGTGAGTCTTGAAGTGACCTGGACCTTACTAGATCTCGTTTTGTGAGTCTGAAAATGACCTAAATTCTGCTGGATCTCGTTTTGCAGGACTTATTAATCAATTACTGATCGCTGGTACAATTATGCGCTAAAGTCACTCCATAATAGAGCGCAATTTTTCAATTTTTTTTTATTTTTTTAAAATAACAGCAGCATCAACGCATGACATCGTTAAAATGGAAAAAAAGTACGCGTTTACGGATGACATTTATTTATTTAACTGTTTGATGAGTGCGGAAAATGTTAAAACACATAAAATCCCTCATTTTAGTAGAACAATATATGCAGGACACCAAGCATGTAGGAAATAATAATTGTAAATATCCCCTTTTTTATACATCCGAATCCGAGTACGGGATTCTACTTAGTTAAATTCTCATTCTCATTCTCTCATGTGATTACTATATGCCTTTTTTCCCCTTTATTTTTATTTTTATGTCCTTCTTCTATACTGTGTGTGTACATTGAGCTTCAATTTCACATTCAATTTTCCGTAAAATTTTGCACATCAAATCAAATATTTATGGAATTTTGTGATTTCTTTTTTAGTTATTGTCGTAAATTTTTGGGTCGACAAATTTACTGCCTGTAATTTGTCAGACTGCATTGTTTGTCTTATATTTTATTATTGAATGGAATTGTTTGGGCAATGATCCTTTTTTTGTCATCATGAAAATGGACTCTGATGTTATGAATGAATATTTAAGTTTAAGGTTGAAGTATTTGGGTTATTGTGAATTAAAGGCGAAAGGGAAGGATTGAATTTTAGAGTTTGTTGGGAATTTTGGACGCAACTTGATTATATTTTGATCAGTTTTACATTTGAGGCTTGAATCTATAGAATATATAGTCGAATTTTATTGATTCTTCAATTTTTTAGCCATTTAGCTGCATTTTCATTTATTTTGTCAGGCATAAAATGAAGCTGCGTTCATTTAATCATGTAGCTTGTACCAGATTGTAGGCGTCTTAAATTCTAGTTTTTCGACTTAAAATTGTCGAAAAATTCGAACATTTCGAACTCAATTAATTTTAAAATACAAATTTCCGTTACGAAGAAAAATAAAAGTAACGGTCAAAAAAAATTTGAATATTAACGACAAAAAATATGTTTTTGGAAAAAATTAACGGTTGTCTTTGAGCAAGTCACACTCTGGGTTGTACTAGTTCTTTGAGTGGTCCCCGATCACGACACATTGAAATTAAGCCACCACAGAGACAAGATGGCAGTTTACCTAGAACCAAGATGCAGCCGCTTGAAGAAAACAATCAAATTAGCATTTACAATACCCAAATTGTCTACATCCATCAAACAAATCTGCGCTCTAACCCAAATCCTCACAAAAACCTCAAATTCCCAACTTACAATATTCCTTTCCTCATCAGCATCGTCATCACATACATAACAAAATACACATACCACCACCGACAGTAAGGAGAATAAGACTGATGCACTTTGAATTACATTTTAATCAAACATAAATAAGCCTCCTGACACGTGATCTCACACAATTTTTATTTGCTTTCTAATTTTGATTTCGTGCTGAGAAATTTATGCACCCGTACGCGCCTACCAATATAAGCAAAAAATTTATATATTTTTTCACATTGTGTCACGTGACATGATTGCACCAGTTTGGTTCCTTTAATAATATAATTTTTAAATAAACATTTCAACTGTAAAATTGGTTAAGGAGGAAAGTCTGAGAATAGTGACAGTTTAACCGGCGACACGTGTACTATAAACTACCCATTTGATGTAATGTATCATGAACCTAATTCATTCATCAAATTCAACCATATAAGAGGAATTGATTTGAAACCACGAGCGTGGAAGAAATAGGCGGAGATGTAAGCCTTAAATGATTTAATTAAAAATATTAAGGCATAATTCACTGGTTGATTCTGAATAATGCAAATGTCAATTAAAATGCACTCAAATATAAAAAAATTCATTTTTTTTATATATACATGATGGACAGCTATCAAGATTTGTGTCATATGATATCTGTCGCATTTCATAAATTGCACGATGACGACAATTGAAATGAGAAATAATAAATTTTTATGTCTGTGTGTGCGTTGTCTTGTTTTTTTCATTGATAAAACAAAATTAAATTACAAAAGAATTTGCTGATAAGTCACAAAAATGAAAAATGGAGACTCTTTTTTTAGCGATTGAACGTCAATGGATGAAATCATTGAGAAATAATTAGAAAAGAAGAATTGTTGGGAGTGAGATAATGTTTTATGGACGTAGGGCAAGGTGCAATGTTGGGGATTGTAGGAATCTTGAAGATTTTTGTAATTTGATTTAAAATTATTGAAGAAATTGTTTGATTTTGAGAAAAGGAATTGAAATTTTAAACATAATGTTTATGACTAATACGAGCTATCATTTAAGTTTGTAAAATCAAGCATGGCAATCAATCTAAAATACATAAGTCAAGTGTCTTTCTCAAAAACTGGACCATTTTCAAGCTCTAAACCGAAATCATATGCAAATTATTCTTCTAAATATGTTCAAAATTGATCTATATTCATCAAGAATATTCAAAATTAAATAAAAACTATTCAAAAATGTTCAAAACTGAATAAAGAAATTAAAATTGTCCAAAAGAATTCAATACTGATCAAAATTGTTCAGGAATTATCAAATTTGTTCATAATTGTTCAAAAAATTCCAAAATTGATCAAAAAAGTTGTTTAAAATAGTTCAATTTTGTTCAAAAGAATTCAAAATTAACAATTGTTCAAAATTTGGTTAAAATTGTTGAAAAGTATTTCAAAATGATCTATACTGATCCAAAAAGTTCAAGATTGATCAAAAAAGTTCAAAGTTGTCCAAAAGTCGATTAAAGTTGTTCAAAATTGATCCTAAGAGAGTTCAAAATGGATCAAAAGTTAATAAAAAATTGCTCAAAAGAGTTCTAAAGAATTCAAAACTGATAAAAAGAGTTCCAAATTGCTCAAAAAAAAAAAATGAAAATGATTTTTCCAAAGATTCCTTAAACAAAAATTCATCAAAAAATTTCACATTCAAAGACAATTAATCAAAAAACTAACCCAAGAAAAGGAGGAAAAACTGAAAAATGAAATCGAAACGAGAATGAATAAAAAGTTATGACTTGCAGTATAAAAATTATTGTCATTTTTATCATCCCATATGGGTCAGAAAAGAGCAAAAATTCTCTTTATTTTTGAGGAATAACAATGTGAATGGAATTTATAAATATAAAATATATATACAGCAGCCGTAGTAGTTAATATTGACTTGAATTTTTGAAATAAAAGGAACAAGGAAAATAAAGGACGTGTCATGGAAAAGCCCATCACAATCATTCCTCTTCTTACTGTTTTTGTAATGAATTGTTTACTTTTTTTTTTTTTTTGGTTATGCCAAACAATAGGAATATCTGCAACCACATAAATGTCACAATATTTCTCATCCAGTAACCAACAATATATTCTCTATCCCGAAAAATAAAAACATAAATAAATGACATTGAAACTATTGCAATTTATTTATTTACTTTAGCCATACATATATTGATATTATCCGATATGTGTGTTTGTTTACTGGGCTTAAGAGACTTTTTATTGCTGTCAGTAAAAAATTACACCTATCAGTCCATAAAGCTAAAAGTTTTTTTTACGATGAAAACTTAGATATATAGCAGGGTAAATTATGATTTTTATTTTATTTTTACTGGATTCTAACGACTTTTTGATCTGATAAAAATGATGTCGAATTGACTAGGTTTCCTTTTTAGAGTTTAAACTGTAAATGAAGATAAAGATGATGGTATAAACAGGAAGGAATGATTACTGCACATTAGGTTTTAGAATTGAGTAAAGCTTGATGATCAGGTCAATAATTTGAATTTTTAGAGTAATTACTTTATTGTCTTTTGCGGTTGGCATGAAACTCACATGAATTGGTATTTTATAAATGCTTCCTTAGCTTGCATGAGTTCAACTCCCATATAATCCGACTTGGAGAAGTAGTTTTACTGTATACAACTGCACAAGTGTTGATTTCGATGTTACAATATCAGTTAGACTTAAAATATATCCCTAACAGGCAAACAGACCGCTTTAAGGTACCGTAATTGTCTTTCTGTATCATTTAAACATATTATTTGCCTATTAGGGTACGTGATAAACATACACGAATATTACAAGTCGATTAATTAATCCAAAATCTGAATCCAAGAAGACGCGACTTTGCCATGGAGGCAGAGAATTTTAGGGCATTAATAAAGTTCGTCGAAAGCTGAATCTGTCTTTAGATTACTTCTGCTAATTTCTAATTCCTTGAACTTTTGCATCGTTGCTCACACAGTAATAGCATGAGCTCTCTTGGGTCTACCTCGAGATCTCTTTCAATCCATAAAGTAAGGATTATAAATTTAAATATTCTGTAGATAAAACCAGGATTCCTAAAAGGAATCTGTCGATAGAGACGTTATTGCATTTGATATTGGCAATTGGCAGACAGCACTAGCTTTAGGTGCCATCTGAGGGAGGTCATGTATCACAATCGATCTGTACGACCAGCAAAGTAAGTAAGTAAGTAGACATGACCAATATTCCTGAAATGAACTTTAAATGACATCATTGTGACGCGAGGACTTGAACTCTTTTTATTGCAGTCTCCTAATTTTTTTATTTTAAAAGATAAGATAAGATAACTGCATCAATTAACTTCTTAAATAAGTGTGCACGGCATTTTAAAACATTACTTATTGCAGGTATTACGTGGATATTTGATAAGAACTTATTGCATAGCAACGTGCCGTTAATCAATTTCTTGAGGATCAGAATGTTTTTGAAGTGATAACACTTTGTCGGTTGACTAGAAAGTAAAGTAAGCTTAACATTATTTTCGTCTTATTATTCTAAAAATTCATGGAAAAAACAGTCTTTATGTAGTTGTGATCGCTGGTTGTTGATGATCTGCTTGCATATTATTGAATGATCTTTGTGATTTATTCATGATTTTTCTATCAAGTTAGTCGAAGTGGTTCGATGATGTGTCGGATTCATTCTTGGAGACTTCATTATTACGTATCAATTCATTGATTATGAAGCAAGCAGAACAACAACACAGAAAACTAGCAAAAGTAGCATTTTTAGCAAGGAACAGAAACCTAACCGCTTTATTAATGTCCTAAAATTCATAATTTCCTTGGCGAAGACGCACGAGGGCCTATTGCCGCATTTAAAGTTCATCGATGGCTGAATCTTTCTTCACATAACTTCTGTGAGTTTCTAATTCTCAGAAATTTTGCATAGATTGACAAGCTTGCTTTTATATACTTCGATACCCCAGATACCCACACTCTCCTCAACCACAACAATGATGAACCATATCGATCACTTTTTGAAGTATTTTGAAGACAAATTTTAAATTTTTTTTTAGGAAAGAGTAAAGGAACCGAAAAAAAAATAAAAATAATTGTGCATGCATAAAATTTTATATATATTTATATTCGTATTCAGCATATATATATCATTATACATACGTATGTTGTTTATTCTGCAAAGTGATTTATTACAATAGAATGTCGAACACAAAAGGGAGGAGGAAGCATATAAAATAAAAAGAGCACAAACAGTATACACAGTATGTGAAAGAGAAAGGATGACACACAATACAGTAGTAGATTTATCTGATATTAATCCACACATTTTATTCACAATATAATATAATAATAGCAGTAATGATGATGATCAGAAATACACAAAACTGTGTGTAAGGGCAAGTTGTGCTATATGCTATATTCCTTACTTTTTTTTTTTGTTGCTTCCTCAACAGTGAGTATGAGACGTATTGTTGTTAGAAATAACGAAATAAAATTTAGAGGGTTAGGATATACACAATACAGCATTTAGGGGTTGATGATGATGATTTTGCCTTTACCGCTGTTCACTTTTTTGTTGTTGTTCCTCACACCATTCAATATGATTTGAATTATGATAGAATTGAATAAAATATGCTTTTTTTGTTGCTGTTTTTTTTCGCAATAATGACGAAAATCATTTTAAAGTGTTGGAGATAATAGAACTGAATATTTTCATCATTCAAGTTACTTCCATTGTTGATTAATAAAAAATATTAATTTCTCATTATAATTTCAGTCAGATGCGAGGAATTGTTGGGCGGTGCAGGTTGAATTTTTAATGAATTTTTGCATTTCGAATTGATTAAAAAATTTAACCATATTTTTTGAGGAGGAAGGAACTGGTAAAAATATGAATTTATGATGATATAGAAATTAATGGATCGTTCACAGGCTTTGTAAATTTGGAACTGGATGTTTCAAATGTTCAAATTTTAGCTTTTAGGAGCAATTTTCTTAAAAAAATCAGAAAAAAGTTCCAAAAGTTCTCTATCTTATTGAGCGATTTTAGTGCATTTATGTACCAGCGATCATTATGTTTCCACAATTCAAGATCAGTCCCGAATACCCAATACAATATTTAGCAGAACAAAATCAAAGTAATGGTTACAAGATTTAAGAGTTTGATGCCAATTACTCAATAAAATTGATTTAAAAACTAACATAACTAATTTGGCCACTCTACGATGTCTGGTTAAGGAATTTTCAACAAAAGCCACCCGAAAGACCTGACCTAATGTTTCTTTAAGCTGCGTTTTCTCAAAAAATGCGATAAATACTTAGCTTTAGTGAACTAACTGTTCATCTAATCTGTAATCTGTAATATTTTGGTCCGATACTCTACAAACATAATACTAGACTTTTCTGTATTACTTTTCAGACTTAAAAGATCAATGATGATCCATGAAATCTTTCAATTGTTGCCTGTTGCATACCTATATCTTTCCCATTGTGCTATAATCATTGTGAGAGTTGCATGCATTAAAATGTTAAGAACTATTTTGAATTTCACAGAATCCGGCTACATGTTAGACCAGTGGTGAACAATGTATGTTTTGCCAAAAAAACTTGGAAATGTTATGAGCTATGTGCGGTTTTGGTCGAGGCTAACAACCAAGGTGTTCCGCGAAAAATATAAGGTTGCCACCACTGTGCTAAAGTAACCCTGACACTCCCTAATCGACAGTAAGTATACTAACCTAAATGAACGTGCTACACTGATAAAAATAATTGTAATATTTTCATATTAGATTTGTATTAAGCTATTTTCTAATATTTTTTATTAGATTCTAATAGTTTTTTATTGGTTTTTTGTTTAAAATCCAAATGTTTTAAAATTTTCTATTGAATTTTAATACTATTTTATTAAAATTTAATATTTTAGTATTAAAATTTAATATTTTACTATTCAATATTTTACAATATTAAAATTTAATACTTTAGTATTAAAATTTTTAATAAAATTTAATATTTTAGTATTAAATTTTAATATTTTACTATTTAATATTTTACAATATTAAAATTTAATACTTTAGTATTAAAACTTTTATTAAAGTTTAATATTTTAGTATTAAATTTTAATATATTTCTATTAGTAAAAAAAAATGTGAAGTGTCATTACAATTTCAGACTTAAGAATTAAAATATAATAATATATACTATTAAATTAGTATTTTAGTGAAATTAAAGCTTATAAAGAGCTTACAATTAATATACAGTTCAATAAAACTGAAGATCTAACCATAGGTAACATTCGATTAAAATTTTTATAAATTCATGTGCTAATGAAAATTTTTTTTTTGGTAAATAAATATGAACCGATCTGAAGTAGATGCTCGATGAAGAAAGATGGAAAACTAGAGGAAATTCTAAATTAATTTGGATTTGGAGCACTGATTCCACTATTTAATGGTAATAAAATTTAATTATTTATAAAAGTTCATCATAATAATTCTATGCAAATTTTACAGCTGGAAAAATCGACATGAAGTCTTTTAATTATTATATCATTACGCAATGGAAACTTTAGCAAGCACCGATAAGCATCGATAAAAAAACATGTTCAATATAAATTTAAATAAATTTTAATAAAATTTTATTAGAATCAAATAAAACAAATATTAGATTTAATGATTTTTAACGGATTTTTCAGATTTAAAACATTAAAGAAATTTAATATGCGAATATTAAATTTTAATACGATTATATTAAATTTGGAATGAACACAACGGTTTTTTTCTTTTTAAATTTTTCCTCAAAAAATTAATAAAAATGTATTAAAATTTAATATTTTTGTATTTGAGGCAAATCTAATATTTTGTATTAGATTTTCTCATACAAATCTAATACAAAATATTAAATTATTTTTATCAGTGTATTGAGTAAACTCAATCAATATAATTGAGTATGTTCAATTATGTCACTCATGTGAATGCTCCTTGTCCGATCGGGATTATTCCAAACTTTTGACAATTCTAGACTGTGTGCCGTCAGTCACATGAAGCATCAAATCTAAAACATTCAAATAACTCATCAATGAATCAAATCACTATCAAGTCATTGAAAGAAACAATAAAAAAAAGCTCACAAACAGGTTTACTAAGCATATCATCATAAACATAATCTGATCATGCACGTGGAACTAGCACCAGGTGATAATAAAAGAAACTGTAAATGACACGTGACACGTCCAATGACTTTCAACATGTTAAAGACGTAAGCAATACTTGTTTTTTCGATAGAAGCTATCAGTCAAAATGCTGAACATGATTGATGCTCATTAAAAAATAGAATTGACCAAAAAATCACCAAAAATGTACAAATAAATTATTTTTAATGTGCTGCAATTTCCCTCATCCCCAAAAACAGTCAAATTTATTTATTTTTTCACCCATTCGATTATTTTTATTTTCCAGCATGTACATGCACAGTTCCTGCAAAAATGAAATCAATATAAAAATGTTAAATTTATTTGCCTATTTTCATTAATTCGATTACATATCGCATCATGATGCAAAAATAATTGAATTTTTTTTGTACATGCACTGCCAAATGGCATTCGCGAATGGCGTATTTATGTTGACAATTATGTTTAATGTGTTGGATGATTGGAGATACATAGCAAGAGAAAATTAATGGACAAAAAAATGAATAAATTCAAATAAAATTTATTTATCAATGGTGAAAAAAAAAATAACATATTTAATGGAAATTTGTGAAAATTTATGTTGATGGATGGGAAATGGAAGCATTTTAAAGATGTTCAGAATTGGCATGTCATTGAAGGATAACTCAATAATGTTTGGAATACTCAAGTTGATTTTAAAGGTTTTTGTGATTTTTACTTGAATTTATAGTCATTGAATGCATCCGAACAGAGCTAGTCGGTTAATTGATTAAAAATCGGAACCCACGCCGGCACATTGAATTGGTGTCGGTCGAATTGGTTTAAATCAGAATTGCAAAACAGGTGCCTCTGACAAGCGAAAACCGCACAAATTCTTGATAATTTGATAATTTTTCCAACAAAAACATTCAAATTATCAAGAATTTGTACGGTTTTTGTCTGTCACAGGCACCTATTTTGCAACTCTGATCTCAAGGATATCCAAACTAACTCTCTATCTCTCGGACACATCGCCAAATAATCATCATTCACACATTTTCACCATAACCATCACCATCAGCTAATAAATTTTACACTATAAATTTTAAAATAAAATTAATGATTAGTTGTTAGAAATTGCATTGATTTCAATCAATCATTCCATTCCCAAAAATAAAGACGAAAATATTTTTCAATGTGTCGATAAAAAATAAAAAATAAAGCTCAGCAGGAGATGTAAAAATGAATAAAAAAAGTCTCGTATGTAATTAAACCATCATTAGTCTTCAATCATCATTGTCAATGCTATTCTATTGATTATATTATTTTTTTATTTGCAGTCAAGAGACAGTATGAAGCAGTGGTGGGCAAACTGTGTGATGCGGGACACGAGTGTGTTGGCAGAAATTGTTGAAAATGACATGAACCGTATAGAGTGTGAGGTTTTTGTTGAGGCTTACCATCAAAGTATTCTTACTTACTTTGCTGGTCGTACAGATCAATTGAGATCCATGACCTTCATTAGACATCTGCTAAAGCTGACTCTATCGCTGGCTTTCATCTGTCAATTGCTGATACCAAATGCCATATTGAGCAGCTTTTCTTCATGTGTTCTCAGGTCTTTCTCGCGTCCTTTTGTCAAAATCTTATTTATTGGGGCTTCCATAGGTGTCTTAACAGCATGTCATGCTCAATCGGAGCTTGTTCACCTCAATCGGAGCCTGTTCACCTCAATCGGAGCCTGTTCACCACAACATGAGTATATTCACCTCAATCGGAGCCAGTTCACCTCAATCAAAGCCAATTCACCTCAATCAGAGCCTATTCACCTCAATTGGATCCTATTCACCTCAATCGGAGCTTATTCACCTCAGTCGGAGCCTGTTCACCTTAATCGGAGCCTGTTCACCTGACTGTCAAGGCGTCCCGCGAAAGAAAAGGTTGCCCATCACTGCTATACAGCATAGAATATATAAAAAACTGTATATATATTTGAAACAGGTGTCTTTTGAAATATTGACATCTCAAAATTTATGCGAAAGGCATATGTTCAATAAATTATGGTGTTATCCTATCAGTTAATATCTAGAGTATATCTATATATGTATATATTTTATACTGACATATTATACACCATTTTGAGTGTGCTATATGCAATCGCACGCACACCTTTCTCATGTCTCCATTCGCATGTGTACCTTATAGACTCTTCATGTCATGTATATAGATTTTGTGTACATACTTGACTGGAAAATGCAAAAAAGGATTAAATAAGAAGAAAAATTTTCATTTTTTAGAGAGATTTTTCCCTTCATTACTTTCTTACTCCTCTACACTTGCTTCATACTGCAAAAATGTTGATATACACACATTTATATTCCTTTTATATATTGAGACATGAACAAATCTTTTGTGATTATAAGTCATGCGCATTTCTACAACATTATTTCAATTCACTCTCTTTTTTATTCATCATGTTCCTCATCGTACCTCATCCCCATTGAAAAATGTGTTTGGATATTGAGGAATATTTTAGGCGTTTATGAACAAGATTGAAATTTTTTTTTTTTTTGGATTGAGGATTCTTTAAAGGTTTTGATTGGTATTTTAGTCAATCTAATGGATTTGGAGAGTTTTAACGTATTTTTAAAATTTGAATGAGCTCTTAGAGGAACATTCGGAAATTATGTAACTCAAAAAATAACGTTTTTGACTGTTATCCCTCTTTCCTAACCATAACGCTTTGAAACAAAATCATGAACTGAAGCTTTGGTACTTCTTAACATAATTGTGAATAATTAGTGACCGGCTTCAAATCCCTGCTTCATTCTTAAAGTTTACATACTTTTCGGACGTCCACTTACTGCATTACAAAGCTCGAAAATTCATAAGAAAGGAAGTTACATAATGTAGAAAAATTCCAACGTATTTTATACTTTGTGTGTCTGCCGGGACTCTGCAATAACCATGCTCCTACATATTTGGATCATAACCTATAACAAAATATAGTTATGTGGGCTAAAACTGCACTTTTTGTGTTTCTCGAATAGTTCAAGAAGGTTAATCGACCCATGATACAGCACCAACCCTCTGATCTGAGAGTGACACTGATCCGAACTTTAATCGAATCCAGCAATAAGTTAGACTCGGATTTAAACCGAATCTGCTACCAAGTCAGAGTCACGTCGGCCTGGAGACTGATTTAAGATCGTTTATCCGAATTTTTGCTTTTTCGAGATTAGTTCAGGCAAAAATACCAGATAACGCTGCAAATTCCTTATTTTTCTGACAAAATGTCATGTCTGGGGGCTATTAGAGCAGCTCCATGTCATTTTGGCGTCTTGCCGTCAATGCTAGAATGTATCGTCGTTCTACCCTATCTATACCTCTGCCCTATCCCACTGTGTTGTGATGCATTGAAAAACAATACTCTAAAATTGTTAATTTTGAAGTTACACATTACTAAAACTACTCCATTTAGTACTTTTAGCATTAAATCGTTCCTCTATCAATTAAAATTCTCAAAAACTCCCAAGCGGACTTACACCCCATATCTGAAAGACTCAATCTCCATCCACCTCCACTATTTCCCAACATTACTCTCCTAATGAAACGAGAACAAGTACAATGTTTAGCCAAACCAAGCGAGTGAACAAGCAATAAGTGAAAGTTTTCAATTCCATTCGATGTCAAGTTTTCCTTCAAAGATACATAACATGCCAGTTCGGGAAGAGTAGCGAGGAATAGCAAAAAAAAATAATAAATGGCAGAAAATTAAGAAAATTGTGTATTTCTCATTAAATTTCTTCGATGTAGCGTGCACTTTCAACGGATAGATAGGAATGAGAGCAGCACAAGAAAATAAGGAAAAAAAAAAATTGTGTATTGTGATAAAGGCATAATAATGATGGGAGTGGAATGAGGAATAGAAAAATTATTTTTCGTGTTTCGTCTTCATCTCCTCTATTATTTTTCGTGCTTGCTCAACTGTATGTTCAGATGAGTGGGGTGGAAGAGAGAAAAAAGCACAAGAAATGATGAAGGAATGAGCAAAAAACTTTATGATGCGTGAATTAATTATCATGAACTTTTTTTTTCTTATTTTCCTTTCCTTCATTTTCTCAAACTCACTTGCATGATGTTGTTTGGTGTCGAGTTATTTTATTTTTGTTTTTTAGAAAGGATAGGAAAGGGTGATTAGCAGATTTTCTGTCTGTCTGGTTGGTACTTAGATTGAAGATTACTCGAAGATGAGGTCAATAAAATTTGGAAATGGAAAGGACTTTTGAGGACTGTTTTTCAATTGTAATTATCAACATTTGATAAGCTATTAATGGACACACTGTTAGGACTACACTTGAAATCGGATTGGTCGTAACCAGCTATATGACTTCAAGCATTTCAGGCAACATTTATGGGAGATCATGGATCGCAATTGATCTTTACCGAAAACAAGTATGTAGATCGACACGCGAGTGACCAAAATGACAAAAGACTCCAGCACGGCTCTGTTAAAGGAATACATTGATCAGCAACATAATGATTAACGCAATATAAAATCTGTCAATGTTTGGCTCTTCAAGTACCAAATTGAATCAAACGTACCTGAAAATTGTGTTTAGAATAAGGAAAAGGATGAATCGATCCGAATCCTGGAAAATGAGACTTTTAATTAATTTTTAATTTATCCATTTTTAGTCAAATCTGACATTGCATATAGAAAACCTTCAGTAACCGAATGATTTAGCAACAGAATAACAATGAATTATAATGAATTATTGTGAGGGTATTGGTTCAATTCCTATTCATATAATGCCAACCTCTCAATTTTTAACT
This sequence comes from Chironomus tepperi, assembly GCF_022539635.2. NCBI lineage: Eukaryota > Metazoa > Arthropoda > Insecta > Diptera > Chironomidae > Chironomus > Chironomus tepperi. Next base: position 19,964 of record NW_027226204.1, on the reverse strand, counting down.
ATATGCATATGCAACTAAGATTCATTGTCGTATTATGCAATCTAATAGCCAACTAACACTGTTGTACCCATGCTTACTAACAATTTAAAGCAAGCTTAGCAATTTAAATCCGGTACTTTGCCACAGTCACGTCGGTCTCGTGTCAGATTTCGGATTGATTAGCCGACTTGTGCTATTCTGGTAACTAATCTGAAATTCATAGTGTAACTTTAGTACATCCGAATGGAACAGACCGCGATCAGTCGACTGAGTGTGTAGTTATAAACTCGACATTACGTTGTAAGCTACACAAATCTCAAGTTTATTCCTTGACGTACGGTAAACTATTCACAGCCTGTACCACTTGGATGTAGGATCAAATTGGATCAATAATAGGTCTATACTTCGATTCCTTCTGCCAATTCGTAAGCGACATTTTTAGAACAATTCGGAATATCCAACAAAAATGCGCCTCCATTCACATCCAACCCCCAAATCTACCCAATTTCTACTTCCTCTCTTTTATGTATTTTAATCTTGATCTAAATTGAAAGCAATAAGCAGTGCCTAAAATAAGTAAATTGTTTCTCCATGCTCTCTTTTATCTTAAATAGTCAGCAATATTATCCTTGTAAGAATGTCTTAAAAATTATTTTTTATTTTTATTTTTATTCTTATCTTTTCCCCACTCATTATTTCCCTCATTGTCATTGTCTTTGGCATGCAAAAATATAATTCTTTAAATTAATCTTCTTTTTTGCTGTGCTGGAATCGAGCGAGGAACAGCACTTTTTTTCTACTTTCATGCTTAATTACATCTAATAAATGAATCAATTAATTATCGTCTCATGCATGTGATGTGTTGTGGATGGAGTGGAAATATTTTACAGTAGGCTGTGTTGGATATGCCGACTGTTGTTGTGCTGCTTACGCATAAATTGAACATTTTTCCCATATTTACATATATGAACCCCAAAATTATTATTACGCACAAAATTCAATACTCGGATTCTAAAAATACGCAAGCCATTAAAGTATTGATACCAAAAAAAAAAATCATTTAGCAAAAATCAACATTGAATGACTTCTTTTTATATTTGCCGCTTGATGAATGTATGAAATATATATAAAAAAAAAACCTTACTCAATATGTGTCGCCTGATAAAACAGGCAATTTTCTAGTAGATAAATAATCGTTGAATGGTGGTTTTTTGTAACTTACAGATGTACTTTTGATGGCTGATGGTCTTGAAGGTGAGGATTTTGCAAGGTTTCGTAATAACCCGAAGTTGCCCTTAAGCAGAGCTCGAACTCGATTGGCATATTGTGTGAAAATGATGACTGCAAATTCAAATTGACTTCCATCTCTGCCCTTAACTTTTAGAATAATTGTTAATATTTAGAGATGATGGACTGACTTTAGAGAATTGAACACAAACAGGGACTGAAAAGTTTGATAGACTTTCGAGGGTTGAGTTTGAATAAATCCAAAAGAACAATTGAGTAACTCTGATATTAAATATTGAATATGAGTAAAGAATCATTTATTGAAAACAAAGCAGACAAAATTGTTCAAAAATCGGCATCATTTTTAAAAATTTAAAAATTTAGAATCGAATCGTTACAACAACTTAGTGACGTATCAAGTCAAGTTGAACTATTTGTTATAGTTCTGGAAGGCACACGAAGCAGAAATGATCAGAAATCCGGCCATAAGTAGGCTTATGTTTTGATTCTGACCAGATTTCATCGAATTGGACTTAGAAACAGAATCACCGGATTTTTGATTATTTCTACGAAGTGTGCTTTCCAAAAATCTTTCTTTAATTTAGCTTTTTATTGATCTTGTGAGGAATTTTTATTAATTTGATCCTAGATAGATATTCCTGTATATTCCAGAGTCAACTTGCTTTCATTAACGCAGTTTTTGGACAACAAATCACATCTGATTGACAATACTCATCTTTAGAACTAGATATACAACTGAATATTCATCTACTAATTTGTCTACTTGAGGATATTTCAACAATTTCTCAATCCTGCATCTACTAATTTGAAATATTTTAATCTTAGACTCTATTGCTTTCTCTCTCCATCACTTCTACAGGTACTACAAATGTTTGAAGTCAAGTCAGATTTTTTATGGACTAGAGTCGACTCAAATCGACTTTTCCATACAAAATCCGAGTTGACTACGAGCTCTGGATGCTACTGAAAGGAATATAACTTAGAAAATGACATTTTGATCCGAATATGATCTTAAAGTCTTCAATTTGAAAATTTAATTTGCTGAAAAGAACTCAATTCGAAGCAATTTGAAGTTATTTAGTTTGTATTCACAAAAGTCTTCATGTACCATGCCTTTATTATGACTCAACTCCGAAGTATTTTTCGCAAAATCTCATCAAAAGTCAATATCATATCTTAAAACCACAACATCATCCCAAATAAGACACACAGTCAGTACAAAAAAAAGTCGATAAAAGTTCATCCACCAATTTTTGTGTGTTGAGTAATAAGACATAAAAAAATTGTGCGACACGCTTTATCATAATTCAACGACTTACTATCATAAATTAATGAATTGTACCTAATAACTTAAGTACAGTAAAATTGAAAATTAATCTCAAGATTTAATTAAAATGTCATGGAAATTTTTTTTTTTATTTTTATTTTGTGCCTTACTATCTTCATTCTAATCTTTTGATCGTCCAAATTTGGTATTAAAATTTTATTTGACGCAATTCGAGCTCCTTGACGAAGTTTTTGGGAAGAGTTTGGCAGACTCACGACGAGCAAAAAAGAAGTATAAAAGAAGTCCGAAGGGAACAAAAAATATGAAATATAAAAAAAAAAATCACTACACACGTTATCAGATTAAGTTAACCGAAAATTGATTCCACCGTTCTTATCTATAATCCGTTAATCAAGAGCGGTAATGTTTGTTATTTTGAGAAAGGTGATTGATAAAGCTTAGTTTGAGTTTCTTTTTATTTACTATTATTATATTTTTTTTTGTCATATTTAATTTCGATTTTTTTTTTTTTCAATTAAAACAAGCTGACGACGAAACTGATTGATAATTGGCGTCTAAAACTGGTGTCTTATCGGGTGTTTGTGTGTGTGTAAATGGGGGTCGTATATACATAATGGAGGTTTGATGTCGGCAGTTTCTCTTTCTAAATTTTTATTTTTCTTTAATGATGATGCTCTTGTTGATTTTGGAATAAGTAGTACGTTGATAAGGCTTTTGGTGTCAAAGCTACAGCTGTAAAGTGGTGTTGTGAAGGTTGTTGGATACTTTTTTTTTTACTTTGATTCTGTTCTTTTTGAATTTTTAAGGTATGTGAATTATTATGGCATGTGAAATTTTTGAAGTTTGGAAGGAAATTGAGTTTTTTTAAAAAAAAATTGGAAAAAAAATCTTTTTTTAAAAAAAATAAATCCTTTTTTTTGTAGATTTTAACATTTTGAAATTATTAAAATTTGGAAACGATTCTTAAATGCAGGATATTTAACTTTTAGCACTTATATAGTAGAATTATTAGTTATTATCCTAACGGACAATGAGAAATTTTGTCTAATGAGTGCACTTATGAGTACACTCAATCAATATAATTGAGCATGCTTATTGACTATTCGGGTTGGTTAATACATATATTGATTATATCAATCAACAAACAAGCTCTGAATAGTTCAAATCAGTAAATTGATCTAAAATCCGGCTTTAGACCGACTTGACTCTTTTTTGATGTCGGATTCGGTTGAAACGAAAGTCACAATAATTTGGAATGCAAGATTTTGGATTTATTAACTTGCTGGACTATTCGGGATAATATTGTTAATTTTGGTTTTTTTTTTGAAGAAGTTAATTGCTAAATCTGCACAGTTACAAGATTCAGAGTTTATCAATCCAATGTATTTACCTACAATTTGCATGCGGCGAAGCATAGAAACTGAATTGAAGTTGCTAAGACATCGAGCAAATACTTAACAATACTAAAATCTGACTAAATTTTCCCTAGGTCATTACAATTGATTAACCGACACACTTTCTAATACGCCACTGTCGCCTTTTTGATGCTTTGACTACTTTTAAATATATCTGCAAAATTTGTAATTATCAGAATACTTTATTTAACTTAAAATTTTAAAATGTTTCATTAAAATTCATTAAACTAGTTTATTAAATCAAATAAGATTAATAATTACAATTTATTTGAATTTTAGAACTAAGTTGAACTAAACCAAGATGATTACAGCGTCCACCCAAAATGGACAAAAATATGTTATTCTACAACTAGTTTCTGGCTACAAGAAGTCAAGTTAACGTCTAAAGTAACAGAATAATTACAATTACAAAGAGATTCAGCTTTAAAATCATAAATCTTTTTCATTTAAAACTTCTATAATAATAGTAAGCATATCCACTCCAAATTGTACAAATTTACAATCCTAAATAAACTAAATCATATCCTAAACTTCAACAATCACTGCCCAACTACTCTTCACAGCCACTTAGTCGTCCTTATATGCCCAAAATCAACAATAATTTCATCAGCAACTTCACTTTAAATTGAAATTTTTGTTCTGAAATTCCTGGAAATTTCCTCATCATATAAAAAATTTAATTTTCCTTTTCCAAAAAATAAAAGAAAATTTTAATTGAAAATAAACAAGAAAAAAAAATTTTTCCTTCGTCAACTAAAAAATATTTTTTCAATACTGAACAATATTGAAAATACAAACAGTCAATGAGAAATTTCCCTCAAAATTTTCCGCTCTCGAGAGTTCCCAAACGCACACATCCATAAGACACAATTGTTTGTACAGGCAAAGAAAAACATTTTCTTTTCTGTTTCATCACGTCGGAGATTTTTGTCAATTTTTTTTTGTGTATTTTTTCGAATTCTCTTTCTGTTTAGTTTTCGAACAGCCGCCATTTCTCTTACAGTATTTTTCATTAAGCAACGCCCATCGTTTGTTGCTTCCTTTTGTTTCTTTATAGCACAGATCAGATACGTTTTGGTTATAGAATGTGTTGGATGTGTTGGGAAAATTGAATTGAACGAATTTTGGAATTTATTTTTGTATGAAATGTTTTAGTTTGTTGGCAGTAAGTTTTGTGGCTGATATATTGCTGAAAATTCAAATTTTGTTGAAGATTTGATCAATTTTTTAAGAGTTTTTAACAAATTTTAAGAGTTTTTCAATATTTTTGAATGTTTAAAAGTTGATTTTAATTCAAATTTGAATCTTTAAAGATTTTTTGACAATTTTTCAACATATTTTATTAAATAATCATTAAAACAGACTCAAAACTATCAAAACTCATCAATAAACCCTCCAAAACTGACTAAATTGCAATTTTTCAAAGAATTTGAAATTAAAAATTCAAATTTTCAAAGAATTCAAATCAAAAACTTTCAAATTTTTTCCACAATATTTCCTTTACCTCGTCACTCCATCCTCATCCACGTCGGCATCCAAATTCAAAAACAAAAAAAAAATTCATCTATCTATCCACAAATATTGCCGTTCCTTTCTACCCCATACAATTTCGAAAAAACAATATTTTTCCGAAACCTGAGAAGCAATGATTCGCTGCATTTCCCCTACAATTTCTACACGATATAGAATACCCATACAATTGTATAATGTGCTAGTTCGGCTGTATGAACACACTGATCGTTCTCTGTTCTTTCACAACTACACATTTCTGGTCTAGTAAATGATAAACACACATTTTATATTGCTTTTTTTTTCTTTATCAAAATAAGTTAGGTTTGGAAGTTTTTCTGTCAGTTTTAAAATTCAATTCATTGCGTAAACTCGCGCGTGTATAATTAAATCGGAGAAAAAAAAATTCTTTTTGTGACAAGAAACGGCGGCAAATGAAAGTTTGATAAATATTGACGAATTTGATGGATAAATTGCGAGATTGTTGAAATAAATTGAAAGATTTTCAAAGTTTACTGAGATTTTAATTTGAAATATTCAAATTTAAGTTCAAAAATTGAAAGATTCTTAAAATTTGAGCAAAAAAATTGAAAGATTCTTAAAAATTTAAGCAACCTTCGCCAGAAAACAATTCAAAATTGACAAAAAAAGAACAAAAAATCTCAAAAAAAGGAAACGCAACAGTGTGTCTAAAAAAAAATATCAAAAACGTGCTTCATCCAAGTCAAATTACTTAACATATTTCGAAAATAAGATAACATCCAGCAGTAGTAGGAACGTCAAGCAGCAGTAGCAGCAGCAGCATCGAGAGACAGGGGAGGGGAGAGTAGTGTTGTTCATAAAATGTGTTAGTGTGTTCAATGAACATAAATTTTTATGCTTAAAAAGAGCATCAAGGAGGAAAAAAATAAAGTTATAGTCTTTGTGTGTATCCGAAATAAAAAGAGGAATAACAAAAAGAGATAGAAGACAGAGAAAGTTGCGTTAGGGAAGGAAAAGGACAAAAAAAAAGGGAAAATAACAAACACATCGTTCTACAAATCAAATTGTAATGATGAATATATCGCGACCAGCCTCTCAACATCATCATTACAAGAATATCAACCCGACAAAAGCGAGTTAGTTGTGCCGGGTAGCATAAAAAAAAGAAAAAAAAATATAAAGGAATTATTAGTGATTTATATATACTTGAGTGAAGTTAAGACCGGGTTAATTCTCTTTTAAGACTTTACACTTTTTTCTCTCCGTTTTTTGTGTCCTCGTTTGTGATTTTTTTTTTGTTGTTGCTTTTTTTGCAATCAAAATCAACTTCTATGCGTAAACGGATTTGTGGATTTGTGGATCAGACATAACAGTTTTATTTACTTTTTTTTGTTTGTTGCTGTTATATACATATGATATGGAATCAATGTGTGTGACATAATTGTGCGGTATATCCAGTGTCCTTAAAAATTATTATTATTAAAGGTTGCGGACGATTCAAGCCTTTAATTATCGGAACTAATAAAAAAATAATTTTTTTTTTCGCACACGCAAATTTCAAGTTAGCGACGGACCGAAAAATGAATGTGTGAATGAAAATTCTTTATAAATATATTTTTTTGATATAAGCTTGTGCACGTACACAAGATAGAAGACGAAAAAGAAGTAGAAAAAAATATCGAGACTATAAATTAGTGCTAACATAGCCATTTAGTGAATTAAATTCATTTCAATTCTGGATCAAATTAATGTAAGTAGAAAAAAAAATCCATATACACAGTGTGAATGTCAATGAATTGATGATATCATCATGTAGGATTAAGGATTTAAAGCTACGAGAGAAATTATATATATGAGAAAGTGATGTGACTTATTTATTTGCTTGGGAGCTTAATTGTTAGACTCAAAAATTTGTGGCTTTCATAATTTAATTTGAGACTTTTATGTCCAATTTATGTTTTGTTGACGATAATTAGCACTTGATAGATGCTTTGCAAAATCCTTTGATGCTTTTTTGATTGTAAAGGATTAAAATTTTTTGGGTTTTTCAAAAGAAATTTGTATTTGAGAAAGTTTTAAAATTTTGAGTTTTCTAAAACAAGTTTTTGAGATTTTAAAGAATTTTCTAATTCTATTATCAATCAAAATATGAAATATGCAGCGGTAATTTGATTATTATTGAGGAATTTCGACAATTTTTGATGATTTTTTCAAAGAAAAATTAAATTTTTTTGAATCAAAATGTTTAATTTGATTTGAATATTTAAATTGACCTAAATTTTCATAATTTTAAGTTTAGGAAGATGGAATCAAGCTTCATTATGAACTAAAATTATAGTTATTGTTTTGTTCTTGCTTAATTTCATAGTGTTTGTAACTTAAAATGCTTAAAACTTGTAAAAAATTAAAGCAAATCATCTCAAATTGTTAATTTTGAAATTTTTATTCTTCAAATTTTAATATTCAATATTCAGTTTATTTAAATTAATTAATTTATTATTCACAACTCGAACTTGACTCGGATTCTGTATGAAAAAGTTGACTTGATTAGACTCAACTTCATATAAAACTCAAATCAACTTTGAGCTATTTTCAATACTTTTGAATTCTTCAAAGTTTCACTTTGAATTTAGTTCAAATATCGAAAATTCTTTGAAAAAATTTGACGCCAAATGATTCATAAAAACTCTTAGAATTTCCTTACAAAATTCATTTTTTTTATCAAAATTCAAATATTAAATAAAAATTCTTACAAAATTGAAATTTTCAAAAATTCACTCTAAAAATTAATTTTTAAAGTCCAAACAGAAACGTGATAAAAAGACCGTGAATTTCCCATTCATATATAAACTTAAAAAATCTAAGTAACCACAGATTACATTGACTATTTTTATCTAATCCATCTTATCTTGAAACTTTAATCACATTAGATACTAATATGTCTAAAAAAGTAGTTTATGCAATACTATTTATCAAAAAAAGGGTTTTAATGCGTCAAAGTATGAAGCTTGAATTGTTTTTGGTTGATTTGAAATAGTTTTGAGATAATTGCATTGTCTAATTTAAAACTTGAATTTTAAAAAGGATTTTTGAATTTTTAAATGTAAGAAAGTCAAATTTTTGGTTATTTACTGCTGTATATTGACTTTAAATCTATTGAATTAAATGAATTAAGTTTTAAATTATGAATAGTAAATGGAAATTTGAAATAAAATGAAGAAAACTTGAGGTTCTATCAAATTTTTAAAGTCAAAAAAGTAATATTTTCAATTTTCTGACCTCAATTGGTTATCGGATCGCAAATCAAGTTCTTAGCCTTTATTTCTTGATTTCTGTCCTACAGTCTTAGACCAATCTTAATTCAAAACATTAACCAAAATTCAAATCAATTTCAAAATTCACTTTCAATTCAAATTTCATAAAAATAGAAATTCCTTCAATAAAAATTCCAATGATTCAAAGTTCAATTCCACATTTTTCCTAGTAAAAACTAATTTTTAAATAAACAACAACACTCATGGCTGACACATTTACTCATATCGCATTCTTAAAATTTTAAGTCGCAAAAAAAAATCCTCAGAAATTTCATTCGCTCTCTTCTAAAGTTTTTTTCAATCCCGATTATCTCTTAACTTTATCAATATCTTATCCGTTTATCAGTGCAAAATTATGAATTGACACGAAATAAAAATTTTTTTATATTAAATTTTTCGGAGAAAAATTATTTCTAGTCTTAACTCTAATTAATGTTGTGTGATTCTTGAAGTATATTTTCTTGACTACTTCTTATTTAATTATATTTTATTGACTTTTGAGAGACGCGTCTGAGTTATTAAATTTTTCACGAGTATTAGAGTCGATGGATGATTAAATGGGCAAATATTTGAGGTTATGTGAGGTTGTGGAGTGATGGTGCTGGTGATTGTTGATGAGATGTTGCAATGGCTCAAGTGACAAAGATGAAGAAGCTTCCGTCAAAGAGCTGGTATGGCGTTTGGCGTCTAAATGGCTTCCATAAATAAGAGGCCTTCATATGGTGCTAATAAAAGAGGTTTAGCGGAACCTGGAAGTTCCGTTGCGGAACTTTTTTCATTTGTTTCGCTCGGGTGGATGTCATGTCAAGTAGTATGTGCTACACATCTTAAGTAAATCAAGATTTCTGATGAATTCTTTAGAAAATCTCAAATTTCCAATAAATTCTTCAATTTTGAATCAAAACTTTACTTAAATTCCCCAAACATCCACAAAATATAACTTCAATTCCATTGCTCTAATTCCATCAATCTCATCCATAACTTGACCATAAAATCACCCCATCCGACCATCTTATTCAAGTTCAAACATCCAAAAATGAAATCCATAAATTCCAATCTTGAATTCTATGTACACATAGCATCCAAAGTAGTAGACACACATCTACTTATCTACATATTAAGCCATTATCATCATCGTCAACATCAACATAATGCCAATAATAATAAGTGTGTCTCCGTTGCCTTTACTTTCACTCTTTAAGAATGTAGCATAGAGCAGCAAAAGAAATAAGAACATAAATGTGTGTGATCCCATTAAAATCCCATTCGAATTATCGATTTTTTTTGTTGCTGCTCTCCTTCTTTTCCACATTTGATAATGTCATAAAAACTTCCTCGCCATTCACAGACGATTCTTGTGTGTGTGTATGCTGTTGATGGAGCAAAAATTGCAAAAAAGGAGGAAAATTTGATGGAAAAGATGGAATTGAAGAAAATTTCATTAGAAAAGAATGGATGTGGGATAGAAATGGTTGGTTTTGGAGTTAAAATGTTGGTTGAACGCATTGAACATTTTAACGGTTTTTTTTTGAGATTTGAATTTTGAAGGGTTTGAAAATAAGAGCAAAAATTTATCAGTTTTAAGAATTTTTATTGAATATTTCATTAAATAGACCAAATTAAAATAATTTTAAAGCATAAATAAGTAGTAAAATGCAGCAATAACCTAAAAAACAATAGTTTTCAGCAAAACTTGCCCAAAAAGTCAAAAAAATCATCTTAAAATCAATTCCAACTAAAGAGAATTTTTCAACGATTTTTAGAAATTTGAATATTGAAGGGCTTGAAAATAAGTGCAAAATTGTTGAAATTCATCAGTTTTAAGAATTTTTATTGAATATTTCTTCAAATAAATCGAAATAGTTAAGTAATCTTTAAGTAGTAAAAAGCAGCAACAGCTTAAAAATCAATAGTTTCAAGCTCAACTAGCTTCCCAAAAGTCAGAATAAATCAATTCTAACCTTAAGTCAAACGAGTTGATCACCCAAAATGAAGAAGAAAGCTTCCCATAATCTTATGAAAAATGCACTGGCAAAAAAAGACACACAAATATGAATTGAAAGCACAGATGGTGAAGATGGAAAGGAAGAGATTATTAGCTTTTGATGGGCGCACCATAATATCGATTTTTCTGTTCTTCATCTCTTCTTCTTCCTATTCCAAAAAAAAGGTTTATTAAAACAGCAGATAACAAAAAAACAGATGAAGGAAACTTTGTTCTTCTTTTTTGTTCGTGTTCGTGCAAAAAAAAGTCTTCATACGTAGGATACACAGAGATAAATAGATAGACAGACCTTCCTGACGCCATTACAATAAAATTATAATTTATTATTGTAGCAAGTGGAGGAAAAAAAATGTTTTTTTCTTTCTTTTTGCCTCTCTGTGTTCTATCTAGTCACATTGAGTGTTGCTTGGGGATTCATATTACACACATTGAGTGCCACACTCGAGCGGATCTTTTTTCATTCTTTTGCAATTATTTAAATTTGAAAATATGTTGAGAGTTGAGAAAAGAAACAATTTTTATAGGAAAATTTTCAGAGTTTTTCTTGCTGTTTTTTTTTGCGGCTGATGTGCTTTAAAAGGCAGACAATTTAATATGTCGGGAAGTTTTTTGAGAGGTTCTTTTGTTGGCTTGGAATTTTATTATTGTTCTCGAGAAATCACGTAAATTTTAAGACAGAAAGAAGTATTGTTGTTATGGAATGAAAATGGGAAATATTGAATAAGAAACTTGAATATGTCATGACTGCATTTTTACAGTCAATTTTAGAGTAGGGAGCCATTTGTAGCCAAATCTATCAGTGGGAGAACAATTCCTTATTGACCGTGTAGCTAAGCAACAAAGAAAATAGATAAATGCGCAACCCTTTCTTTAATGTGAAATTGCAGGTTCAATTCCCACCAGAGACGCATATTTATCTCAATCATACGAAACAATCCTGTCAACATGACTATGAAAATTAGTAAAAATAATTGAAATCAGGATTGAAATTCAAGAAATATTGTTTACTGCTAATAAGTTTCAAGTCTCAAGGGACAATCTTTTGATCTCACTTCATATTTCAATAGAAATCGCACGAATTAAATTTCAAATCTGATTACACACAGTTGAAAAGATTACACAAGTTATGCACGTGCAGCTTCACAAAATAAACAAAGCAATTGCAAATGTTTTTTTTTTCTAAATGTTCTAAAGTGATGGGTAAATAAAGTAGAGACAAGAATGAAAAACTCCCACAAAAATTAGAATTTTTTATGTAATCTGTTGATTGATTTGGAAGTTCTAATATAAGATTCTGAACAATAAAGATGTAGAAGGCTCATTTAAGGGAAGCCAAAATGAGGCAGTTTTTATATAATCGGCTAACCCAAATAGCAAAATAAGGTTAATCTATCAAAAAAATCCGGCACCAGGTTAGCGTGACTCTGACTTGGTACCGAATTTGGCTTTCATCCGGATGTCAATCTGATGCCGAATTTTGGATCAATTAACTGGCTTTTGCTGTTTTTCGCAGGTTGCCGCGTGAATGGAAAAACATCAAAATTTCAATTTACCGCATGATTTCGCCCTGGATAGTTTCAAACTTCCAAAATGCCAAGCACATAGCCAAAAAATTATCAAAAAGTAATGAACTCACTTTTTGCTAATAAAAAATCCCAAAAATTCAAATTTATCCCGATTAAATCAACAAAACTATTGCAAAACTCTGCAAAAAAAGATTCATCCAAAAAAATACCCTAAAATATTTGTAAATCCAGCACACACATATTTGAGTATGATTGCATAATCAATGTTTACTATCAACAACGCAGAGAGATTTTTGGTCTTGAACATCATCAATGTCAATGCTATTATGGATTTACAGATGTAAAACTGTAAACTAAATGAAATATTAGCATTTTTTTATGTGAATTGACTCACGTGTTGTGGTATTGTTTATTTTTTTTTTGGGGAATCGCAGATTAAATTTGTAAAATTAAAGTCATAAATCAGTGTTGGGCAATCTTTTATCCGCGGCATACCCTAGTGGCAAGCCTTTATCAAAACCGCACACGGTATACGGTTCATGGCATTTCCAAAAACTTTTGACGGCGCAGTGGTCGTGACCCACAGGTTGCCAACAATTGCCATAAATAATGTCCGAAAATTGAATTTTCCCAAAAAAATTTCCATCAAAAAAAATTAATTTTCCCACTCGTAATTTGATTTTTAAATAAAAAAAATATTACAGAATTCATAAGACATAAAACATACCACAACGATTCAAAAGAAAATTCATCAGAAATCCTCTTTTAATCTTTTGGTGATTAAAATATTATTCTGCAATGACTACTTTTGACCACTGTCTAATAAAAGAGATCAAATTGTTTGTAGAATGAGCTTATTTTTATGTGACTATATTTTCACATTTTAACGCTAACAAATTTTTATTTTTATGAGAATGAAAAAAAGGGAAGATTGAAGAAAGTCATGAGAATATGGTTGGAGTTTGGCGTGCGTTTTTGGATTGAAATTTGATTTTTGAGGAGTTTTTTGAAGAAAAATTCATAATTTCAATTTAACGGTTTTGTCAATTTTGAATTTTCTCATCACTTAAAGATGCGAAAAGTTTTCAAGAAGCAAGCTTTTGTTTTTGTCAATTTTTAGTAAAATTTGTCAATTTTAATTAGTTAAAGCTTGATTACAGCCATAAAAATTCATTTTACCAATCAACAATGGTGAAATTAAGAGCAACAGTCAGTTAAATACTCTTAAATTCTACTAGTTATTCGTATTTTCCACATCATTGCTAATAATTCATCAAACTTGTTTAAAAGTCTCAAGCAATAAAGAAGAATTTAAGGATGAAAACTGTAGATTTAAAGATCATAATAAGATATTTCTCTCGTAGGTGTAAACAATTTTCACATTTAAAATTTGATTTTAATAACAAAAATATTTATGGAAGTTTAAAGAAAGAAAAACAAAATTTTATTAATTTATTTACATTTTTCTCATCTATTTTAGACATTAACGGTGGCGACTACAACAGAACTCGGTAGCAAAAGTGTGAAAAACGCTTTTAAAGCTATTAACATCGGCTCATATCAGGAAGTGTTTCCATCATTTTATCCAATATCAATGATGGATCGAACGGGCCTCGATTCAATGTCCGACACTTCCGGCCTTTGTCTACAGGATTTGGTTGGCAATAATAATAACAACAATAATAATCCAACATCAAATGGTAGCATAACAACAAGTCAATCAAATTCAAATGATCACCTGCACAACCATCATCATCATCATATGGATGGAACATCAGTGAGTGTTTCATCAGCAATATCAAATATAATGTCACCAAGTGTCGGTTCAATTGGAAGTGGATTAACGTCAGGTCTTAGTCATTTGCATCATTCAACGCATCATGATTTATCCGGTCATCATCATCATCATCATATTACATCACCGCATACACCATCAGTTCTTCATGAACCGCTAGAAAAATTAAAATGTTAGTATGATTAATATCCTATTATTTTTATAAATCCTGTTCCGCGAAATGCACCTAGCTATCTCCTAATATTGCAATCAATCATTACGGATGACTGAATGGATAAATGAATGCATGCATAACTTTTAAAGGGATATGAATGAGTTTAATTTTCAAATCGGATCAAATTTGTTCTGCAAACAAATTCATTTTGTGATGCTTAATAATCAATTTGTAAACCTCCCCTACCTCCTAGTGACGTACGCAATGCATACACATAATGATATGCTCAATTTTTATTACATTCCTCACTCTCCTTGTGCATTTTTTTGTGTGTCATGTCGAAGCGTGATATGGAAATGATTTTTTATGAAGTGAAACTTCTTCCTATGTTTGTAATATTAGAGGGGTGATTAATTAGCCAGAACGCCGATGAAAAAACTTCTGTGTGACAAAAAAAAATATTAAAGAATATTCAACAGGAACTCTCACTTCCAAGAGACAAACTGAGTGGTAAAAAGAAGGCGTTCAAGATGAAATGATTTCAAGTCATGCATAAAAACGCATGGGAATGTAAATATGTAAAGAGAATTGAGAATTATTTATGACTTTCTTAACGAGAAGTCTGTTCTGTTCCTGATGATTAACCGAAAAAAATTGTTTTTTGGAATTTGTCATAAATTTATTTATTTTCCATTTAATTTTTTTTTTGATGAAGTGAGAATTGGGGCTGTGGTTATTAGGAAATTGGAAGGAATGTTTATGAATAAATGATGATTAGTTCGTATTGGTATTGAAGGAAGTAGCAGAAGGAGTTGTTTTAAGCAGAAAATTGAACAGATTTCTTTGGTATTAGTATGGGACAGTACTGTATTGCCCAGTGTTGTCCAAACTTAGTGTTGATGAATTTCTTTAGAAATGTCATGAATCACATGTCATGTGCTGTTTAAGTCGTGGCTAACTACTAAAGATTTCCCTGGCAGAAAAAAGTTTGGACAGCAATAGCTAAGCCACATCGCTGATATACCACATCCAGTACTGGAGAGATCGGACAGAATCTGTTCAATCTGCGATCCGTACAGATTGAAATGCTGTAACCAAAGCGACGAAATAGCTTTCAATTAATTGCTACTTGGTTCTAATTATAGTACTCTAAGGACAGTACAGGCTTGGCTACTCGTGACAACATTTCAATTTCAAAGTTTTAACGGCAAATCTTAAAGTAGCCCTGACAGCACCATGACGCCCGATTTTGATAAATTTTAACGACAAGAAATGAGATTTACCGAATTGTGACACTCGATTTAATTACTAAATATGCTTATTCAGATTGTCTAGAGGATACAGACCAGTAATTCGAGGATGTTGGGTAGGAATCAAAATGACTAAACCATAACTTTAGTCCAAATCAGCTCAAAGTATAAGAACTCATTTCGAGTGATTTGAAATTTGACCCAGAAACAGGTTCGATTCCTTTGAAATTGGTCTAATCTAAGCTCAAATCTAATGCATTTGATACCTTAAACCTTGAAATGTATTTTAAATTCAAAATCAGATTTTCAATAACTTCTTAAACATCTTAATTCAGTCTTAAAACCAACAACAGCTGAACAAATCCTCTAGTAAATCTAATTCCTCCTCAAATACCCTCACCAATATCCGAACAATCTTTATTTATTTATTTACACAAAAAATAACATAATTTCATTATTATCATCCTAAACTTTGACACATCAACTTGAAATGTGATAGTTATTTGATGATTTTTCATGGGAATTTTTCGCACTTGTTGCGACCATGTTATTGTGCAACATCTATCAACGAAACACAACAACAAAAAAGAATTATGTTTCAAGCATGAGTTGCTGTTGAAATTCATTTATGTCAATTTTGACAATCCAAAAATTTGAATTATTTTCATTTTTAAATAATAAAAAGATATAAGAATAGGCAAGGGAGTCGAGGGTTGAGGATAATAGAATTAATAATGGCATGCGCAATTTTTATGGGTACATAATCAGGTGTTACATCCTTTCCAAAAAAAACAGTCCCAAATGTTGTATTAAAACCATATGTTGTGCCTGCTTTCTTATTTCCAGTGAAAGTGATCCTTTTTTAAGACATAAAGAATAGAGCAGCAATTTAGTCTGTGATGATGCCATAATGTCTAGGTCTACATACTTGCCTTCCTACTTTTTTTTTTTGACCGCCGTGTACAACTTCCACGAATTAATTCATATTATTGAGAAAAGGGATCGACTTTGTTATTCGGAAATTGCTCAATTAGCTTCTATTTGGGGTTGGATGTGCTGCTTTTTGTCTCAATATCATTAACCATTATGATTTTTATTTGTACAAATAATAATAACCATCTGTATGAATAGAAATGAGACAATATGTCAGGAACTGTAAATTATTGCATTGAAAAAGCAAATATTGGGATGAAATTAAGGAAGACAACAGCAGAAAAAAAAGTCATATCTCATGCCACAAAATAAAGACAAATTATTGCTGTATTTTTGTTTGAAAAAGTCGAGAATACAGCAGGGTTGAAATAAATAGTCATTTAAATTAACTTTTATTTGACAGTAAACAAATCTGAAAAGGGCAATATCTGCACACATCACTATTTACAACAAAAAAGAAGAAGATATAACAAAAAAAAGGGAAAGATTGTGGTATTACAAGGAGGGGTGCAAAAACCAACTAAATGACTAACTGACTCACAATCGATGTGTAGAATAATTTGTTTTTGAAATTGGATGAAGAAGTCAATGAGTTTGAGCGCATTTTTTTTGGGATTTGTTGGGAATGAAAAGGGTATTGTGATGTTAAAGAAGTGATTTATGTGGACGATGCGGAATTAGAATCTAAAATTTGAACAAATTTTACTAGAATTTGATAATTTCACCAATTTAAGAATGCTATACGAATTCTTGATGATGTTTTTGACACTAGAATTTTTTGTGTCCATCAAGTAGAACGGTGACCTAACGAGTTTAGTGAAACACTATATATGGGTTTTTTGTGCTAATTTGTGAAAACAAGAAAACAACTTTTAAAAATTTTGTGAAGGTTCCTGCACCGAGATATGAGCATTTAAAGATGCAATTTTTGACGTTCTGGAAGTCAAAATGTAACTCCAACATAACAGCACCAAAAAATTTGAAACTTTGCTGTTTTTTTGTGCAACCCATACCCAGTAAAATAAGCCAAAAAATTTTTTTCAAAATAGTTCCACTACAGAGTTATATCCATTTTTCGATTTAAGTGCCGAAAAAGTAGTGAAAAACTCGAAAAATTTTCACACTTTTTAATCTGAAATCTACAAACCTTCACCAAAATTCTTTAAATTTTGCCTGTTTTTTGTGCAAGAGTTACCTAACAAAATAAGCATAAAATAATTTTTGGATGTAGCTTATGTGGTAAGATATAGCCGTTTTCCCGTGCAACCTAAACTCAAAAATTCAAAGTTTTTTACAATTTTGCATGGAAATTACGCAAGACTTTACCAAAATTATTGAAAATTCTCCTGAATATTGTGCATATATTAATTGTTCATAAAAAGTTTAGTAAAATATAATTTTTTGATTGTATATAGAAATATAGCCATTTTCCTCTCCAAGATAGTGAAAAAATTAGATTTTTTTTTAGATTTTTAGCTCTAACTTCAACAGGAAGTAACAAAATTTTTTGTAACTTTGTCTGATTTATTTGCAATCATTACTAAATGAAACAAAAAAAGTTTCATAAATTTTAATCAAGATTTGCATTTCTGAGAGTTAAAAATATGAAAAAATAGAGATTTTTAATACTTTTTTACACCTTCATATATGAAAAAAATTGCCATAATTTTTCAAATAAATTTTTTTCAAAAAATCTTTTTGCTTTGTTTTATTAAGTAATGTTTGCAAATAAATCAGACAAAGTTACAAAAAATTTTGTTACTTCCTGTTGAAGTTAGAGCTAAAAATCTAAAAAAAATCTAATTTTTTCACTATCTTGGAGAGGAAAATGGCTATATTTCTATATACAATCAAAAAATTATATTTTACTAAACTTTTTATGAACAATTAATATATGCACAATATTCAGGAGAATTTTCAATAATTTTGGTAAAGTCTTGCGTAATTTCCATGCAAAATTGTAAAAAACTTTGAATTTTTGAGTTTAGGTTGCACGGGAAAACGGCTATATCTTACCACATAAGCTACATCCAAAAATTATTTTATGCTTATTTTGTTAGGTAACTCTTGCACAAAAAACAGGCAAAATTTAAAGAATTTTGGTGAAGGTTTGTAGATTTCAGATTAAAAAGTGTGAAAATTTTTCGAGTTTTTCACTACTTTTTCGGCACTTAAATCGAAAAATGGATATAACTCTGTAGTGGAACTATTTTGAAAAAATTTTTTTGGCTTATTTTACTGGGTATGGGTTGCACAAAAAAACAGCAAAGTTTCAAATTTTTTGGTGCTGTTATGTTGGAGTTACATTTTGACTTCCAGAACGTCAAAAATTGCATCTTTAAATGCTCATATCTCGGTGCAGGAACCTTCACAAAATTTTTAAAAGTTGTTTTCTTGTTTTCACAAATTAGCACAAAAAACCCATATATAGTGTTTCACTAAACTCGTTAGGTCACCGTTCTACTTGATGGACACGAATTTTTTTAAAGTCATTAAATAGCTTTTGGTATCGATACTAAAGGCTAAACTACTTAGATATTTGTAATGGAAATAATCAAGCCATATGAATTTTCCAATAGGAGAGAAAGTTTTAGTGCTGTGATAGTTAGACAGACCTCTTTGTTACTCTACAATTTGGACGTGAGTTCAAATCCTAACAGAAGCATCTAAAGATTATCATTATACCGATTCAAGTCGTTTCGCTAGTTCCGCTATGTTATTATGTCAAACTACCCAAACGTACAAAAATGCGTTAAAAGCTAATTGATGGCAAGTTAATGTCTAGTTTTAACATATTTTTGTCCACTCGGGTTAGAATTTTTAGCTGTAATTGATAGTTCCCGAGAAGCATGATGAATTTGCTACAATATTCTTACGTCACTGTGTTGACGAGAGGAACACTGGACGTACGCTGACGGCTGTTTTGATCCATTTTTGACTCGCTTTACCACATAGTGCTGCTCGGATATATAACTTAATACCATTCAAACTGCATAATTCTAATCTAATAACCCTGTTTTGATCAGCTAGTGAGGTAATTGACAGTATTAAACTTAAAACTATTCAAAAATAATATATTGACCCTAACAGACAATCAGTACACTTACCTAAATGAGAGTCCTGATGCGTATTCTTGAACAGCAAGTGCTGTAATTCGCAATATTGAACCTAAGTGCTCTAATTGACAGTATAGATCCTAAGTACTGTCATTAACAGTATTGTAATTTCAAAAAGTGATTCTCTGATGTTAAGTCTTCAAAACCACCCAAACTGCTTTACCCAGCCAAACTTCCATCTCAAAAACCCTCCTAAAATCCAACAAAATAATAAGAAAAAAAATCTCATTCGACTAGCGTTAATCTCATTGTTATAAAAGTTATCTATACTCACTTTGCATTCATCTATTAGTATTGTATCGGTTAAAGGGAACTTACAATGTACAAGAACATGGGCTAAATGATATAAATTATTATTCCATGCAATGCACATCGTAGATGGTACGAAAAGGAAGCAAAAAAAAAAATCATTTGAAACTCATTTGCAATCATACTTTTAGTGCATTTAAC